>NC_059116.1:56628848-56941784 GCF_020740685.1 Jaculus jaculus | reverse complement strand
ATGATGGATTCAGAAGCTCATGAGAAGAGATCATGGATCCTAACATCTTCAAAACAAGATCTGTCTCCTCATATTACAAACGTTGGAGAAATGAAGCATTACTTGTGTGGCTGCTGCGCAGCTTTCAACAATGTAGCGATCACATATCCCATTCAGAAGATCCTCTTTCAGCAGCAGCTATATGAGCTCAAAACCCGGGATGCAGTCCTGCAGTTGAGAAGGGATGGATTTCAAAACCTGTATCGTGGAATCCTCCCCCCATTGATGCAGAAAACCACTACCCTGGCCCTTATGTTTGGTCTCTATGAGGATTTATCTTGCCTTCTCTGGAAGCATGTCAGTGCTCCTGAGTTTGTAACCTGTGGCGTGGCAGCAATACTTGCAGGGACAACAGAAGCCGTTTTTACTCCATTGGAAAGAGTTCAGACACTGCTTCAAGATCATAAGCATCATGACAAGTTCACAAACACTTATCAGGCTTTCCGGGCACTGAAATGTCATGGGATTAGGGAATATTATCGAGGCTTGGTGCCTATTCTTTTCCGAAATGGATTTAGCAATGCCCTTTTCTTTGGCCTTCGAGGACCTATAAAGAGCATCTGCCTACTGCAACGACGCATAGTGCTCATCTGGTCAATGACTTCATCTGTGGAGGTCTTCTGGGTGCCATGTTGGGATTCTTGTTTTTTTCCAGTTAATGTTGTAAAGGCTCGAATACAGTCTCAGATTGGTGGGGAATTTCAGTCCTTCTCCAAGGTTTTCAAAACCATTTGGCTAAAGCGGGATAGGAAGCTGGTGAATCTTTTCAGAGGTGCTCATCTGAATTATCATCGGTCTCTAATCTCTTGGGGAATAATCAATGCAACTTATGAGTTTTTATTAAAGGTTACATGACAAAGTCACTAGCAAAATGTGATTTATCAGCTAATTAGACCCAAGAATGCAATTTGGCTTTGGTCCTAATTGGCCTAAATACATTGGTGTCATTAAGTCAGTAAATTATGGACAAAGCATCAACGAAAGCAGAATGAAAGTTTTCAGAAGGTAATCGAAAGGTTTGTTTTGACCACTACCCAAGAGCTTTAGGCTGCTGCCTGGTAGCTAGCTGTGAGTCTCAGGGCAACCGAACAGCCAGGATGTGATCCTTTTTCCTCCTGGAAACAGTCTTTTGGCCTCTGTATGGAAGCATCCTGGCCCTGCGCAGCCCCAACACGTGTTCTTGGGCCCCAGGACCCTTCAGGCACACTTCGTTCCTCTTACTTACCGTGGTTTCTTTGCTTCCAGAGGCAGCTGCAGAAGGCAGTCTGTTAAACTGACCACCCGTAGGACGAAGGAGCAGAACAGAGGAAAACCAGCTTGTTAGAGATAGGCATTGCACAACAAATTACCGCTGCTAGTTTTGAAAAGAAGCACCTTGTTGGGTTAATCATCCGAATTATTTCTGTTTAGACTTAGTAGAATCAAGCAGCTAATAAAAGTTTTCATTTTGCTTTTTTAGCTTTGAAAGATTTCTGTTTAATTCTGAATGTGACTTTAAGACTTTCCAAAATATCCTTGTGTTGATTTTACTGAATTCATTGCCAAAAGATGGGAGGACTTAACATTCTGTTACATGCTTCATCTTGTTAATTACATATAGAATAGATCATATCCTGTTTAGCTTGGCTTCTTTGAATTAATGGTACCAACTTGAGAAGAATATCATTGGATATTATTTTCCCCCTCGAGTAGTAATTTGTCATATTCAAGCACCCTGTTCTCTTGAAATACACTGTTAAAAAAGCAAACACTTCCTGGTCTGGGAAGATGTCTCACTGGTTAAAGGTGCTTGTTTGCAAAGCCTGCCAACCCAGGTTCAATTCCTAAGCCAGATTCAGAAAGTGGCTCTAGTATCTGGTGCTTGCAGTAGAAAGAGGTCCTTGGCACACACACACAACATGTATGTAGACAAATTGGTTTAAATACTTCCATAAAGTTTTATTTTGGGAATTATTGACATAACCCCAAGTTTTCTTTTTTTCCAGGTTTCTAAATACCATGGAGGGGAGAGAGAAGGCTCAGCATAGATTTTACTCCACAGTGTTAGTTGTCTTATGTACTCTTGGAAAGAGACTTCTTTAGGATTTTGACATTTTGGAAAACCCAATTTGCCATTGTACGATCAGAAGAAGATAGGACTGGAGAGATAACTTAGCGGTTAAGGCGCTTGCCTGCAAAGTCTAAGACCCAGGTTCTATTCTGCAATACCCACATGAAGCCAGGTGCACAAAGTGGAATGTGTTTGCAGTGGCTTGAGCCCTGGAGCACCCCTTCTATCTCTGTCTCTCTGCTTATGAAAATGAATAAATAAAAATAAAGAAGATAAGAGCATCTGATCTAAGTAACATTTTGAATTCCAGAGATTGGTACTAGCCAGGCAGCATACCCATCCCTTATAACCTTAACTGACAAAAGCGTCTGAGGAATCAGATAATATTAGAGCATTTTTTCAAGTAAACGTAACGTGACTCATGCACCACTGAATAATGAAATAACATGAATCTTTTAAAAAGCAGCCTGTAAATATTAGGTGTTCTGATTGTTCAGAAAGTGGTAGGTTTTGTTGTTGTTTGTTTTGCGGTGCTAGGGAGTGAATCCAGGGCCTTGTACATTCTAGGTGAGTACCACAAGAGTGTATATACCCCATCCTCCACTCCCCTCCCCTGTTTTAAAGGTAGGTTTCTTACTAATGGTTGCTTTTCATCTTTCTGGGTAACTGCATGCAAATATGTATGCATACCAACCAAAATGAAATCAGGGCCTCAACTAGCAGTTTACTAGCAGTTTCTGGGCAGAAAATCCAAAACAGCTATTCACCTCTAAATACAATATGGCTGGTTAAATAAAGTGAACATCTTCCATCTGAAAAATGGATTAAAGAGCATATTAAGCATTAACAGCAGTAATGGAGCTGAGTAGCTTTTGTAGGAAACAGCTTGAAAGTTTTCTAGGTACAGCAAGCAGTGCAGTGATCAAGTTACAGATATGAGGATTTCAGAAAGCAATTTGACACCAGTGGGCTGCTGCAATGACTCACCTTAAAGGTGCGTGCTTGCAAAGCCTACTAGCCTTGATTCAAATTCCCCAGCCAGATGCAAAAAGGGACTTATATGTCTGATACTAGTTTGCAGCAGCAAGAGCCCCAGGTACGCCAGTTTGACTAGTGTACTTTGCATGTTGAATCAAGATTTGAAGGGAATTCAGTTTCACACATGAAAGAGCACCTCGCTTCCTGATGGTGTGTTCACATATGTGTGACCTTGAACATCCACAAGCATGTCTTGGTACCAAGCACAGGGTAAATTAGCCAGGAATTATGACTGTTTCGGGAGTACATTTCATTGGGCTCTCAGTGATGTGGGGCTTGTTTTTATCTTCACACTCCTTGCAGGTGATAGAAATTAAGTTGTAAAGCACTTTTATGAACTATTAGAACTAAAGAAAAATGCTTTAGTTTTTGCTTTCTCAAATAAATGGCATTTTAAGTTAATTACTAAAATTTTTTATTGTTTTTAACTCAAACTGTTGCCACTCTTAACAGCTCTTGACAAAACTGCAAATATATTATCAGAAATGATTTTTTGTTTATAAACAAGTTTGACAAACATTCAGAACTTGTAACCAACTTGCAATGTCAAAATGTGTAATTAAGGGCTGGAGAGATGGCTTAGCGGTTAAGTGCTTGCCTGTGAAGCCTAAGGACCCCGGTTCGAGGCTCGGTTCCCCAGGTCCCACGTTAGCCAGATGCACAAGGGAGCACACGCGTCTGGAGTTCGTTTGCAGAGGCTGGAAGCCCTGGCGCGCCCATTCTCTCTCTCCCTCTATCTGTCTTTCTCTCTGTGTCTGTCGCTCTCAAATAAATAAATAAAATTTTTTTTAAAAATGTGTAATTAAGAAATTCTGACGAATGTAATTTAAGGAAAACAATTGAACTGTCTGAAAAGCTTTAAAATTGGTCTTTCTGTTACATGTGTGGCACACAGACGACTCATGAGCACAGGACACTTAGCCTTGTGCCTTGTACTTCATATCTGATGCTACCAGAAATGTGTTATGGATTCTGTATTTAACACACTTTCAGTGTATGAGTTCTTAGGACTGCACCACAGTAAACACAGCCTTTAGATGGTGGAATCTTGTTTCATTTGTGGTTGGGGACGAAGTTGGATGTTTTTGTCTAATAATTAATATTCACCTTATGTTTGGATATATAATCACTTGCTATCTGTTGTGGCCTGCGCAATACAATAGAGTTGTACATATAGTCGTGCCTGAATTTCCCAAGCTCAGTTACAGTGCGAAGACTCAGCCTAATGCGGCGCAAACTTGTGAGGGATGCATAACAAGTAGTGAACGCCAGAGGTGGGATCTAAAGGGCTTACTCTGGGTGAGCCTATCATTGACTTAGCACCAGTGCCGTGGAGATGAAGCGCTGTACTGTGAGCGACAGCAGTCAGTGAAGGCTAGGCAGGTTGCATTGGAAGTAAAGCACTCAGACTTGTTTTCTTTTATATTAAGGCATTGTTTTCTCACACAAACAAATGCAAAGACTTGAACTACATTCTTGATAAGCTTGAGGATTTTTAGTTCTTAATGCTCTTTTTGCTTAACAAAGTTTCACTAACATGGTTAGACTGGATTTTACTTGCTCTCTTGAGTTACATGACAATGGGTTTGATAAAAATCTGTTAATGTTTTCTGTTTTTGAGTAATTGGAATAAAATTTGTTTAAGTCCAAAAAAAAAACAAAGGTATATGCCTAAAAGTGCTATAGCTGGATCTAATGATAAATCTATTTTCAACTTTTTGGGGAGTCTCCATACTGACTATCATAGTGGCTGTAGAAGTTTGTACTTCCACCAGCAGTGGATGAGGGTTCCTCTTTCCCCATATACTGGACCCCCCACCACCAGCATTTGTTGTCATTTGATTTTTTTAAAGACTTTTAAATTTTTTATTTATTTATTTATTAGAGACAGAGAGAGGGAGAGAGAAAAGACAAAGAGAAAATGGGCACACCAGGGCCTCTAGCCACTGCAAACAAACTCCAGATGCATGTGCCACCACGTGCACCAGGCTTACCACGGGACCTGGAGAACTGAATGTGGGTCCTTAGGTTTCACAGGCATGCACCTTAATCACTAAGCTATCTCTCCAGCCTGTCATTTGATTTTTTGATGATTACCATTCTGACTGAAGTAAGATGAAATCTCTGTTTTAACTTGCATTTACCTAATAGCTAAAGATGTGGAACAACTGTCTAAGTGTTGGATAGGACCCGAGCAACCTCTAGCAAGAATGAAAAAAAAAAAGTCTCTTATAAAGAATTCCTCTTGATAACTGCCCAAATGAAATGAAAATTTACATCCACCAAATATATGTGTGTGCCTTTTCCTGACATATACTTTCTAGATTATATCAAATCCACTGACTTAAAGTTGTTGGTAAAATATTGTTTCCAGGGCTGCTAATATGTTGTGCCTGTACTTGTAACTGATAGATACTTAACAGATAAAATTTGTCTGATTTCTGTGTTCTAGATATGGCTTACACTATGACCTGAAAACTAAACTTAAATGGTAATCAAAATGATTTTAAACTTTTGTGTCATTCTCTAACCAGATCTGTTTTGTTAACCAGATATATTCTGTACTTTTTAAAGTAGATCTGTTTTGCTAATCAGATGTGTTCAGTCTCTCTGAGTAACTAATGACCATATGTAGGAGCCAAGTCAATCAAAGTTAAAAACACAACCAATACTTTGGTTCCTGCTCCCAGGTCAAAAGACCACAGGGGACTACAGGACACTTCTAGCTTCCAGTCTCTGGTAAGTTGCTTATATTCTTCATCAAGGAGGACGTGGAAACCTAGAGACAGACTCCAAGTCAGTGTATCTGCAAAAGGAGAGAGTCACAACAAATGCTTCAAAAGGAAGCCACATGGTCAGCATGGCCTTTACTTATCCAAGCAGATGACACAATGTTGAGAGTCATAGAGCTCCTCGCAGGTCCCTAAGAGTCTCTCCTACAGAGCCATTACTGACCTCTGAAAATACATAATTAATTTTGGCAATCCACATGGTCTTAAACACCCAATAAGAGAATATAACCACAAAATATTACAATATAAACAAAGATTTAGACTAATAGGTTCCCTTGTCTGATGCTGGCTTACAATACTAAACTCATACCTTTGTCTTCCTCTGCCTGGCCTTGATAAGTCAGCCACTGTTTGCCTTGAAATAAAAAATCCAGCCAGATGTGGTGGCACACGCTTTTAATACCAGCACTTGGAAGGCAGAGGTAGGAGGATGGCCGTGAGTTCAAGGCTACCCTGAGACTACCTACATAGTGAATTCTAGGTCAGCCTGGGCTAGAGCAAGACCCTACCCTGAAAAACCAAAAAGAAAGGAAAAAAAATACAGAAACTATCTTCACTGGTTATGCTTACCTAGGGAATTGGGCCTATACTCATTAGCCCAAAGATAAAGTATAGATTCATCACACCAAAATCAAGAGGGGAGAATCCTTAGCCGACTGTGATAGCTGACAGGTCACCAGGGACCTAGAGGATCCCCTCAAGGTCAAGCTCCAGAGGACACCAGCCCCTACTGAGAAGACTATGGCCTTGCTCTAGTCACTCCGGAAGCTGACTTCTGCAGGGCAGAAGCTTGTGGAGTCTACAGCCCTGCTTCAGTCGCAATCCTGAAAGCTGACTGGTCCACGCACAGCAGAAGCCTAAGGAATTCTACGTGAGGTTACCTGGGAAAATGGTCACAATGCCCACAAGTCCTACTAGAACTGGAAGAAAAAAAAAAAAGCTCTAACCATGTTCCTCGGTGTGTTTTCTATGCCTGACTAGAAAAACTGCCTGTTTCTTATAACAGCTTGTTCCCTATTAAGGTCTGTAAGTCAGAGAAAGACACGTGGTAAGGATCCTGGTTTCTTCCATTTTTCCATTTGCTGGCTCCCTCCTGATGCTCTTCGTGGTCCTTCTGTTTTACCCTTATATTCTCAATACAGAAAGTCCAAATACTCCTCCAGGGGTATCAGAGGGTTAACATCTATGATGATACCAGAATGATGTCTCTTGGTAGTATTTACAAAAGATATCAGAAGGGGGAGAATGAGGTAGAAGAAATTGAACAAAGAAACCATACCCAGATGATACTCTAAAATACAGTTTCTATTGTACATATTGTACAAGCCTTTACCAGGGAGACAGCATGACCCTGGGTCTCCTCCTTATCTATGCAACTATGCTTGTATGTTATCTGATTAGTGCAGCCATAGACACAAACAGCTTTTGTTTTACATTTGTACTTTCTTTTTAAAAAATTTTATTTATTTATTTATTTGACAGAGAGAGGAGGAGAGAGATCAGGTGCAACAGAGCCTCTAGCCACTACAAACTCCAGATGCTCGTGCCACCTTGTGCATCTGGCTCATGTGGGTACTGACAAATTGAACCTGGGTCCTTAGGCTTTGCAGGCAAGCACCTTAATCATTAAGTCATCTCTCCAGCCCTACATTTTACTTTATCACTGACTTATTGCTAAGGAATTTTCTTTTTGTGCCCCAAAATTATATAACCTTAAAAACTTGTAACCCACCAATAGCATAAAGAACCTAAGATGGTATCAGAGTACCTGCCATAGTGTCTGTAAAAAACTCTGAGCCATCAGAGCTCAGTACTCAGGCTTTGGAAGTTATTCCCCTGAGTCCATGTCAACATGAATAAATTTTCTGATTCTCCACTCTATCTCGGTGCCATCTCTGTGTGACTAAGTTTCCCATAACAACATGCTTGTTACGAGGTTAATCAATTGCTTTCTGATTGGAGTTGAGGCCTGCTGCACCAGACAGAATTGATGCCTGGTACTGAAAACCTACTCAAATCCTATGGCTGGGAAGGTTACAGGTTTTGGGGGGGGAAGCTACTACTGTGATTTGGTGAAAGGGATATGTTCTATCTATCAAACTTCCCTCTAACTACTTATGTTTCTGCTCATATATTAGTGCTGCTCTCACTTTTGGTTACAGAAGCTTTTTTTTTTTTTTTTTGCAGATGGTAGTGACTACTCAGGTGACTCAAAACTCAAGGTACTGAGAATAAGTGACAATTCAGTGCTTAGCACTAAATAAGACCTCTCAATCACACTCTTCAAGGCTCAAGGACCATTATGGAAGAGAATGCAGAAAATGTAAAAACCAAAGGATGGGGAGGAGTGCTTTAGAATGAATGCTGTCTTCCAGACACAAAATGGCAGCTGCATCATTCATGCCCTCATAGAAGCTGTTGTTACCTGCATAAGACTGGGCCCATCAATATGAGATCATGGATGACGGGAAGAGGGCAAAAAAGAAAAAAAAAAAACCACATCAAAACAGAAGAGGGACGACTTAAAAATAAGGGGTGTGTAAAAATTATTAACATATTTTTAAAAAGAAAAGCAATAAAAGAAAACATTAATACACAACCATAACAAAAAAGTGAGAACATCAGTGTGCACAGTAATCCCATTGACGGGGAGGGAGAGACAAGAGGAACAGAAGGTCTCTGGGGTTTTGGGGCCAGCTAGTCTAACCAACTTGGTGAACTGCAGGTTTAGTGAGAGACCCTGTCTGAAAAATAAGGTGGAGGGCTAGGGAAATGGTTTAGCAGTTAAAGGCACTTGCTTGCAAGAGCCTGCCAACCCAGGTTCGATTCCCTAGTACCCACATAAAGCCAGGTACCAGGCTTCAGGTAGAATGAATTAAACACACTCATTCAACTGCTGTCAATGAAAAATAAAAGGCAACAAGAAGATTTTACAAATTAATGACTCAAACAAACAAAAGGAACGAAAGGAAGGGGAAAAATAAAGACTATTTTGAGCTGCCGTTAGGCCTTCTCTTCAAAACTCCCCAAGTACCTCAAGCTTATAGTGGTAAACACTCCTTTTGCTTCCAGGACCTAGAAGACGCGTCAAATTCCTCCAGCCTTCTAAACTATCTAAGAAGCTTAGAGATTAGAAAGCACAGTGCAAGGAAAACTGCAAAGAGACACTAGGTAACATGCAATCCTAAATTCATAGAAAGGAAGGGAAAAGGCAGATGAAGTAAAAATATGTTGAAATGGGAAGTTGAAAAATGGGGTGAGACATAGCTACTTGTCACATTCTGGGGGCGCAGGTTGGTATGAAAATGGTTTGCCCACACCTATCTTCTTCCTCAGGCGCAGTCTGGGAGGCAGGATCGTCTCCACAAACCAGAGAGGAGGAGTCACCACCCCGCGCGCAGGGCGCCGCCAGCCCAACCCAGGGGCCAGAACTTGGGAAGCTGGAGCGAGGGGCGAGGGGCGAGGGCGGCCGGGCCGGGCCTGCGGCGGCTGGGAGCCCGGCCCGCCGCGGCGCTTACCGGCGGCACCCCGAGGAACTCGTAGAAGTTGCCCTGCACCTCCTCCACCAGGTCGAAGAGCTCCAGGTCCCCGCTCTCCCAGCCGCGCGCCGGCCCCACGGCCGCCAGCAGCAGCAGCAGCTGCGGCCACCGCGACGCCCGCGACCCGGGCCGCCCGAGCGCAGGCAGCGGCGCCGGCGGCGAGCGGGGAGCCGGCATGGCGCTAGGCTCGGAAAGGTCACCGGCCAGCAGTGCCGCCCGCCCAAACCCGGAGACGTGGCGGCGGCCGGAACCGCGCCTGTCAGTCAGACGCGCCGGCGACTCGGGGCCCGGAAGCAGCCAGCCGCGGCCCGCCCAGCGAGGGCTCGCCGGCCGTGGGAGCCGCGCGGAGGCCGGGCCGCCGCCGCCGCCGCCCGCGGGGACCCTAGGCCCAGGCCCACAAACAGCTGGAGCCCGAGGCAGGCACCGACACTGCAGAGGGCTAGAGGCGTCCCTTTGCCTCAGCCTATCCCAGGCCTCGCTTCCGGTGACATCATGTCTCCTAGCAACTGGGGAGGGGGCGGGACCGGAAGTGGAGAGGCCAGGTATCACAGGTTTGGGGAGCCTTAGGGGAGTTTTATGTACCACACTGGTTAAGACGATGGGCACTTTACGGATCTAGAGCATCACACGTTTACATTTCCCTCGCAATAGCTCCCAGCTTGCCCTCTGGTTAGATGCTGAAGTCCAAAAGCTGATTTATTGAATGGGTCTTCTGTTTCTGTAGGTTGTATTTTTCCATGAACAATGATAGGAGAGATTGGACCAGTGCCTAAAAGGGACAAATCTAGTGCCTAGTCCAAAACGTTTTGGAGAGAGCGTGAGGGAAACAAAAGGAATTTGAACAAGACAAAAGTATACTTCGAATTATGAATTAAGGTTTGCAAGCATGCCCTTCAACCATACCTGCTGGGGCCCAAGAGAAATTGCAGAGGAAGCTGTGTCAGGAATACTGCTCACTGCTAGCTTGATACCCAGCTCCAGAGCAATGGTGACAGACATGATGATCAATCAAAACCCATCAAAAAGGCTGGAGAGATAGCTTAGCCCTTAAGCACTTGCCTTTGAAGCCTAAGGACCCAGGTTCAAGGCTCAATTCCCCAGGGCCCAGGTTAGCCAGATTCACAAGGGGGCGCATGCGTCTGGAGTTCGTTTACAGTGGCTGCAGGTCCTGGTGCGCCCATTCTCTCTTTCTCTATCTGCCTCTTTCTCTGTCTGTTGCTCTCAAATAAATAAACCTATCAAAGCAGATATCCAGTGCCTACAAAGAACTTAACACTAAATCAGACTGCCAACAGGCCTGCCATGGTTCCAGGAGCACTGTGGAAGAGGAGGCAGAAAGATTGTAAGAGCCACAGGGTGTGTAGGAATATCCTGAGGCACAGCTCCCACCCACAGTAACTGAGGGCTTAATTACCCCACAGTGAATAACAATAACCCCACTCAATAACCCCACTGAGGAGGGCCCCCAGGGAAACAAGAAGGGCCAAAGGGATAAAAATATAACCTTTTATGAAATAAAATAAAATAAAATAAAAAGATTTACAAGCATATACTATAAAGTAACCACTATTGTAGAATTCGTAGTGGTGACTCATTCTTAGTGCTAGGTGAAAGGTAGTTTATCCATCTTAGCCCATCCCCAATTAGGGTTCTATTTTGACATGCCTCCTTTCTTCCATAATATTTTGACATGCCTCCTTTCTTCCATAATAGCGTCTTCCATAATAATATCTTAAGTAATTTTATATTGCTTCTGTTCTTCTTAATTTTTTTCACCACTACTGTAGTGCTCTGCATGAACTTTACTTTTGTTTTAGCCTTGTCACATTTCTCCCTTGTGCCTACTTAAAAAAAAAAAAAAAAGAAAGAAAGAAACTTGTTTTAGTGTATGTGTGTATGATGTGTGATGTGTTTTTGTGCGTGTGCAGCTGTGTTCATGTGGGGGGGGTACACACCTGCTACCGACTGCATGTAGGGGTCAGAAGAAAATTTCTAGAGTCTGTCATGCCTTCCACCTTGTTTAATGCAAGGTCTTTTTGTTCACTGCTGAGTTCACCAAGCTAGTTAGCCCACTCGCATCTGGTTGATTCTCGTGTGTCTGCCTTCTACAGCATCCAACTTTATGTAGGTTCTGGGATCTGAACTCAGGTACTTATGCTTGCACTGCAAGTGGTTTTATCTACTGCCTCAGTCCCTGTTCTTATTGAAGAAGTCAAAGAGAAAAAAATCTATAATTCGGAGAAGCAGATCAATATTGAAAGCTTAGCTTCTTGTTTTTCTTAGATCTGGCCAGTAAATCAAGCTCAATAGGGTAACAGTAAACTTACCTTTGCTCTCATAGGAAAAATGTTTTGTGTTTGATAAAAGAAAAACACTACATGTGAAGCAAATATTAGGAATTATTATGGAGTTTTAGGGCTGGAGAGATTTCTTAGTGGTTAAAAGTGCTTGCTTCTGATTCCCTAGTACCCACATAAAGGCAAATGCACAGTGTTGCATGCATCTGTAGTTTGTTTGCAAGTGGCAGGAGGCTCTAGCATGCTCATTCATAGTCTCTCTCTCCCTCTTTCTCTAAAATAAGTATTTATTTTTTAATTAGTCACAATGATTGTAAACATATGTTGCTTAAAAATAATAGATGAAGTTGGGCATGGTGACACACACCTTTAATTCCTGCACTCGGTAGCCAGAGGATTGCCATGAGTTCTAGGCCACCCTGAGACTACTTAGTGAATTCCAGGTCAGCCTGAGCTACAGCAAGATCCTACCTCGAAAAATCAAAATAATAATAATAATAATGATAATAGATGATGCTTAAGTTAATTACATTTTAATCTATATGAGATTTGTCTTGTAAAGATATCAGAGCAGCAGCATATATAAGTCTTCTACAGTTAATATAAGACTGGCTTAAACAACAAGCATTTCTGGAGTTGGGATGTTCTAGGTCAGCATGATTAGACCATGGCGAGGGCCTTCTGTTTTGTAGATGGCTTGTCTTATTATATCTTCACATGGCCAAGAAACAGTGATAGGTACAGAAAAATAATCCTGTGTCTCTCTCAGAAACCCTAATCCCATCAAGGGGTCTTCGACCCTCATAAACTAATCTAATCTACACAAACACCCCACCTCCAAATATGATGACATTGGAAACTAGGATTTCAATATATGAAATTAGTGATGATATAAACACTCACCTTTTCTCTGTATCCCTAGCATCAAGCACAGTATAAAGAACATGATAGCTAAACTCAATGCTGTCAATACCTCCCTACCATATTTCCCTTACTATATTTAAAAACAGTGTGGTGGCCAGGCATGGTGGTGCATGCCTTTAATCCCAACATTCAGGAGGCTAAGGTAGAAGGATTGCTGTATGTTCAAAGCCAGCCTGAGACTATATGGTAAATTCCAGGTCAGCCTGGGCTAGAGTGAAACCCTACCTTGAAAAATTAAAATTAAAAAATAAAAAACAGTGTTGTGGCTTGAATCAGATGTCCCCTATAAACTCATGTGTTTTGAATACTTGGTCTCCAGCTGATGGCAGTTTAGGAAGTGTATTACTACAGAAGGTGCATTGTTGGGGGCGGGTTAGGGGTGTTATAGCCAGCTCCTCCTAGCCAGAATGCTCCTGCTACTGTTTTCCATCTGCTGTGGCAAGGAGGTGATATCTAGCCTTTGCTCATGCCATGTTTTCCTCTGCCATTATGGAGCTTTCCCTTGAGACTATAAGCCAAAATAAAAATTTTCTTTCCATCAGCTGCTTTTGGTTGAATGCTTTACCCCAGCAATGAGAAGATAATGGCAACAAATAGCTGAAGGCCTTTTCTTGTACCTGTGTTTGTGATTAGTGAAAGTGTGCATGCATGTTCACATGTATATGAGCATACACGTGTACATGCACATATGTACATGTGCATATGGACACCAAAGATTAATATTGGGTGTCTTCCTTGATTGACCTTCATCTTATTTATTGAGACAGTTTTATTGAGATAAGGTTTCCTACTTGAACCCAGACATTGCTATTCTAGCTAACCAGCTTGCCTGGCGATTTCCTGTCTCCACCTCCCAATCACTAGGATTACAGGTTGTTGTTTTTTTCTTTCCAGCATTTACATGGGTTCTAGGTATCTGAACTTGGGTTGTCATACTTGCACAGCAAGCATGTTATTGAAACATCTCCCTAGCCTCTAGCTTATCTTTTTTTAAATTGTGTATATGTGTATGTATTGGTATACACATGCCTCAATACATGTATGACAATCAAAGGACTACCTTGAAGTATTTGTCCTCTCCTTTTGCCTTCTATTGAGACAGGGAACTCTTTGTTATTTTGCCACTGCATGCACTGGTCTAGCCAGCCTGTAAGCTTCCAGATTTTCCTGGCTTGACCTCCTGTTGCAGTAGGCACATTGGGATCATAGACATGAGTATACTCTGTACCTGGCTTTACCTGAGCACTGGAGAGGATCAAACTTGGGCCATCAGGCTTGCTCCCCAGTTCTAGCTTATTTTTTTTATATATCAGTTTTCTTAAACTAAAACTCCTCTTAACCAAGTCCCTAAATTAGGCTAATGTTTATTTATTTATAAAGTTTTAATCCTGAAGATTCATCTGTCCAATAACACCTGTCCCCTCTCTGAGATGTTATACTGATTCAGGTCCTTGCAAAGACCACAGTTCATGTTTAGGCTCCCAGTTTGGCATCTTCACAGCTTTAATCATTATGCTACAAAGGACAATGCAATTTCCAAAATCTTCTTTTATTGAGTTCTAGACTAAGTAAGCGGCCACCATTACCTGGCTTTCCTCCCACCATGGTTGCATTTACTGATTCTTGCATGTACTTATTTGGCTTGGCCTGGCCAGAGGGACTTTACACAGAGAAAGAGAAACTAAGGAAATGGTCACAATTATGTGAATTGTGTAATGGATTATAAATACATAGGATAAGCCGGGCGTGGTGGCACACGCCTTTAATCCCAGCACTCGGGAGGCAGAGGTAGGAGGATCGCCGTGAGTTCAAGGCCACCCTGAGACTACATAGAGAATTCCAGGTCAGCCTGAGCTAGAGTGAGACCCTACCTCATAAAACCAAATAAATAAATAAGTAAATAAATACATAGGAGTCCCAAATGTATCATCTTTCCCACAAGAAAATCCTGGTATGCTGCAGAAGATGAAGGGGGAAGCCTTCATAGGCAGACTAAAATCACCTTCTACTAGTCTATATAAGACTATCTCTACCTATAAGGAAAAGCCTGCCTCAAATACACAAGTGTTATTCTACCCACTCAAGATACTTGCCATTGTTTCTGAAGTTGTGTGAATAGGAAGCTACAACTCTAAGTTTAAAAACTCTCAAAGGCAGAACTCAATCTTCAGGGCAGAGGGGACTGTGCCTTCTTTTTTAAAGTGCCTTACAATTTTCATACATGTACATAGTGTATTTTGATCATAATCTCTTCTTTTACCTTCTTTTATCCCCTCACACCTGTTCCTGTTCCACTGAACTTCTTACCAACTTGTCCCTCCTATATTTTGCTTTCCCCCTTCTTTCATCATCCATGTCAAAATGTTGATAGGATCAATATTGTGCAGGTCTGGTACAGGAAACTGCAGCCATTGTGAGGGCATAAGTGCAACAGCCACTTCATGTCAGGGAGACAGAATTTCAAAGCACTCCTCCTAATCAACTGGTGCTTTCATCCTTTTTGTCCCTTCTGCTGCAATGTTCCCTCAGCCTTTAAGTACTCTTCAAGATAGATATATTTCATTTAGTACTGAATAATAAACAGACACTTATTCTTAGCACTTTGGCGAGTTCTGTGTCTCCCTAGTAGTCACTGCCATCTGCAAAAAGAGCTTCTTTGACCAAGGTGAGAGCAGCACTAATCTATGGGCATAGACATAAACATTTAGAGGACATTTTGATGGTCACAACATATCTATATACCCAAACAACAGTGGCAGCTCCCCTCCCCCCAGTTGCAGTTGCAAGAGTCTCTGGAATACCCATTCTCTCCCTCCTCCCCCCTCTCTCTTTGCAAATAAATAAATAATACTTTTATAAAACAGATTTTATAAAAGTAATGAAAAATAGGGCTGGAGGGATTGTTTAGTGGTTAAGGCGTTTGCCTGCAAAGGAGCCAGGTTTGATTCCCTAGGACCCACGTTAGCCAGATGCACAAGGGGGCACACATGTCTGGAGTTCGTTTGCAGTGGCTGGAGACCCTGACGTGCCCATTCTCTCTCTTTCTCTCTCTATCTCCCTCTTTTTCTGTCAAATAAATAAATAAATTCTTTTTTAAAGAGTAATGAAAAACAAAATCACAGATGAAAAATGACACTCAAAATGGATCATAGACCTAAATGAAATTAAAGCCATAAAATTTTTATAGAGAAAAGTAGAATACAAATATAAATTGTAGTGGCCTTGGGCTGGAGAGATGGCTTAGTGGTTAAGCGCTTGCCTGTGAAGCCTAAGGACCAAGTTCAAGGCTTGATTCCCCAGGACCCATGTTAGCCAGATGCACAAGGGGGTGCACACATCTGGAGTTTGTTTGCAGTGGCTGGAGGCCTTGGAGCACCCATTCTCTTTCTCTCTTTCTATCTGCCTCTTTCTCTGTCTGACACTCTCAAATGAATAAATAAATAAATAATCTTAGTGGCCTTTAGTTAGCCTTAGATATTCCTTGGAGATGACATCAAGTACATATATGCTAAAAGAAAAAAGTTGATAAATTAGAATACACAGAAATTAATAATTCTGTGTTGTAAATAGTATCATAAAAATGCAGCAGACAGCTAAGAGTATGCAGACATTCCTATCAAGCCAACTAAAAAGGAAATATTTGGGCTTGGAGAGATTGCATAGCAGTTAGGGCACTTGCTTGTGAAGTTTAAAGACCCAGGTTTGACCCAGCACCCACATAAGCCAGATGCACAAGGTTGTGCATGCATCTGGAGTTAGTTTGCAGTGGCTGGGTGTGCTCATTGTCTCTTCTTCCACTTCTAAAATATATGTATATTATATATTTATATATATAATATGTGTATATTTATATATATATGTATGTACATATATATAAATATATTTCAAATTACACCCCTGATCAGGGACATGTGTTCAGAGTGTGTAAAGAAAACATAACTGTATAACAACAAAAACGCTGTATTTTTTGTAAATGGTCACTTGCATATACATTCTGCCAAAAAGATACAAAGATGGCTATTAATCATACACAAAGCTAAATATAGATTTACTATATGACTCAACAATTTCACTCCTAATAAAATGAAAGCATAAACACACACAAAAATTTGCACACAAATACCCATTCACAATAATTAGAGTAACCCAAATGTCCATCAACTCATGAATGGTTTTTAAAAGTGTGCTGGTTTTTGAAAGTGTGAGGAGAGAGACAGAACAAGAGCGAGAGTGAGAGATAGAGAGAGAGAGAGACAGAGAGAGAGAGAGAGAGAATGGGTGTGTCAGGGCCTCCTGCCACTAAAAATGAACTCCAGAAACATGTGCACGTTGTGCATCTGGCTTTACATAGGTACTGGGGAATCAAATCCAGGCCATCAGGCATTACACGCAAATGCCTTTAACCCTTGAACTATCTCCCTCCAGCCTAGCATTAAACATCTTAAAGAAGGAAGTTAATTAGCTAAGTTAAAGAGCTAAATAGCTCAATATAAGGACTTGCATAAATAACCATAGAGTATAAAAGAGTGAAGTTTTCAATAAGGATATTTAATTGTTTACAATATGGTGTTTATGCAAGCAAGCTAGAAACACCAGTTTATGTATGACGAGGGAAGTTTCTTTCTGAATTTCACACTTTTTAGGTTCTGGTATTGATAAGACTCAAGGTGTGATTATAACAGTGTGTGGCAAAGTTGATTTGGAAGAATATCCCACTGGAGTTCAGTAGAGGGAGAACCTAGATTATTGGGTGTTCTTCCACACAGAGGTTAATGGGAGAAATTCTGATCTCATTATATCATGAACATCGTAAGACCATGGGGAAATGTGAAAAGGATCTGTATTAGCTACTTTTCTCATTGCCTTGACAAGATCAAATTTAAGAGGAAAGGATTTATTTTGACTCACAGTTCTAGAGTACAGTTCATCATTGTGAGGAAGGAGTGTGAGGTAGCTGATCACATTGCGGCTACAGTGAAGGAGCAGAGAAAGATGAACGCTTCTGCTGAGCTCACTTTCTCCTTCCTATTGTCTGTCCATAGAATGGTGCTAACTACATTCAGGGGAGGTCTTCCCATCTCAGTGAACCTCGTTGAGAAACTCCTTCACAAACATGCCCAGATATTTGTCTCCTAGATGGTTAAGAGCCTTTCAAGTTAAGAATCGGTATTAGCCACCATAGGTACTATTTAATAATCACTAAAAGGATTCAAAGAAGCTTAAATAAGCTGATAAACTAATAGTAGGTCTCTTACTTTTGAGTGAAATCAAATCGAGCTATATCAAACAGAATTGAGTATAACACCTGTTTTAGCTAAAATCAAAACATCTCTTGAAACAAACCACACTACCCTATTCATTCCATGATTTAGACATGTCTGGTTCTCATTAAATCTTCAAATGTTCTCATCAGCCACTCTAAGGCTGTTTCTCAAATACAGAGATTTGTAATTCTAAGATATCCCTGTTCTTTAATGGAACATTACCTTTACTCAATAATTTATCCAAACATTATTCACAAACTTAAATTGAGTTGACAAAGGTTAGGAAAATATTGTTTTGGAGATGCACCTCCTTGGGAAATTATCCTTTTATACTGCACTATTGAATTTTAATTGTTTTGAAGGTCCTCATGAACAAATACAGATGTCCTTTATGGTATAAATAATGAATATATTTCTAACATGCTGACACTAAGGTTTTCACTTCTCTGAATAACGTGCTACTTATTCAATCTCACAGTGAATAGGAATGCAGATTCTAGAATCAGAATGATTAAATTTGAATACTGGCTCTGCCACTTACTAAGAACTGGATGATTTCTGTATGTCATTTTCTACATCTCTAAAGTAAGGATATATTAATAGGTTGCCAAAATTGTAAGGTTGGGAATTAGGTAAGAGAAGCAGTGCTTGGTATAATGTCACTACTATTTAAATGTTATTAAAATTTTATGAGCAATCTCCATGTATAAGATAGTAAGATTTCCATAAGAAAATCTTAGCAATTTGTAAATTTTTAGATGTAGTCTTTAGAGCTATTTATTATCAAATTTGGGCTGTGGTTTATGTTCTGTGGGTCTAGAAATTTATCCAGTCTATTGGAAACAAGACTGTCTTTACAAAATAATGTCTAGATATAAAAACCAGTTTAATTTTTTATTCCAACTCCATAAAACAGTATTTATGATTTTTCCTGCTACATTCAGTTTAAGGTTAATAGTAGATAATGAAGTAAGAGCATGTGCCTAGTTGAACAAAAGGAAGGAAAAGGGCTGTAGAGAATGCTCAGTGGTTAAGGCACTTGCCTACAAAGCCTAAGAACATGGGTTTGAACCTCCAGTACCTATGTAAACCCAGACATACAGGTGATGCATGCACCTGGAGTTTGTTTGCAGTGGCTGGATGCCTTGGCATGCCCATACTCTCTCTCTATCTGCCTCTTTCTCTCTATTACTCTCTCAAATAAATAGATAAATAAATAAATTTTTAAAAAGGATTGAAAAATATTCATCTTCAATGCTTGAGTCACTGGAGATTCAATGGCCATGGTCATCCTACTGTAAAGTAGTCCTATATTTTCACATTTTCTGCTTTCCATGAACTTTATAATGAATCATAATATGTTAACATTTAATTTTTTAATTTAAAATTCTTTTAAATGTTAAAATTTCTTTTAAAAATATTTTTGATATTCTATTTTTATTTTATTTATTTGAGAGAGAAGAGGCAGATAGAAAATAGGCATGCCAGGGCCTTTAGCCACCACAAACAAACTCCAGACACAAGTGCCACCTTGTGCATATGGCTTTCTGTGGGTCCTGGGGAATCGAATCTGGGTCCTTTGGCTTTTGCAGGCAAGGGCTTTAACTGCTAAACCATCTCTCAGACCCAAATTTATTTCTTCTAGCATATAGTCTAGACTATCATTACTCTTTCCCTTTTTAAAACATTTTTAAGCTTTTTATTTATTTATTTGAGAGAGAGAGGGAGAAAGAGTCAGAGCAAGGGAGAGAGGCAATGGGCGTGCCAGGGCCTCTAGCCACTGCAAAGGAACTCCAGATGCATGCACTCCTTGTGCATCTGGCTTACGTGGGTCCTGGGGAATCGAACCAAGGTCCTTTGGCTTTGCAGGCAAACACTTTAACCATTAAGCCATCTCTCTAACCCCCCCCTTCTTAAATATTTGTGAAGGTCTATTTTATTTATTTATAAAGGTGTGCACCACCGCACCTGGCTCTTGTTTTATTTTTATTTATTTATTTGACAGAGAAAGAGGGAGACAGAGTGAGAGAATGGGTGCACCAGGGCCTCTAGCCACTGCAAACGAACTCGAGATGCGTGCATCCCCTTGTGCATCTGGCTAACATGGGTCCTGGGGAATCCAACTTGGGTTCTTTGACTTTGCAGGCAAACACCTTAATTGCTAAGCCATCCCTCCGACCCTATTTTTATTTATTTATTAGGGGCAGAGAGAGGGAGAGAAAGAATGGGTGTTCCAGGGCCTCTAGCCACTGCAAATAAACTCCAGATGCATGCACCACCATGTGCACCTGGCTTTATGTGAATACTAGGGAATTGAACTAGGATCCTTATGCTTCACAGGCAAGCACCTTAACTGCTAAGCCATCTCTCCAGCCCTATCATTAATCTTTCAAAGGTTTATACAACTTCCTTGAATCACTTGTGATAATTTAAACTTAGTTTTTCTCCTTTAAATAACAGACATTTTCTTCTATCACATCTTCAATTCAACCAGGAATATTAATTGTTCTATTTTCCTCATATACAAAGGCTCTAATTAGTCTATAAAAGAAAAATTTAACAGACCTTTTCATCATATATTCTTTCAGGTTGAACAGCTTGTGTTTAGCATTCTGCTACTGTTTGTGAGGCCAAATTTGAACAGAAAGAAAACATTATAAAGTTGCCGTTCACATCAATCACCAGGCCCAACCTCAGGCATTGGAGTATTTACAGAAATCCCATGTTTCATAAATGTTTATTATATGTTTACTAAAAATAAGCAGTATGCTTTATTTACCATACTAAATTAACAGCATGATTTACATGGAAACAAACAGAAACTGACTAAGGAAAACTTAGTTTCTAATAGTAAGACCTGGGAAATTTAAATTTGCTGCCTCATACATGACTGCTATATTTTACTAAGTCCCTTATCCAGCTTCATCGTCATTATGTAACACTCCAATGTGTTTGTTTACTATGGAAAGGATTTTAGTGTCAAGACTCAATAATAGAAGTATTTTAACTTAAAAATAATAGTTCTACTACCAGGGGGCAAACAACATTTCTGTAAGTAAAAAATATTTTTATTATTCTAAATAAATTATCTTGTGTGAATGTAGTTTACTGCATTTGGATCTTGAACAGTTTCCAACTAGAAGATACTGCTTCTATCAAAACCTCTGTGATAGCCCGGCGTGGCGGTGCACGCCTTTAATCCCAGCACAGGCAGAGGTAGGAGGATTGCTGTGAGTTTGAGGCCACCCTGAGACTACACAGTAAATTCCAGGTCAGCCTGAGTGAGAGTGAGACCCTAACTTGAAACAAACAAACAAACAAAAAACCCTTTATGATTAAGGGGGAAAATTATCTTTCTTAAAAGAAAATTGTTCAAGTTATGATGAACTGTCTATCCTTCCGTTTACTATAGACTTTTTAAAATATATTTTTATCTTTTCTTTTGGTTTTTCGAGGTAGGGTCTCACACTAGTCCAGGCTGACCTGGAATTCACTCTGTCATCTCAGGGTGGCCTTGAACTCACAGCGACCCTCCTACCTTTGCTTCCCGAGTGCTGGGATTAAAGGCGTGCACCACCACGCCAGGCTGTTTTTATCTTTTTGTGAGTAGAAAAGGATAGGACAGAGAGAGAGAGAGAATGAGAACCTCTTGCCACTGCAAACAAATACGCTTAAAAGGAAAATTTCTTCAGGACATGGTGGTATATGCCTATAATCCCCTCACTTGGGAGGCCGAGGCAGCAAAATTGTGAATTCAAAGCCAGCCTGGCTACATAGGAAGACTGTTTCAAAACAAAACAAAAAAGGGAATATTTCTTCCTTTGTTCTCCTTTGTCTTTCATAACTCTGTGCATGATGAAGAAAAGTAGAATTGACTTCTTCAAAGTCAATCTAGTCTTTGTGTTAGGCTTTACATTGTTAGTTATGAGCATCTTTTGGCCACTGGTTTCCTAAGCGTATACTTCAACTCTGCTTGTTTCTGAATTTAATATGATTAGCTTATTCACTCAAGGCCCAACTTCCATCTAAAACTGGACTAACTAGCTCTTGTTTTGACTTATGTTTCCCATCTGCTAATTTTGTAACTATGAGATAAAAATAACTGATAGGCATATCAAATGATAAATTATCTCCTTTGAGAGCTGACACCACTGAACTTACTATGCACAAGAGTCATGAATAGACAATAAGCAAAATTCCCATTATAGTAAATTATTGGTAAGAGGTAATGATAAGAATCACTCTAATGAAAAATTTGTTATAAGTTCTGGCTTATGTCATTTCAGGAAATTTGATTATTTCTGACTTATAACTTGGTGAAAACAGTAATGGAAGCCAGAATTTTAAATTAAGCAGTCTGCAGCATAGAAGAATACCATATTTTATTCCTCTTGGCTTACTCCCTCCTTTCATCCTGCACCTAAGTACTTGCTATAGCCACATTCCCTCGAATCAATTAGAATGATGCTGTGATTTCAAATTACATCTGGAGGAAGATGAAGGTGCCACACTAGCCTGGCAAGATAATCTATCTGGTTTTTCCCTTCACTATTCATCTTTGTTTCATCATTGTCTGCACTACTAGTCCCCAGCACCAGAGCCTTTTACCAGGGATTGAAGAATAGAGCAGATACAACTGTGTATTCACCAAAAGAATATTTCTATCCAAATAAAATCATATTGAGGGGCTGGAGGGATGGCTTAGCAGTTAAGGCATCTGCCTGCAAAGCCAAAGCACCCAGGTTAGATTCCTCTGGACCCACTTTAGCCAGATGTACAAGGGGTTGCATGCATCTGAAGTTCATTTGTAGTAGCTGGAAGCCCTGGCACACCCATTCCCTCCCCTCCTTCTCTCTCCTTCTTTATCTTTTTCAAATAAACAAATAAATAAATAATAAAATATTTTTTAAAAATCACATTGAAATTAATATTAAAAGCAAACATAAAGGCTGGGGAGATGGATTAGTGGTTAAGGTGCTTACCTGAAGAGCCAAAGGATCCTGGTTTGATTCTCCAGGACCCACGTAAGCCAGATACACAAGGGGGCACATGCGTCTAGAGTTCATTTGCAGTGGCTAGAGGCCCTGGCACATCCATTCTCTCTCTCTCTGCCTCTTTCTCTATCTCAAATAAATAAGTAAAATAGTTTTAAAAGCAAACATAAGAAAAATTTCAAAGTCACTATTAAGGATTTATCTAGAGGCATATTAATGAACATTCTAAGATTTTCTGTTATATTTATGATGGAGAAAGGTTTAGAAACAAAGAGTTATTTTTCTGTTGTTGAATCACTTTTTAAAAAACTGCTTTAGGGCTGGAGGGATGGCTTAGCGGTTAAGGTGTTTGCCTGCAAAGCCAAAGGAGCCAGGTTCAATTCCCCAGGGTCCATGTAAACCAGATGCACAAGGTGGCACATGTGTTTGGAGTACCTTTGCAGTGGCTGGAGGCCCTGGTGCGCCCATTCTCTCTCTCTCTCTTTCTCTGTCTGCCCCTTTCTCTCTGAAATTAAAAAAAAAAAAAACAAAAAAAAAAACTGCTTTAGTATAGGGGCTGGGGAGACAGCAGAACCTGAGGTAGAGACTCAGAACCCTTGCAAAAATGCTAGGCTTGGGGCATGCACCTATTATCCTAGTGCTGGGAGTATGGAGACAGGAGAATCCCTGGTGCTTGCTGGCTAGCTAGTGTAGCCTAATGCATGAACTCAAGGCTAATGAGAAAGAGGTCATGTCTCAAAAATCAGTATATGGTGTTTCTGAGGAGGACATCAAAAGTTACCCTCTGGTCTCCATATGCATGTGTACACATGTGCACTCATACCAGCACACACGTGCACACATGTGAACAAACATAACACACACATACACACAAGCATTTAAAAAACTTTTTAAATGAAAATTTTAGTTATTCATTTATTTGAGAGCGACAGAGAGAAAGAGAGAGAGAGAGAATGTGCACGCTGGGCCACTGCAAATGGACTCCAGACATGTGTGCCACCTTGTGCATCTGGCTAACGTGGGTCCTGGGGAATTGAGCCTTGAACCGGGGTCCTTAGGCTTCACAGGCAAGTGCTTAACCACTAAGCTATCTCTAGCCCCTAAAAAACTTTTAATGTAAATGGAGAGAATCAAGTGTGTATTTATCCAGTTGCTGCTTAGCAACTAACTTCTCTAAAACTAAACTTTTCACTCTAACATTATTGTATTTAATTGGACACAGCAATGCATTCCTTCAAATTTTCTGTGTCTTTAACTTAAAGTGGTCTCAACCAAGTGACCAGGCCACACTAACTGCAACTAGTCTTTCACAGGTACACTCTGACATCTTGCATTAGACTACATTCCCTGATCTTGTTTGGTGGTCACAAGTGGTTGTCAATAAACTGCTACCTGGCATTTTTTGGTTTCTGGGTTTAGTTTTCTTATTTTTATTTTTTAGGTAGGGTCTCACTCTAGCCCAGACTGACCTGGAATTCACTCTAGTCTCAGGCTGACCTGAAACTCGTGGTAATCTTCTACCTCTGCCTCCTGAATGCTAGGATTAAAGGTGTTCACTTTTATACCTGGCTTGAGCATTTTTCTTAACAATTTAACTATACCACAAGTTATCTTTAGAGTAAACTCACACTATAGAAATAGCCTATATAGAAATGGGTATTTAAAAACTTCCAATATTATTCATTTTGTCAAAAATGAATACATTACTATCCAAAGCTCTTAATCTGGACACTTAAAATGTGTTTAAAATCTTCAAATGAAATAGAGCTAAAATTTGCCTTTTATTTTATGTGTGAATATATATTATTTTCTTTCCTCAGAATTACCATTATTTTGTATACAGGTTTTGCAGATTAATGTTACAGTTTGGCATTTTTTCTTTTAATTTTTTTTTCTTTATTTATTTGAGACTGACAGATAGAGAAAGAAGCAGAGAAAGATTAAGAGATTAGAGAGTAAGAGAATGGGCACATCAGGGCCTGCAGCCACTGCAAACAAACTCCAGATGCATGCGCCACCTTGTGCATCTGGCTTACGTGGGTCCTGGGGAACTGAGCTTCGAATGGGGTCCTTATGCTTCACAGGCAAGCGCTTAACCACTAAGCCATGTCTCCAGCCCTCGGTGCCTTTTTTATTTTAACATGTTTAATATGTGTGGTGTGGGGTTTTGCTATGTATGTATGTGGTTGTGCAGATGTGTGAATCTATGTGTATGTAAGTGGAAGCAGAGGAGAACATTGGAAGAACTCCCTGTCAAGGAAGTCAGAGCTGTTTCAAGAGCACCAGTGATTCTCCACTCTCTGCTTACCACAGGGTTCCAGACATGTGCAGCCATGACCAGCTGTTTACATGGGTGCTGGGGAATTGAACTCAGGTGATCTCAGGATCTCTAAGGCCTTCATGCTTTCATGGGAAACATTCTTAACTAATGAGTCACCTACCAGTTCCCTAAATTTTGCTTTTTAAAAAAATTTCAATTTATTATTGTGTGTATATGTACATGTGTATGGATGTACACATATCAGTGTACACATGTGGAGGTCAGAGAACAATCTTGGGGTATTGGTCTTTTCCTTCCACCTTGTTTGAGACAGAACCTCTTTTGTTTTGCTTTTGGGAAGGCCAGCATACCTGGCCCATAGGTGCATTGAGACTAGAGGCACACTTTGCATTTAGCTTTCTGTGGGTGCTGGGGATTTGAACTTAGACTGGCAGGTTTGTGGAACAAGTACCTTTAACCACTAAACCATTTCTCCAGCCCCTTGCAGTACACACGCGCGCGTGCGCGCACACACACACACACACACACACACACACACACACACACACACATATATATATATATATATATATTTTTTTTTTTTTTTGAGGTAGGGTTGCACTCCAGCCCAGGCTGACTTGAAATTCACTATGCAGTCTCAGAGTGGCCCTGAACTCATGGCAATCCTCCTACCTCTGCCTCCTGAGTGCTGGAATTAAAGGCATGTGCCAGGTGGGAGGGAAGGATACTTTCTCTCCCAGAGCTTCTTTGGATAAAGCCTCCTCTCCCCCTCCATTATCATGTTGGGACCAGGACCCTGAAATTCCCTGTGCTTGTAGATACCCCTGGCTCTGCAAGGCAAGGAAGCTGAGAAAGTAGAGCCATCAGGGATTTCCCTGGGGGTGGCATAAACCCACAGAGGTTTGTGCCTTGTCTTTCTGTCCAATGAGACTTGTGTGTCAGGTTCCTCCTCCTATTCCAGGGCCATCTGGCCATCACGTGGGTCAAACCCTACAGGGGAAGCACTAAGTGACACACTGCAATTGCAGATGCCTGCTCATGTCTAGTCCTCATTTTGTCCTTGCCTTGGAGAGCTGCACGAGCATGTGAGAGGAGCACAGACAAGTTTCCCCAGGGTTCTAGCCCTTGCCTGAGAGTGTCCTCAGAATTTAGCTATTTCTGATTGACCTTTTGCCCCTGGGGAACAGCAGAACCCTTCTCTGCAAGGGTGGATGGGCCTTCCCTCCTCTTCTGGTAGGTATATGGTTGGGTTTAGGGCTTGACTGATTTTTATCACATTTATTTAATTCAGAAGCAGTTGTAAAACCTTGCAGTGAGACTTTTATGTACTTTTTGGCAGGCTGGGAAGCCCAGAAGCAGCAGTCCTTCCTGACCAACTGGGGTTGTGGTAAAGAAAAATCTCGCTGGGGCCTCCAGAGATGCTGTAGAAATTCTCTGGAAAGATCACTCCAACATCAGAATGAGTGAAAGTAGAGTTTATTACCTGAGGGCCAAAAAGCTTAAGGTAGCCCTCCAAAGAAGTTTTGGCCCAAACTGAGATTTTATTTTCATTTTATAGTTTTCATAGCCAAGGGGTGGGTAAGTGAACAAACAAGATGTGGCAATTTGCATATCAATCATTTCTATAGTCAGGCCACCTTAACAATGAACTCCATTTTATTTTGTTTTAGCCTAAATTGTCTTTTCTTTTTTTTCTTTTCACAATTTTTATTAACATTTTCCATGATTATAAAAAATATCCCATGGTAATACCCTCCCTCCCCCCCCTGCACTTTCCCCTTTGAAATTCCATTCTCCATCATATTACCTCCCCGTTGTCTTTTCTTTTTAACATCCCTTTGGGTCCTTTCTGGACATTTCTTTCTTTGGGATTTTTCCATTTGCTGACAAAGATAAGTTTTAGCTTCTCAACAATTAACTCTTACAGAAATTCACTGAATCAGTTAAACTCTTAGCTTCTTTTCTACCAGAAATCCATCAGGTCCTGAATTCTTTTTTTTTTTTTTTTTTTTAAGGGTAGGGTCTCATTGTAGCCCAAGCTAACCTGGAATTCACTCTGTATTCTCAGGGTGGCCTTGAACTCATGGCAATCCTCCTACCTCTGCCTCCTGAGTGCTGAAATTAAAGGCGTGTGCCACCATACCCAACTTCAGGTCCTGAATTCTTTTTGGTTGCAAGTTTTTAATTAAGGTTCAATCTCATTGGATGTAATAGCTTTGTTTAGAAAGTTTATTCACTCTGGGTTTTGTTTTGGTAAATGGTAAGTGCATAGAAATTTATTCATTTCTTCCAGATTGTCCAGTTTATTGGAATAGAGGTTTTGGAAGTCTGTCCTGGTGATTCTTCCAATTTCAATGTTGTAAGTTTTGACTGCTCTATTTTCATTTCTGATCTTGTTAATTTGAGACGTTTCTTTGTTCTTTTTGGTCAAATTGGCCAGAAGTTTGTTTATTTATTTGAAGGACCAGCTCTTTTCTTCATTAATCATTTTTTCATTTTCTTTTTTTTTCTTTTTGGTTGCATTAATCTTTTTAATTGTTTTCTTAATTTCCAAATCATTGATTTCTGCTCTGATCTTAATTATTTCTGTCTGGAGATATTTGAGATTTGAATGTTCTCATTTTTTCCAATGCCTTTAGATGGATAGTTATTAAATTGGAATTTCTCTGTCTTTGATATGAACGCATTTAGTGCTATGAAATTTCCCTTTAGGACTACCTTCATTTTGTCCTTTAATTTATGGTATGATGTGTTTTTGTTATCATCCAATTCTAAAAATTTTATAATTTTCTTTTTAATTTCTCCATGGCATTCTTTATTAGTGAGCTATTTAGTCTCCAGGCATTTTCTTTGTTTCTCTTGTTGATTTCTAGTTTTAATGCATTGTGGTCAGATATAGTACAGGGAGTAAGGTTATGGAGTCATGCCTTATGCCATAATATATGATCTGTTTTAGAGAAGGTTCCATGGGCTGTGAGAAGAATGTGTATACTATAGAATTAGGGTGGCATGTTCTATAGATGTCTGTTAGGTCTAATTGGTCTGTGGTGTTGTTAAGCTCCATTATTTCCCTGTTGATTTTATGCTTGGATGATCTGTCTATTGATGATGGTGGGGTATTGAAGTCTGCTACTATGATGATACTGGGATTTATTTCTGATTTGTTATCAAGAAGACTTTGCTTTATAAAATGCGACACATATAAGCTTATGATTGTGATATCCTCTTTTTGGATTATTCCCTTGATGAATAAACCTGGCCTTCTTTATCTCTTTTGATTGCTTTTGGTTTGAAGTCTATTTTATCAGATATTAGTATAGCCACACCTGCTTGTTTCTTATTTCTGTTTGCTTGGAAGATTGTTTTCCATCCTTTCACCTTGAGGACTTGTCTATCTTTGACAATGAGGTGGGTGTCTTTCTTTCTTTCTTTTGGTATTTTATTCATTTATTGATGAGAGAGAGAGAGAGAGACTGGCCAACAGAAAGAATGAGTATGGGCATGCCAAGGATTCTTGCCATTGCAAATGAACTCCAGATACACACTGAGACACTCAGGGCATCTGTCTAACACAGGTACTGGAGAATCAAACCCAGATCCTTAGGCTTTGCGGGCAAGGACCTTAACTTCTGAGCCATCACTCCAGCCCAGAAGTGGGTTTCTTGTAGATAGTAGATCGATGGACCCATTTTCCTGATCCAGCCAGTTAACATGTGTCTTTTAATTGGAGAATTGAGATCATTGATGTTTAGAGTTATAACTGTTAGGTTTGATTTAATCTTTGTCATACTGAAGGTTTTGTAGGCTTTGGTGCTGTATTGAGTTTTATACATTTTTGCATCTGTTCCAGTTTTGGTTATATTTTTCCCTCTTGTAGGATCTTGAGGTTGGTTATTGGAGTCTTCTATGTGGAGTATTCCCTGAAGTGTTCTCTGTAGGGTTGGATTTGTGTTCATGTATTTATAAAGCTGGATTTTGTCATGGAAAGTTTTCCTTTCACCTTCTATTATAAGGGATACATTTATAAAAATATTTTTATTTATTTGAGAGAGAGAGAGACAGAGAGACACAGAAAGAAGCAGATATAGAGAGTATGGGCATGACAGGGCCTCCTGCCAGTACAAACAAATTCCAGACACATGTGCCACCTTGTGCATATGGCTTATGTGGATACTGGGGAATTGAACCTGGATCCTTAGGCTTCACAAGCAAGCACCTTAACCACAAAGCAATCCCTCCAGCCCAAGAGATACTTTTGATGAGTAAAATATGGATTGGCAGCCATAATCTCTCATAGTTTAGAGTACCCCTTTCTATACCCATCTGGGATTTTGAGTAACCACTGAAACCTCAGAGGTAATTCTGATGGGGTTACATTTGTATGTAATGATCTCTTTTTCTTCTTGCTTTTTTTAGTTTTCTCACTTTGTTTTTCATTGGTTAACATATTAAGTGTAATGTGATATGGAGAGTTTTTCTCTTTGGTCCTGTCTACTTGGTGTTCTGTTAGCTTGTATTTGGATGGTCTTGTTTTTATAAGGCTAGGAAAATTTTCAATAATTTTGTTGAAGATATTCTCTCTGCCTTTGGCCTGTCCTTCTTATGTTCTCATGACCTGGATATTCAGTCTTTTTAGTGTATCCCAAAATTTCCTCATATTCTGTTCATGTTATTTTTTTTTTTAACGTATCATAGTGTTTGGACTGCTGATCCATTTCATCTGTTTTGTCTCCAAGTTCTGAAACTCTGTGTACAACATGATTTGCTTTGTTTGTGAAACTTTCTAGGGAGGCTTTAAAGTTGTTTTCTTTACTTATTTATTTATTTGCAAGCAGAAACACACACACAGAGAGAGAGAGAGAGAGAGAGAGAGAGAGAGAATGGGCATGCCAGGGCCTCTAGCCACTCAAATGAACTCCAGAAGCATGTGCTACTTTATGCACCTGGCTTTATATGGGTACTGGAGAATCAATCTCTGGTCATTAGGTTTAGGTTTTGCAGCCAAACACCTTAACTGCTGAGCCAAATTTCCAGCCCTTTAAGGAGGCTTTTAAGAGAGATATTTGATTTTTATTCTCTGTTGCATTTTTCTGCATCATTTTTATCCCTTTATTGAGTTCCATTTTCAGGTCCTGGTTTGAGTTTGTTGTGGTTTCTTGGAATTCATGCTTTCACTTGATTATTTCCCCGTTCAGCTAAATCCACTGGTTGTTAAGGTCATGTATTTGTTGACTTTCAAAACATTTATCTGGCTATTGAAATGCCCCTGATTTTCTTCTATTATGTTGAGATGAGAAGTGAGAGTTATGTGCTGTTGTTTCTGAGTCTCTTGCATTTAATTAATGCAACTGTTGGCGTCTTGTTATTTTTCTTCCAAATCTTCTATTGGTTTGTTCATGATCTCATTAATTTTATTGTTTAACATGCCTTAATTATGGGATTCTAAGTCTGGGGCTTTCTCTGTGTTTCCACTGGAGGAAACACTCTTTGTAGGAACCTGTTGACTTGATGTCTTACATTGTTTGTTTGAGATAGGGTTTGCCTATTTATAGTATGACCCCTTGTGTTCAGAGTGAGGTGCTTGTTCCTCTTGTGACCCCCTGAGTTGTATCAGCAGGTCAGCTTTGGTTAAGCAGGGTTTTCTGCCTACTTGCTTGGTCTGGGTAACTTTGGTTCTAAATGGAGTCCTCCTTGTGTGTGCTGCCTACAGGTGGGTCAGACTGTGGCCCTAGCCTGCTTGGCTTGCTTGCTATCCAGGTAGGTCTCTTTTCTCCCCATGTTATTTACTGCCTGAGGACTTTGGGGTGTGATTCATACTGAGGTTCTAAGGGGCACAGGGCTAATTCCCAGGCCTGACATGCTGATTGGTCTAAACTGAGGATACTCTGTGCTAACAGCTGTCACTAAGCTTGCAGGGGAGTAAGTTCACCTGAGGATGACTTCTCTATCTTGCCTTAGATGTGGTGCTTGCTGTGCAATTAGCCCCATGACCTGTGTGGTGCTAGAACTACAGCCACAGGTTTGGCAGTTTGGTTAAATGGCTTGAATAGAAGCTGCACTGTACAGTATCAAAATCTGACAGAGACAAGAAAAACATATAGACTAATATTACTGATCAACTTAGATGCAAACATTCTCAGTACAATTTTTGTGAGTTGAATCCAGGAACACATCAAAAGTATCATCCATCTTGATCAAATGGGTTTCATTGTAGGGATGCACGGATGGTTCAACATATGTAAACTGATAAAGGTAATACAGCACATAAATAGACATGAGGACAGAAATCACATGATGATTTCAATAGATGCAAAAAATACCTTTGGCATGATTAAAACATGGGAGAGACTAAGAATAGAGGGAACATGTTTCAATTTAATAAAGACTATTCAACAGACCCAAAGCCCATATCATATTAAATGGGGAGACACTTGAAGCAGTCCCACTAAGGTATAATCAAGACGGGGTGTCCCTTCTCCCTATTACTACTTAGCCTAGTACTTGAAGTCATAGCTCAAACACTAAGACAAGAGAAAGAAAATAAAAGGGATGCAAATTGGAAAGAAAAAGTTAAACTAGCTGTATTTACAGATTATATGGTTCTATACTTAAGAGACCTGAAAAAAATCCACCAAAACACTTTCACTAATGTGTCAGAATATAAAATCAACACACAAAAATCAGGACTTCTAGTTAAGATGGCAGAATGGAAGCTATGCCAAAAAAACAAAAACAAAAACAAAAAACCCTGGGGATAAAGACAAGGTAATATACAATTCACTCTTCTGCTAAAAATATAAGGTATGTAAGGAATTATTAAACCCGGTGGGACCCCTGCAGAGAAGCAGAAGGGAGCTTGAGCTTCCAGCAAAAAGCCAGTGAGACTAAATTAGATGAAATAACAGTCAGATAATTCAAAAGAATTATTATTATGTCCAAAGAAACTAAAAGAGTTAAAGGAGTAAACAAACTTCTGATAGAATCCTCAGGGATCACAGGAAATCAACTTAAGGAAATAGGTTAATAAATGCACCAACCAAAAGGCACAGACTATTAGACTGGCTTAAAAAATAGGATCTGATGTCTGTTACCTTCAAGATACTTGCCACTCTATAAAAGATAGACAATACCTTGGGGTGATAAGGATGGAAAATAGTATTTCAAGCAAATGGACCTAGGAAACAAGCAGGTGTTGTAGTTACAATGTCTGACAGGATAGACTTCATAACAAATTAGAAAGAATGGGTAAAGAATATCACTTTATACTGATTAAGGGGAAAAAAATCCAACAAAGGACATTAAACTTATCAATATATGCATACACTAAACATGGGTGGACCCCAATTCATTAAACACTACTAGATATAAATTTGCAGATCACCCCCAGCACAATTGCACTGGGCGACTTCAATACCAATTGACAGGAAATCCTGGCAAACAAAATAAACAGAGAAATGTCTGAATTAAATGACACCATAGAACAAATGGACCGAACAAATATCTACAGAATATTCTATCAAAATTCTGCAGAATACATATTCTTTTTAGCAGCACATGGAACATTCTCTAAAATAGACCACATATTATGTCACAAAGCAAACATTAACAAATACAGTAAAATTAAAATAATTCCTTGTACTCTAGCTGATCACAATGAGATAAAGCTATAAATAAATATCAGGAAAGACTATAGATAGTATATAGAAATTCATGGAAATTAAACAATACACTACTGAATGATGAATGGGTGTTGAAGAAATTAAGAAGGACATAAAAAACAAAAATTCCAAAAATCAAATGATAATGAAAACACACCATACCAAACCCTATGGGATGCAATGAAGGCAATCTTAAGAGGGAAACTTAAAACTTTAAGCCTATATTAAAAAATTAGAGAGGTCACAAGTAAGTAATTTAATGACATATCACATCTTCAGGCCTTAGAAAAACAAACACAAGCTAAACCAAACATTAGTAAAGGTAAATAAGTCTGATCAGGGCAGAAAGTAATGGAGAAACAAACAAAAAAGTACAAAAAAAAAAAATCAATGAAGTAAAGACTTGGTTCTTTGAAAGGATAAACAATACTGACAAACCATTAGAGAAACTTAGCAAAAGAAAGAAAAAAGCAAACCAAATAAATGAAATTAGAGATGAAAAGGGCACCATTACAACAGATGCCAGAAATCAAAGGATATACCTTAAGAATATGTGCTAAAAAAAAAAAAAAGAATACGTGCTCCACAAGTGCAATAGTGGCACACAGCCTCTGTGAGTAGCCAATAGCTTTCTGATTAGCTAAGAGATCCACTCAGTATAAAGGAACCCATATCTGGAATTGGGAGCCAGATCAGAATCCTATGGAGACAAAGATTATACTCTCCAGTGTCAAGCTCTTATTAGTCTTTGGGTAAAAGAGGAGTTAGATACATCAAATTCTCACTAAATTAATAATGCTTATCCCATTTAAACTATGCTGACTTCACTCTCCACTGGAGAATCTGTTCTTCTTTTGCATAAGGTAATGAGACCAGAGGAGATAAATTATCCCTTACATTTCAGCTAAGCCATAGCTGAAACCACAGAGAAATTAGGGAGGCAAGCATGAGTGCTGCTTCCATGCTGATCCTGATAATCAGCACCAGGGTGTAGGAGACAGACCCTGAGGACAATCAACACCTACCAAAGCAGAAATCCAGAGGCTCCTAAGAGCTTATCACTGAAGTAGACTTAAAATTCACCCACTATGGCTCAGAGAATTTTGTGGAAGAGGGGGCAGGAAAGATTGTAAGAGCTATAGGTTGAGACATCATGCCCAGAGGCATTCACTATCCCCCAAATAACTGACTGCTGTTCCCACAATGCATAAACCACAACCCCATAGGGAATACCTGCAATCCCACTGAGGAAGGGAAGTGGAGTGGGGGCAAGGAAAAAGAGGGTACCACCTCATGATGTATCCATAGGAAATATGTTGTCAAAAAAATAATAAAAAGGAAAAGAAAAAGAGACTATATGCTCCAATAAAGGGATTAATTTCTGGTTATATATGACCCACCAGAGTTAAAGCAAGATTTAAACAGATCTGTAGAAAACAATGATATCAAAGCAGTTATAAAAAGTCTCCAAATTAAGGGCTGGAGAAATGGCTTAGCAATTAAAGCACTTGCCTACAAAGCCTAAGGACCAAAGTTTGATGCTCCAGGACACATGTAAGCCAGATGCACAAGGTGGCACATGCATCTGGAGTTCATTTGCAGTGGTTGGAGGCCTGGTGTGCCCATTCTCTCTCTCTCTGTATATACATAATATCTGCCTCTCTCCCTCTCAAATAAATAAACTATTTTTAAAGGTTTCCCAATTAAAGTAAGTCCAGGCCTAGATAGATTCTTAGATGAATTTTACCAGACCTACAGAAAAGAACTAACACTAATTCTTCTCAAACTATCCCATGAAATAGAAAAAGAAGGAAGAATATCAAACTACTTTTATGAAGTCACTATTACCTTGATATTAAAATCAGATAAAGACCAAACAACAAAAGAAAACTACAGACCAATCTCCCTCACGAACATAGATGCAATAATTCTCAACAAAATACTGGCAAACCACAAACAGAAACACATCAAAAAGATCTTTCCGGGCTGGAGAGATGGCTTAGCGGTTAAGCGCTTGCCTGTGAAGCCTAAGGACTCTGGTTCAAGGCTTGGTTCCCCAGGTCCCACGTTAGCCAGATGCACAAGGGGGCGCATTCATCTGGAGTTCGTTTGCAGAGGCTGGAAGCCCTGGCGCGCCCATTCTCTCTCTCTCTCCCCCTCTATCTGTCTTTCTCTCTGTGTCTGTCGCTCTCAAATAAATAAATAAATAAATAATTTAAAAAAAAACGATCTTTCCTTCTGATCAAGTGGGTTTTATTCCAGAGATGCAGGGATGGTTCAACATATGCAAATCAATAAATATTGCATTTAACACCATATGAATGAACTCAAGGACAAAAATCACATGATCATCTCAATAGAAGCAGAAAAGACACTTGACAAAATATAGCATTCTTTCATGATAAAAGTCCCAAAGAAACTGGGAATAGAAAGAACATATCTCAACATTATAAAGGCTAGTTATGACAGAAAGGCTAGTTAGAACAGAATAGAGGATCTAGATGGAAGCTAAAATCATCTGACTATTTACAAAAGTAGCACATATATTCACTGGAGAACAGACAGCCTCTTTAACAAGTGGTGCTAGGAAAACTGGATAAATATTTAAAAGTATGAAAATAGATCCTTACCTCTCTCCATGCATAAGAATACACACTAAATGGATTAAAGTCCTTAACTTCAGACCTGAAATTCTGAAACTGCTAGAGAAAAAAAGTAGTGCAACACTTCAATATATAGGAATAGGCAAGACTTTCTGAACAGAACCCCTGTTAATGAGGAAGTAAAGCAACCCATTGGGACCTCATGAAATTAAGAAGTTTTGGACAACAAAGGATACTGTGAAATGAGCAAAGAGGCAGTCTACAGAATGGGAGAAAATCTTTTCCAGCTATGCATTTGACAGAAGATTAGTATCTAGGATATACAAAGAACTCAAAAAACTAAATAATTAAAAAAATCAAACAATTCAATAAAATGGGCTATTGAACAGAATATAGAAATATAAATGGCCAGCCGGGCATGGTGGTGTATGCCTTTAATCTCAGCACTCTGGAGGCAGAGGTAGAAAGATCGGTATGAGTTCAAGGCCACCCTCAGACTGCATAGTGAATTCCATGTTAGCCTGGGCTAGAGTGAGACCCTACCTCAGAAAAAGAAGAAAAAGGGAGAAATACAAGTGGCCAATAAACATCTAAAACATGTTCTACATACATTCTTAGCCATCAGAAAAGTGCCAATTAAAACTACTTTGAGATTCCATCTCAATATCAGAATGGCTATCATCAAACCATTAAATGACTATAAATTCTGGTGAGGGTGTGGGGGACAAGGAACCCTTTTCCACTGTTGGTGAGAATGTAAACTGACACAGTCATTGTGATTATCCTGTGGAGGTGTTTGAGACAGAAAAAATAGATTTCCCATATGACCCAGCTACCACTCCTTAACGTGTATCCTAAGGAGTCTACCCATTACTGTAGTAATACTTGCTCATCTATGTTTACTCCCACTCTATTCACAATACTAGGAAATGGAAACAGCCTAGATGTCCATCAACTGATGAATGGATAATGAAGATGTACATTTATACTATGAAGTGTTATTCAGTTATAAAGGAAAATGAAATTGTGAAATTTTCAGGGAAATAGATGGGTCTGGAAAAGATTATACTAAGTGATGTAACCCAGGATTGGATAATCAAATGCTGTATATTCTCTCTCACATGTGGATCCTAGCTTCAAATGTTTAGAATTGTATGCAAGTTGGGGTAAATGTCAGTAGTAGAGTTCAGGAAACTAGAAAGGGGCCATTAGGGAGGGAGGGCAGGGGAGGATTTAAGGAGAATATAGTAAATATGTAAGTAGAGGGGCAGAATACTGGGCATGAAGTGGTATAAGTGGGTCAGGGGAAGGGAAGGGATGAAGGAGAGAAGGGGGTGGGAGAAGATTAATCACAATTGAAGATGTTATCAATAAACCATATAGAGCCTATCTCTTTGCTAGCTAAATAACATAGGTATAAAAAAGAGAGAGTTTGGGCAGATACTGAGGGGGTGCAAGATACTGTGTCCAGAAGTCATAGATTGTTACAAAAAAATTTCAGTGCTGGGTTGGGATTCCATTCCATGAGTTACTGGCAAGGTAGGCCCCTAGTACCCTCAAAATGTTACAGATTATTGCCAAAGTTCTTGGTTGCACATCAGAATTAGATGGTAAGACCCTCTTGCTAAGGACACCACATTCTTGAGCTGCAGGTCACTGTTCGGTCAAGCTGAAGCTCGGTTTGAAGCCTCCTCTCTGTTGACTGCCATGATGCTATAAAGAGCTATGCATCCTGTTCAGGGAGAAAATTCATTAATTCATGAATGCTAAGCTTTACAGTTAGACAACCAGGCCAAATGTACCTACTGTTGTGATGGCAGCATGTTTGTAATTGGGGAAAATACCTGCTTTCTGATTGGATTTGAGGCCTGCTCTATGGGAGGGAATTCATGTCTGGTACTGAAAACCTAGTCAAAAGCCTATGGCTGTGGAGGTCATAATCCCTAGGGGAGACCACTATTGTTTTCTAGCTAAATGGATATATCATGACCACTAATTACTTATGTGTATGCCCATATATTAATGCTACTCTCACCCTTGGTTAGAGGAACTTCTGTTTTCAGATGGAGGTGACCACTGGGGAGACTCAAAACTCACCAAAGTGCTGAGAAGAAATGACAGTGGAGTGTTCAGCACTAAGTAAGACATCTCTATTATACCCTCCTAGGCTCAAGGACACTTTAGAAAAGGTGGTGGAAAGAATATAAGAACCAAAAGTAGGAGAGAAATGCTTTACAATACAGATGCAAAGTGGCTGTGGTATTCATGGCTTTACAGTGGCTCATGTTACCTATACAAGGCTTGCATAATAGAAGTGAAAAAAAATCATGACATCAAAATAAAAGAGAGACTAATTGGAAAGAAGATATTTAGCTGAGGGAGGATTTGGGATTGGGGAAAGGGATGGTTGTGGGAAGGGATTAATAATCATGGTATATTGTCTATAGGTATGAAAATAGTGAATGAAAAGCTAAAATGTCTGTAATGGGGCTAAAGAGATAGCTTGGCACTTAACCTGCTTTCCTGCAAAGCTAATGACCCAAGTTTGATTTCTTAGCACCCATGTAAAGCCAGATGTACAAGGTGACACATGCATCTGGAATTTGTAGTGGCGAGAGCCCTCGTGGGTCCATTCTCTCTCTCTGTGCCAGGTGTGGTGGTGCACGCCTTTAATCCCAGCATTTGGGAGGCAGAAGTAGGAGGATTGCTGTAAGTTTGAGTGTAGCCTGAGACTACATAGTGAATTCTAGGTTAACCGAGGCTAAAACAACACCCTACCTCAAATAAACAACAAAAGAAAAATCTATAGTGTTCATTTATGCCAATGACAAACATATGGAGAAAGAAATCAGGGTAGCAGTCCCATTTACAATAGCCACAAAAATTAATTATCTTGGAATATCCCTAACCAAGGAAGTGAAAGTCCTCGATAATGAAAACATAAAAACACTGAAGAAAGAAATTGAGAAAGACACTAGAAGATGGAAAGACCTCCCATGATCCTGGATTGGTAGAATTAATATTGTAGAAAACCAATCCTACTCAAAACAACTGACTAATTCAATGCAATGTCAATCAAAATCCAGCACCATTCTTCACAGCTGATACATACTGTTTGTATGACAAGTGAGAAGGAAGCATGTTTATTAATAAAACATTTTATTTATTTATTTGCAAGCATGGGGGGAGAGAAAGAAAGAAACACAAAATGGGCATGTCAGGACATAGTGCCATTGCAAATGGCCACTCCAGAAGTATGTGCCACTTTGTACATTTGACTTTATGTGGGTGCCAGGGAATTGGACCCAGGATGTTAGGCTTTTCAGGCAAGTGCTTCAACTGCTGAGCCATCTCCCCAGCCCAGAAGCATGCTTATTATTAAAGACACAATTATGCTGTGAATTTGTGGGCATTTCCAGCTCAGGTATGTCAAGTACATATTTTGGGTACTGCAGTTAGTGGAATAATATGGTACCTTAACAGGAAAGTCCAAAGTTTCTTTAACGAATAATAATCTCTCATTATTCTTATGCCAAAATTCTTTTCTTTCTCTTTTTATAATGTCCTGTCGGTCTCCTGATTTATCTTTTCCTGCCCACATTACAATCAATTACATTTTACTTCCACTGTCTGTGTTATTTGCATTGTGTACTCTATAGAATTATAGTCTGCCTCTGAAAGTGGATATTTATGGGAAATAAAACTGTTTTATTCTTTGACTTTGCCTTTAAAGGCTAGTTTATAAACTATGCTTTCAATTTTATTCTGCCTTTATACTATTTTAAACCTAGTATATAAGGCAGCTTTTTGAGAAGAACTTTTGGAATTGTGGAAATACTTAACAAACTCCAGAGTTTTTAACTTCAACATTTGCAGAGATCTTTCAGGCATCTGACATTATCATTGTGTGCTATTCATTCATATGGATTAACAATGCTGTGAATGGAAATGCTAAAATCAAGCCTTTTGCTTTTCTAAAATTCTTACTAGTATTTCATGATTAGCAAATACACAGAAAACACCTCAGTGTAAACTACAATATTTGATGCTACAAACTGAAACAGTAAATGAATGAAAATGATCAGTTAAAATTAAAAAGGCAGGTAGTAAATATACAAAAGTAAAGCGCCCATTTTTGAGAGTGACAATAATGACTTAAGTGAACATATGATGGTGTGATGTCAAAGAAACATGTATAAAGATATACTGAGATTTTTTAATGCTAACATTGTAAAACATTACTGTTTGTACAATACTGTTTGTAGTGTACAATGGTATGGACTTTTTGAAAAACACAATAAAGTCCTGTACAGCAATAGTTCTAATTACTTCATAATTTGTCTCCAAGGAATTTATTCAATAATTATAGTTCAACAGAAGCAGCACATAAATATTATTATTAATTATTAATATATTCTCATCAATTATTGAAAAGAAAAATATGTAAAATATATGTTAAATTGATTTATGTAACAGTGAAGCAACATTTTAAATAAAAATGACATTACACATCTATTAAACTATAATTATTGGCCTAGGGGTGCAATTCAGTGCTAGATCACTTGCCTGGCATGCATGAAACCTTGGGTTCAATCCATCAACACTAAAAAACATTATGACTCTTATAACCAGCAATGGAGTCATAAAGAAAAGTTTTTATAATGTATGAATGTGAGATAAAATAATATTCATATAATAATTACAATTGGATATTTGTGTATGCATATTTGATCCTCATCAAGACTAGGGATAAATATTATATGTTTCTTAACTTTGTTGCAAAGATTGTGATAAGGCAAATAAGAGCGTAGTGCAGTGTCTAGCTTCTTAAAGTATGAGTCATGATTCTGTAACTGAATGTGGGGATTACAAAAAATGGCAACAATAAAAAGTTTCTGAATATGCAATGACCAAGAATTAATTAAAAATCAAACGTGTAGTGAATCCATGGTTTCTAGCAGCACTTGCCACGTGACATCTCATTGTTTCACTGCAGCCCCGGTTCTAGAAACACGGCATAAATATTTTGCACTGGGCATGCCAGTACACCATGCAACACCAACCTGCCTGAAAGTAGTTCAATCCAGACTATTGTATGTGATGCATGGCAGTGTTTTTTTTTTTATTATATATACAAAGTTTTCTGCTCTTATAGAAACATAGTGGTTTAATTATGAAAAACAAAAATTTTAGTATTTTTCCAACCATTATTACTCAGAATGTATCAAGTTAGTGTATCTTTGGATTGTGTTGTGTTAGATTATTTGATTTTAAAAACTTGCTGTTTGAGTCACTAACGAGTTTCATAAAAATTGTTAAATGAGGGGCTGGTTTGATGGCTTAGTAGTTAAAGGTGCATGCTTGCAATACCTACCAGTTCCCAGCACCCACATAAAACTGGATGCAAAGTGGTACATGCACCTGTGTCTGCAACCATGGGAGACAGAGTCAGTAGGATCTGAAGTGCCTAGGCCAGCTAGTCTAGTATTTGTTTGCAGCCTGGCAGTTTGTTTGCAGTGACAAGAGACCTTGTCTCAAAGAAGGTGGAGCACAGACACTTTGAAGTTGCTTTCTGATATACATCACACACACACACACACACACACACACACACACACACACACACAAATATTTTTTAATTGTTAAATGAATTTTAGCTCATGATTAGGGCAGGATTTCCAACAATTTCTTAAATAGTCCTGAACATATTTCTGACTTTTCATTATGTATTTGTTCTCAACATTGATGATTGTAAAATTAACATGCTAATCAGGGGCTAAGGAGATGGTTAGCAGTTAAGGAGCTTGTCTATAAAGTCTAAAGACCCAGGTTTGATTCCCTAGTAACCATGTAAGCCAGATGCACAAAGTGGCACATGTGTCTGGAGTTTGTTTACGGAAGCTGGGGAACCTGGAGCCCTCATTTTCTCCTTCTTTCTCTCTTTCTCCTTTCTCTCCCAAACTAAATAGATAAATAATTGAAAAATGCTGATCAACTCTGAAAAATATTGAAAATACTCTAAATAACAGTTAAGTTCTAGTGTCAGCTTGTTCAGATTAAGAATCAAGCAAGAGACACACCTCTTGGGTGAGCCTGTGAGGATGTTTCCAGGAAGGATTGATGGAGGGAGGAAGCCTTTCTCCCAGAGTAGGTAGTCCTTCTGATGGTGGACTATAAATAAAGATGCTCCAATAGAACTTTAAAAAACTGGTTATTGACAACTTCTATAAATAGAGTCAATATACCATGATTATAATCCCCTCTCACTATGCTCCCTTTCCCCTTCCCAAGTCCCCCCTCCACTGAGTCCCTTCTTTCCTACTAGCCTCTCTTCTATAGGATGTGATCATTTTCCCCCTTCTATTATGCAGGTGTTGTATAGGTAGCATTAGCCACTGTGAGGTCATGAGTGCCATGGCCACTTTGTGTCTGGGAGACAGTATTCTTAGATTCTTTCCCTTTCCACAATGGTCCCTGAGTCTTAAAAGGTTTAGTAGAGATGTCTCCTTTAGTGCTGAACACTTCATTGTCACTTGTTTTCAGCACTATGGGAGTTTTGTGTCACCCCAGTGGTCACCATCATCTGAAAACAGAAGCTTCTCTAACCAAAAGTGAGTGTAACATTAATATGTGGGCATCAAAACAAATATTTAGAGGACCATTTGGTGGACATAATATATGCATTAGACCAGATAATAATAGTGGTTTTTCCCCTTGGGCTTATGACGACCTCCCCAGCCATAGGCTTTGACTAGGTTTTTAGTAGCAGGCATTAATTCTGTCTTGCGGAGAGGACCTCAAATCCAGTCAGAGAGCAGCTGCTTTCCTCAATAACAGACACGCCAACAATGCATGTTAGTACATTTGGCCTGGCTGACCAACTGTAAAGCTTGCAGGATCCACCACTGGTTAAGATCATTGACCTTTCTCCAGGCTACCTAGGTCTTTTCAGCATCCTGACAGCTAGTCATTAGGGAGGAAGCTTCTAGCCCAGTTGCAGCTTGATTTACATGCCCAAGCATGTAAAGTCTTCAGCAAAGGGGTCTTCCCTTCTAGTTCTTCTGGTCAACCAAGAGCCTAGAATGTTTTGGGGCACCTCCCCAACACACTGGAAGGTATCCCACCCCTGGCAATACAATTTTTCTAATAACAATTTGCCCAAAGTCTCTCTTTTTGAGAACGTTTGCCTGACTTTCGTGCTACTCACAGGTGCATCCATCTATCCTGTTGCTGCTATCCTTCATGGATATCAGAACCCAGATTCACTAGTCTTCCAACACGAAATTAAGACCAGCGGCTCTCAAGAATCCTTCAGGCTTCAGTGCCAGATTGGGACTGCTGAGGCACCAGTCTTGGGGATGAGGCAGCTACTGGGTTCCTTGATCCCTAGTGGCAGCTATTGTACTGCCCAGCCCATGTACCATATGCTAACCTAGAAACTCCTTCATAATACATCATTTTATCAGTTTTCATCCTCCAGGGAACCCTGATAGGGCCGAGAAGATGGCTCAGTGGTTAAAGGTACTTGTCTGCAAAACTTACCAGCCTAGGTTCAATTCTCCCATATCCATATAAGGCCAATCAAAAAATGTACATGTATCTGGCATTTGTTTACTGTGGCAAGAGAATGCTGACTAATGCACTCTACATGTGGTAGCATCAAATAATTAGCCAAGACTTAATTCTTTTTTTTTTTTTTTTTTTTGAGGTAGGGTCTCACTGTAGCTCAGGAAGACCTGGAATTCACTATGTAGTCTCAGGGTGGCCTCGAACTCTCCATGATCTTCCTATCTCTGCCTCCAGAGTTCTGGGATTAATGGTGTGTGCCACCATGCCAGGCTAAGACTTAAGTCTTTATGTAAAAATAAACAAGCACATCCATTTTATTAGTATGTAATTTTTAAAATCTTTTAATAAGTGGTAAAATAATATTGCACCAAATAATTGTTTTTTTTTTAATTTTTATTTTATTTATTTATTTGAGAGCGACAGACACAGAGAGAAAGACAGATAGAGGGAGAGAGAGAGAACGGGCGCGCCAGGGCTTCCAGCCTCTGCAAACGAACTCCAGACGCGTGCGCCCCCTTGTGCATCTGGCTAACGTGGGACCTGGGGAACCGAGCCTTGAACCGGGGTCCTTAAGCTTCACAGGCAAGCGCTTAACCACTAAGCCATCTCTCCAGCCCCAAATAATTGTTTTGATTTAATTATTTCTCTATGATCTGTTATCAGTAACTGCTTGATTTGTAAACCTATATTATATAACTATATGCTGAGGGTTGCAAAAAATTTCTCCAGTGAAGGTGTGATAAATGGGAAAAAGTTCTTAAGCCCTGGTTTAGATCTAGCTCATAGTAAGCCTAGAATTGATGTAGCCTATGTTTTTAGAGGTATGTGAGGTGCTGAGTATTGAACCCAGGGCCTGGATGCTAGGAAAGTATTACACCTGACACTCCTGCACCTCCATCCAGCACAAGCCAGTATCAATTTTACCCTGTGCACTGCCCTTGCTAGGTGTGGCAGACAGCCTTTGTTACTGCCACCCGCAGCCCATCTGCTCTTTGTGCTCTGCAAAGTCAGTCACTGTCTCTTGAGAGTGCTTTGTGATTAGTAGCTCAATTTTAAGAAACATACTGCAACAGGGTTAAAACCTTATTTTATGGGGAAAAAGAAAAAGTGATCAAATCCAGTGTGCAATAATGAGTACTTTTTTATTCAAATTAGTGAATAGGGATGGAAAAAAAATCCTTAAAATCAAGGATGAGGCTGGAGAGATGGCTCAGCACTTAGATGCTTACTTGAAAAGCCTGCTAGTCCAGGTACCAGTAGACTACATAAAGTCAGAAGGGCATTTTCACTCATTTTCCTGCAAATGGCATGATTTCACCTTCATTATGGCTGGTAATGCTTCACTGTGTTGGCGAAGATATCTTTTTTTTTTTTTTTTTTTTTTTTTTTTGGTATTCATTCATCTATTGATGGGCAGCTAAGCTGAGTCCATTTCTTGACAACGAAGAAGGGTATGCAGGCATAGTTGGACTTATTTTAAAGAACTAGTTCTCCAAATTATAGAAGCTAATAAGAACTAAATCAATAGCACAGAGTGGGCTGACAGTGCAGGAAAGTACAGTGAGAACCAGTATTCCAGTTTTCAAGGCTTTTAGGCAGGACAAGCCAGTGTGACAGATTTAGCTGAAGCCCAGCAGCTTTTCCCTTACTTGAGGCAGAGCTGGTCTCTTTTGAACTACATAGGCTTCCATCTGATTCCATAAGGCCCACTCATACTAAGTAAGGCACTCTGGTTTACCAAACTGCACTGATTAAATGTTGATATCAACCCCCAAACCCTCAGAGAAACAGCATAATTTTTGAACAGCTATATGTGTACTCCATAGCACACAAGAGTTGACACACTAAAAATTAATCATCAGGGCTGAGGGAAGTAAACCAATGGTAGAGCACTTGCTCAGCATGTGCAATACCCTAGATTCAATGTACATGCAAATTATTCATCACAGGGGTTAAAGATATAAGTGGGAGGAACAAAAAAATCAACACGTAGGAGAATATTTTAAGCAGAGAGATTTTTAAAATAAGATGCAAAAAGTTCAAACCATAAGGTGAAGATTGATAAATATCACTATATAATTATGCAAAAAATTAAAACCTCTATATTGCAAACTGTTCTATATTTTTAAAAGGGCTGAAGATAAGACACAGAAACATAGCACTTTTTTGTTAGAATCTGTTTACCTACTCATAGTGCTATTTATACAAAGTTTAAAAACATGCAAAGCAATACATTGTCTATAGTGAATGTTATAGAATGTGGTTCAAAAATTTGGAAGTGTTTATAGGGGGAGAATAGAGATCAATTTTAGGGAAGAGTTGTCTAGAAACTTCAGAAATATTTCTAATACTTTATTTCTTAAGCCAATAGTGGGTATGAATGTGTATCATATAATTCTTTGTACATTCAGTGCTTTAAAATCAAACAAATCCTACAGTCAAATTTATGTTATCTTGGACATCAAATAAAAGCAAAAGTGAATGGATGAAGAGATGTCACAACACATAGCAGTGCTTGCTGTACATGCATGGGGATTTGAGAGGGCTTGAGAGTGCCAGAATTTAGTTGCCCAGCACCCATGTAAAAAGCTGGGAATGGCGATCCACATTTGTAACCCCTGTCTGTGGGAGCTGGAGACTAGAGAATCACTGAGGTTAATTGACCAAAAACAACATGTTGGTGGGTGATAGACGAGAACCCAAGTTATTCTCTGGCCTCCACATGCACTCACAGGATGCATGCATCTGTACACACGTGCATATGTCACACAATCATATTACATATTTTACACATATATACTCTATACACACATGCCAAATAAAAAGTGAGATAAAAATATCAAAGCCTGTAAGCTAAATTTAAAAGCTAGAATAAAGTGGATATTTAAAATAACAATTAACAGTGAGTAATCATTCTGGCCCCACAGCCCTGTTAGATATCAAACACATACTGCCTCCAATCACAAGAACCACAGATGTACTTATCATGCAGCCATTAAGATTAGCTGACTTAACAATTAATTTTAAAATATAATAGATTTATATTTTGTATGTTAATCAAGCTTTTGAAGTTAAACTTGAATATACATTTTATCAGTCAACAAATTGAGCAATCTACTCAATGCCAGGCACTGTTTGCAGCTGATGTATGTATGTGCTATGAGCTCAGAAGACATGGAGAACTTTGTAAGAGATGAGACAGGTGGGAAAGGTAGAGGGCAGAACATAAAGGACCTGTAAGCACAGTGACATTTGGCAGATCATAAAGGCCTCAGGCACAGTGACGTGTGCCTTTCACTTCATACATGTATATTTGTTTCTTTTTGTGATATTGGGAACAAATGGGAGAGAGGGACAGAAAAAGCCAGAAACAAGCTAGAAGACTATGCCAATCATTAGATGAGAGATGATAGCAGAGATCTTAGTAGTAAAAAGAAAGATATTTGGAGTTGGAATTGACAGGATTTTGTGATAGACTGATAATAAGAAATCTGGATTGGATTAGTGGTCAAAGATGTTAATAATGAAATACAATTAACTATACAATTATAGCTAACAGTGAAATTATATTGTCTAATAGTTTCCATAAATCTTCATGGAGAAGGCTCATTAAGTATATCAGGAGGCATTATCTCAGGAAAGATGGCCTTTGCCTTACATATGGCTTGAATTCACATTTCTTCCATGAAGGAAATTTTATCTTTGCCACACTGACTTTCTTGATCCCCTCTTTCTAATTTTTTTATTTAAAACTAAAATTAACATCATAAGATTCATTTTTTTGTTAGTGGCAAATTTTGAAAACAACATTAACTTGAGGGTTACACTTTTTATAATATTTTATTTATTTATTTGAGAGAGAGAGAGACAGAAGAAGAGGATTATACTTTTCATATTTAGCTTTGTGTGATATTTTAACTATTTAAATAAAAATTTCTGTCTTTATAAACTTATATAAAATTTGAATTTAATTAACTATAAAAACAATGAAATGAAGATAAAGCATTTGCTTTTACTTAAATTTATATCAATATACATAAAAGTACATGGAAATTTTAAAACTATAGAAACTATATGTCTGTGTTTACTTTTGAAATCCAGAGAATTCCAAATGCATTTGCAATGCCTCCCATATCAGCCATGAATATAAATAGGGCTAGTATGAAGTAATCTGTTGGTTGTTTTCTGTTTGGGATAAGTTGACTTTAATGGGAGTGGCATGTACTAGGGAAAAAAATTTAATATAAAGGGCAGCAAAAAGGGCAGCAATTGCAATACTAGGGACTTACTGATTGATTCTTTTCCCACTAGAATCTACCTCCCCTTTATTCCCGCTCTTCTCCCTCCATCCTGTGGGGGGGGGTCTAATTTAGTGGAGGAGGAGGGGAGGAGTAGGTGACCCACTGCAGGATGATGTCCATGGAGGAGAGGGGAGTGAGCAGGCCAGTGTTTCTTCCTTCTCCAAAGAATCAATAATTTTCCCTCAAAGGATAGATGGGTGCTTATGGAGGACAAAAGCTTAATCAAAATCAGGATAAAATCAATGCTGGGGGCAGGAAGAAGAGATGAGTTAGAAACTGAGGGAACAGAATTGCAAGAGATGACCCTGCTACCCTCTATGTTGCCCTTGAGTACCAAGAGAACAAAAGTGAACATCAATTTTGGGACTTCATTTTGGGTTTTTGGATATTTGTGATCTGATTATAAGTTTTATTTCTGGCAAAAAAAAATATTACCTTCATACCTTTTCAGATGTCACAGGTTTAAACAGGGTTTATAGGAACATTAATGCTGTAAACTACTTTCCCTTTAAAAGGCTTAGCTTCACATGAGAAATAGTACTTTATGATACCTAGGCTGATAGATCTTTTTATTTTGATAGTTTGTGTTTCATGCCTTGTACTATATTGCCATCATCTTTAATATCATAGTCATTAGTCCTTATAAAGATTCAGTATCTTTGGGATATAGTTACACATTTTTTTTCTTTACTCGAATATGAGGTAGACTCCAGTTTACACTTAGTAACTCAAAGTCTGCTCCCTGGGGAATTTCTGTCATAAAAATGCTGAAATACCATAGTCCTTGAATGAAAGTAAGCTAGACAAGTAAACTAGACAGATCATTGCATTCTACGCAGCATACACACTTGCAGAGTTCTCAGGACCAAACACCTCCAGTTGCTGGTTATGTGTAAGATGCCATGCTTCCTGCCATCTGATCCTGTTGCCTTAGTCATTATGAATTAGATCTGGAAATTTGCAAAACACCAGCTGATAAGTTCCCTTTCTACTTGTTCAGTTAATCCCTCACAGGGGAACATGACAGAGAGTCAATGTGCAGAGAAAGCTGTGCAATGTATGGACAATGGACGTCTACTTGGAGCCTAGCCTCAAGAGCTGTTGGACACCAGAAATTACACTGGATAAGATGGTCCTTTATGTGTTGTCCAGAGATCCAGTTTTCCAGAGGGCTAGTCTATACTGGAAAGTCTCTTGGTCTAACTTTCCATATTGTTTCAATCCTCAATGCTAAAACAAAATACCACTGGCTGCTAAATCATACTTAAAAGAAAGTTATTGCTCATAGTTCTAAAGGATGGAAGGACCAAAATAAAGTGGTCTGGTAGATTCAGAGTCTTTTTATTAGATGACATCTTCTTTTGTGTCTCACACGGCAGAAGGGTGGCAGAGTAAAAAAAAGCCCAGAGTGTTCCCTACGACGAAGTTATAAAATCATTAATCCTATGCATGAGAGCTGAGCTGTCATGATTTAATCAATTCCCCACAAGCCCCATCTCTAAATACCATGATTTATGTTACATCATGTGAATCTTGGAGGGACACCGGCATTGAAATTACAGCACCATCATCTGAAATGAACATCACTGCTCTTGTTTCCTTCCAATTGGAAAGAACCTTATTAATACACCAAGTGCACAGAACAGCACAAATTGTTGGCCTCTTGAAAAATATTATAATAACAGGACTGAAATAGATCTGAAAGATTAAACAATTTTGCCTTTAGAAATTTTATTTTAAGGGCTGAGTAGATGGCTCAATGGGTAAAGTGCTTGCCATATAAACATGAGTACCTGAATTCAGATCCCCAGAACACACATAAAGCTGGATGCTGTACAGTGTCTGCAATTCCAATGCATGCCTAGGGCTGAAAAGGAGCTAGGCTCGTGGGCCAGCTAGGTAGGTGAACACAGTGTGGTGAGAAATTGAGACCCAGCCTCAAACAAGGTGAAAGGTGAGGACCAACACCTGAAAATTGTCCTTTGATCTCCACGTGTGCACTATGCATACATGCATCCTCCTTCATGAACACAGACACAAAGGAATCTAACTTAAAGTTAGGTATGGGGGTGCTCCCTCTCCCTCCACCTCTCTCCTTTCCACATTGCTGCTCCCAGCTGAAGAGCAGCTTATCTGTGTAAGGAATCTGTCATTACTGCTCATTTCTTCTGTTTATTTACTGGCTTACTATCTAATTCTCAAGAATGAGCCAATTCTAATGGACTCCCACTGCTTCTTGCCTCCTTGTAGGTGGCCACTAAGAGGATATGGGATCAAATTTTTCATACAATTATCAAATGAATAGGCAAAAGATATAAAACATCTGGAGTTTTCTGCAAGCATTTGGTAGGATATGCATTAGAGAAATGGAAATGAATGTCTTTGATTATTGATACCATGAAATGATCTTTGATGGAACTATAAACAGTGGGTAGTCTAACATGAAGCAGCATGGGGGGAATGATCTTGGCTTAGGTTGGCAGACCCCATAGAGTTTAAGGTCAAATTCAGTTTTGTTTAACATCTTCATAAATAATCTAGAAGACAGATTTTTAAAAAGCCTTTTAATTACATATTTAAGTGACTTCAAGCAGGGAGATAAAAAAACATGATATGAGGTAAATGACTATAGAAAAAGCAATCAGAGCTTTTGTTTTTCCCCATGGATAAGGAAAAGCATGATAGGCTATCATGAGAACAATTTCAAGAAAACCTGAGTTAGTGTAGAGCCATGTTGAAAGAGGCCACAGAAAGCAATTTATAACATGGTTTCAAAGCTAAAATGGATCATTATTTATTTTTATTTATTTATTTTGGCTTTTCAAGGTAGGGTCTCACTCTGGTCCAGGCTGACCTGGAATTCACTATGTGGTCTCAGGGTGGCCTCATACTTAGAGTGATCCTCCTACTTCTGCCTCCCAAGTGCTGGGATTAAAGGCATGCACCACCATGCTCAGCAAAAGGGTCATTATTATATAGAATTCTCTTTTATAGGTGCTAGGAACAGAACCCAGAGCCTTGTATGTTCCAAGTCCACACTCTAACAGTGTGCTGCACCCCCAGCAACATAGAGCTTTATTAAAATGACTGTGAGTTCTCTCATGGGACACACATAAATCACTGATTTAAATGCCAATATGATAGTCATTAACATTTTCTGCTAGTCATAATATAATATGCACAGATTATAGCATTTTCTACTTAATTTTTATTTATTTTATCTTAAAAATTAACATATAGAAGGATTGATGAGAGCTCATAAGTGTATGATTAGACTCATATAACCATCACCATTTTGAAATGATGGGAAAATTCCATCTGCCAAACTCTCAAGTCACTGAGATGAACTTCTAAATCAGGCACAGTTATGGAGGCAAGGATTTATTGAAGACAGAGGGGAAGTTCCTTAGTGGTAGAAAAATTTGGCCCTCTTTCACAGGACCAAGGAGAGAGAGAGAGAGAGAGAAAGAAAGCAAAGCCCCAAGCCACCATGAAAAAGCAAGCAAGCACACTATAAGAACTTCAGGCAGAACTCAAGCTCTTTGCATATCTTTAGACTGGAATTCCAAATCCACTACCACACCTTAAGGCTGGACCCTGAAATCTGCCCAGTGATGCCTCCTCCAGCCAAGTGGTTGCAGATCTAAATGACATACTTTAATTAAATCCTGAATATATTGAGGGCCATCCATTTAAACTACTACATTCCACCCCGGCCCCCAATAGATTCATAATGATCTCACATTGTAAATTGTATTCAGCCCAATTTCAAAGGTCCCCACAGTCTTTACCAACTTAAGATAGTTCCAAAGTCCCAAGTCTCATCTGAGAGTTAGGATTGTCTCTTAGTTGTGAATTCTGTAAAATCAAAACAAGTTATACACTTTCAACTTTATATAAAGGCACAGAGTAAACATTTTCAACTGCTATAAGGCATAACAGGGAGAGACTGGAACAATTCAAACTTAACAATCATCAAGCAAACATCAAACTTCTGCAGTTCAAGTCTGATTTCATAACTGACAGTCTCTGGAGTTTCCAATTCCACACCTCCAGCTAGGCTGAGTAGCCAGAGAAAACTTCCATCCTCATCCAATAGCCTCAGTGTTAGCCCTTGCACAGTCCTACTTTATCCAAAACATTTTTGTGTCTCCATGCAAACCATGGTCCATCTTCCAATGGCTTTACCAGCATCAGGGTCATTATGCTCTATTTATATGCCTATCTCAGCAGTGGCTCCTGGGACCATGTGAACTTCATAACCACTCCAGACATTTTTCATGCTTCCGAGACCAATACCAAGTGATCAGGACATAACCATATTCTTAATTCAGGGATGAACTAAATCATAACCTTGAAAAGGAGGTTCCTACTCCAGTCAACCAAATCCAAAAGAATTTGCATTTCTATCATAGTCTTTCTTCAGGCATCCTCACCATTGTTTTTGTTTTTAAGATATCTATTTATTTATTTATTTATGAGAGAGAGAGAGTGAAAGAGGGAGAGAGAGAGAGAGAGAGCACAGAGAGAGAGAGAGAGAATATGTGCATCAGGGCCTCCATCCACTTCAAATGTACTCCAGATATATGTGCCACCTTGTGCAGCTGGCTTACATGGGTCCTGGGGAATTGATCCAGGGTCCTTTGACTTTGTAGGCAAGTGCCTTAACTGCTAAGCCATCTCTCCAGCTTCTCTGCATTGTTTTAATGAAAAGCAGTTGGACACTCTTCCTTAAGATTTCTAATGTGTTTAATAATAGCAGCTTCAGTAACCTAAAACCAGTCTCAGTGCTGGGAATTTTAACTTGCTTGACGTTTTCCAACTTAAAATCTGAAATCTCTCTGTCCAATATCTTTAGCCAAGCATATCAGTCAATTACAAATTTAACCTTAACCAAACTCTCTGGGCCTGGATTGCAGAATGCAGCCAGCACTTATGCCAGTAACCCAGTTCTAAGAAGTTTTTCTGCACTCTTTCCTTCCCTCTAGAATACTCATAAGCCAAGCCTTCAAGGTCAATTCTTCCTGCACTTAGCATTTTGAAATTCTCATCATAATATTTGGCTTACCACTCCAGAAGGCATCTTCAATTGCAAGTACTGAGTCCATGCCTATTCCTCCAAAACAAAACTTCCAAAAGACCAAAATCCACATGATTGAATTCATTTCACCCCACTTCTGGTACCAATTCTGTAGTAGACAGCCTTATGTCACTGAGATGAACTTCCATCCACAGTTATGGAGGAAAAACTTGACCCTCTTTCACAGGACCAAGGAGAGAGAGGAAAAAAAAGGTTCAAGTCACCACCAAAAAGCAAGCAAGCACACTACAGGAACTTCAGGCAGAACCCAAGCACTTTGCATATTTTTAGACTGGAAATCCAAATCTACCACATGCCTTAGGGCTGGACCCTGAGATCTGCCTAGTGACACCTCCTCCAGCCAGGTGGCTGCAGACCTAAATTACAAACTTCAGTAAAATCCTGAATATATTGGGGGCCGTCCATTTAAATGACCAAACCCTCCCACCCCAAACCTCTGGCAGTCACTGTTCCTGTTACTATAGCTCATCCCTCTTAGTGATGTCATATAAATGGAATCATGTTATAGTTCTTCTTCTTCTTCTTTTTCTCCTTCTTCTTCTTCTCCTCCTCCTTCTCCTCCTCCTCCTCCTCTACTTCTTCTCCTCCTCCTCCTTGGTGTTTCATTGAGTAGTAGATTTTATTTTTATTGTGCTTAAAAACACATCACATAAAATATGCCATTGTGGTTTTAACTGTTCAGTATAAGAGTATTAATTATATACAACTGTATATCTCGTGTAACAGATTTCTAGAACTTTATCACTTTTCAAAACTGAGGTTATGTATCTATTAAATAGCTTTCTTTTCCTTGATCCCCATAACCTCTGGCAACCACCATTCAAATTTGTGTTGAAAAGTTTAGTTCTCTAGAAAACTTACAAATAACATTACATAGTATTTACTCTCTTGTGAAATATAGTAGATTTCATGCAACATAGGGTTCCCAAGGTTAATTCATGAGCTAGTGTATATCAGGATTTCCATAATTCAGGTGGAATTATATTTCATTCTACATATACTCCACATTTTCTTTAGTATTCATCTGTTGATGGATATTTAGGTAGCTTCTAGTCTTGTCTATTGTGAATAATGCTTCAATGAATCCTATTCTCAATTCTTTTCATGTATGCCCAGAAATGGAATATCTGGATTTTATGATAATTCTTTTTTTTTCTTGTGCGTAGTATGTGTGGTATGGTGTGTGTATGCAGTACACACACATGTATATACAGATGTATACTCTGCTCATATGTGTAGGAAGGCCAGCAAAGAGTGTGGTGTCCTCCTCTGTTGCTCATTAGTGTATTTCTTTGAGATGGAGTCTCTCACTAGTTTCAGAGATTGATGTTTTGTGAACCCCAATGATTCACCAGTCTCTACTCCCCACATGACTGGTGTTATAGCTGCTCATGGCCATTTATAGCTGTTTATCAAACTCAGGTGGTTTTGACCCCTTTGGGACCTCATGCTTATACTAGAAGTGCTTGTAACCACTGAGATATCTCTCTAGCCCTCCTATGGTAATGCTTTTTTTAATTTTGAGGAACTTCCATTTCCATAGAAGCTTAAACTTTGATATTTTCATCAACAGTGGATGAATTCCAAATTCTCTGCATCTTCACCAACATTATTTTCTAGTGATTTGCCTTGCTTTTCATTCATTTTTTTTCTTTCTTTCTCCTTTGAAAATAATGACCACACTAATGGATGTAAAATAATGTTGTGCTTATTATTTATTATAAATTTGACAGGATCTATAATCATATAAGTGACAAACCTCTGGGCATATCTGTGAAGGAGTTTCTAGATTGGATTAATTGAAGTGGAAAGACCCTCTTTAAATGTGGGCAGTACCATCCCAGGGCTGGTGACTTGGACTGAATAAGAGAGAGAAAGTGGGCTGGGGAAATAGCTATGCAGTTAAAGAACCTTGCTAACAAATTCTGCCTATACAGGTTTAATTCTCTAGTACCCACATAAAGCCAGATAAACAGAATGGAGTTCATTTAAAGAGGCAAGAGGCTCTAGCATTCTCTCTCTCTCTCTCTCTCACACACACACAAATAAATATTTTAAAAAGTGGAGTGAGGGCTGGAGAGATGGCTTAACAGATAAGTGCTTGCCTATGAAGCCTAAGGACACCAGTTCAAGGCTCGATTCCCCAGGACCCACATTAGCCAGATGCACAAGGGGGCGCACATGTCTGGAGTTTGTTTGCAGTGGCTGGAGGCCCTGGCATGCCCATTCTCTCTCCTCTCTATCTGCCTCTTTCTCTCTCTGTCTGTCACTCTCAATTAAATAAATAAAAATAACAAAAAAAGGTTTTTTAGAAAAAGTGGAGTGAGCTGATCACAAACATTCCTCTCTCTTTCTTTGTCCCCCCTTCCAATTGTGAATGTAATCTACACAATTCTTTATCCTTCTGCCAACATGCCTTCCTCACCATGATGGACTGTATCCTCAGACTGTAAGCCAAGATAGGCTCTCTCTTCCTTAAGTTGCTTTTGTCAGGTGCTTTGTCATGGACAAAGTATATGACAAAGTAACTGGTTCAGATAGATACCTCATTTTGATTTCAATCTATGTTTTCCTAATGATTAGTGTCTTATTTCAGCTTGTGATTCTGTAATAGGATGCAACAGATTGGGTAATTTATAAAGAACAGAAATATATTTTTATTTATTATTTTTATTTTTTATTAACATCTCTCATAAGTATATACTATGAACCATTGTAATTCTCCCCCACACTTTGCCTTCACACCTCCACTCTCCATCATATCCCTTCCCCCTTTCAATCAGTCTGTCTTTTATTTTGACGTCATCATATTTTCCTCCTATTGTGATGGTCCTGTGTAGGTAGTACCAGGCACTGTGAGGTCATGGATATCCACACCATTTTGTGTCTGGAAGAGTGCACTGTAAGCAGTATTACTCTTCCTTTGGCTCTTGCATTCTTTCTGCCACCTCTTTTGCAATGGAACCTGAGCCTTAGTGTGATAGATAAATTTCAATATTGAGCACTCCTCTGTCACTTCATCTCAGCACTATGGTGCCTTCTGAGTCATCCCAAGGTCACCACTATCTGAAAAGTGATGTTTCTCTAACCAAAAAAGAAAGTAGCATTAATACATGGGTATGAACATTAAGAGAAGTGCTCACTGGACAGTTTGGTGTGTGTAGTACATACATTTAGACAGACATGAGCAGATGTTGCACTCCTAGGACTCATGATTTTCCCTGTCATAGGTTTTCAGATCAGGCATGTATTCCCTCCTGTGGAGCAGGCCTCCAGTCCAATTAGAGAATGGTTAGTTTCCCCCATAACAGACATGCCACTATTGCACCCATTAGCTCATTTGGCCTGGCTACCGAATTTAAGGCCTGCAGTGTCCACTGTTGTTTATCTCCACTGGTGGTTTCTTTCTCTCCCATGGAACTACATGCAGCATAATTTTTTCCAGCTTTCTGTCAGTTGGCTTACATAGAGGAGGTTTTCAGCTCAGCTCCAGCAGGATTTCTCAGTGACCATGCAGCACAAGTGTGTGGAGTCTTCAGTAATAGTTCTTACCATTTACTCATGGTGGGAAACTAAGAGCCTCAATTGCCTGTAATGTTTTGTGGGCATCAGGGACCTCTCTGGCCAATAACTCATTAGAAGGTATCCCATCCCTGGCACTGAAAAGTTTCTAGTAATAATCTATGGCTTCTAGGTGTGCCATTGTCCAAAAAAGTAGGTTTCCATTATGACTTATTCATACCCTCAGATTTTGTTATAATGTATATATTTTTGCATCTTGGATTAAGTTAATGCTTGGATTTTCTAGCTAGCTGTGTATTCTTAGCTGTATCAATTGATTTGATGTAATATATTTTCTGGGTAGGACCTTAAGGTGTAAGGTGTGGCTCTTAAGATTCTCAGAGTATCTACAAAGATCTTCTTAGGGGTTGAGTTTCCCTGCTATAGGAGTATTCAAGCAGGCTAAGTGGAATAAAATACAGGTAGATTCTAAAATTTAACTAAACACTGTACACATTCAATCAAAAACAGCCCCGAGTATGTATGCAAGAGTAGTTATTATAACGACCAGATCCTCTATCAACAAAAAGGTTAAGATTTCTGGTCTGTTGAGGGATCCAAGTCAGCTTGTGACCAAGTGAGACCCTTCCCTGGTGCAATCCCAGTTACCTTGGGTGATTGTGGTCTCAGTCAAGTTGCTGCCTGGGTCGTCGGGCTGCTGTTCTGATTTCTGGAGCTGGGCACTTGCTTTTTCTGTGGGGCCAACCAAGCCTGGCAAGTGTGGCCCTGCAGATCAGCTCCCCTGCTGCTGGAACCGCTGCTGCTCAAGCTGCCCCTGCTGGGCTGTAGCCACTGCTGCTGAAGGTGTTGCTGCTGGGCCCACCGCTGCTGCTGCCTCTGCTGCTGCTGTAGCTGCCACTACTGGAGCCACCACTGCTGCTGAAGCTGCTGCTGCTGTGTCCACTGCCACTGCTCCCCCTGAAGTTGCTGCTGCCGAGTCTGCCGCTGCTGCCACTCCTGGGTCTGCTGCTGCTGTGGCCGCTGTTACCGGTGCTGGAGCCGCTGATGTTGCTGCCGAACTCTGCTCCTGCTTGGGTCCTGCTGTCAGCCCAAGTTGGCGTGGCCGGGTCCCGGGCCGCTGCTCTGTTCGCTGGAGCTGGGCTCAGGCGGTGGGGGAGGGGAGGGAGCTGCAGCTGCTCTGGTTCTCTCGCTGCTCCATGTGTTCTTCTACCTCACGGTCTGCTCCTCCGCTGCTCGCTGCCGCTCTCCCCTCACGTTTCCCGAGTTGCGGAGAGTGCGGTGTGAGGGAAGCTCCTGTACCTGGATTGTCCTGCAGCTGGAGCCGAGCCTGGAGGCTTTCTGGTGTGCCGCGGCTGCGGTGATGGCCGAGCTGCCAGAGCCGCTTTTCCCGCCTGTGCAGGCTCTGGATGCTCTATAACTCTTCTACTTCTCCGCTGCCACTTCAATTTCCTATACACCTCACTTTTTAGTAAAAGTGTGTATTTTGCTGAGTTTTTTTGGTCTTTTTTCCCCCCTAGGCCGCTTTGGCGTGGTACCTACGCCGCCATCTTAACCAGAAGTCTCATACCCTCAGATTTTGATTAGTCCTCCCCCTACTTTTCCTTTACTCAGTCTCTTTCCCGGACCTCACTTAGACCTTTCCATCCCCTACTTACATATATACAATACCATCCTATTAAGTCCCCCCTCCCTCCTTTTCTATGTCCTTTATATCCCCTTTATAGCTTATTGGCCTTTACTACTGAGTTTTATTCCTACTCACATAGAAGTCCAATCATTTGTGGATAGGATCCACATATTAGAGAGAACATGTGACATTTGGCTTTCTGGGCCTGAGTTACCTCACTAAGTCTGATCCTTCCCAGATCCATCCATTTACCTGAAAATTTCATGCTTCCTTACCACTGAGTAGAACTCCATTGGATAAATGTGTGACATCTTCATTATCCACTCATCAGTTGAGGGACATCTAGGCTGGTTCCATTTCGTAGCTATTGTGAATAGAGTGGCACTATAAACTTGGTTGAACAAGTATCTGTAAGGTAGTGAGACAAGTTCTTAGGATATATACCTAGGAGCTGTATAGCTGGGTCATATGGTAAATCTATTTTTAGCTGTCTCAGGAACCCTCACACTGGTTTCTACAATTGCTGGACCAGATTTCATTCCCACCAACAGTATAGAAGGGTTCTTCTTTGTTTGCATCCTCACCAGCGTTTATGATCATCTGTTTTCATGATGGTAGCCAATCTGACAGGAGTGAGATGGAATCTCAAAGTAGTTTTAATCTGCATATCCTTGATGGCTAAGGATATAGAACTTTTTTTTAGATGTTGACATGCCATCTGTATTTCTTCTTTGGATAATTCTTCATTTAGTTCCATAGCCCATAGCCCATTTTATTTCATAGCCTCTCCCCTCTGCCTTTTTTCTTTTTTTTTTTTCTTTTTTGATTTTCTGAGGTAGGGTCTCACTCTAGCTCAGGCTGACCTGGAATTCACTATGTAGTCTCAGGGTAGCCTCGACCTCATGGCGATCCTCCTACCTCTGCCTCCCAAGTGCTGTGATAAAAGGTGTGCACCACCATGCCTGGCTTTTAGCCCATTTTTAATTGGGTTGTTTGATTTCTTATTATTTAGTTTTTTGAGTTCTTTGTATATCCTGGATGTTAATCCTCTCAGATGTATAGCTGGCAAAGATATTCTCTCATTTTGTAGGTTGCCTCTGTGCTCTATTCAGAGTGTCCTTTGCTATACAAATGCTTTGCAATTTCATGAGGTCCCAGCAGTTGATCAGTGGTTGTATTTCCTGAGCAACTGGGGTTATATTCAGAAAGTCTTTGCCTGTTCCAATATGTTGAAGGGTTTCCTCTACTTTTTCCTCTAGCAGTTTCAGTGTTTGAGCCTGATATTATGGTCCCTGATTCGTCTGGACTTAATTCTTGTGCATGGAGAGAGATAAGGATCTATTTTCATCCTTCTACACTTACATATCCAGTTTTCCCAGCATCATTTGTTGAAGAGGCTGTCTTTTCTCCAAAGGGTATTTTTGGCATTTTTGTCAAATATCAGGTGGCTATAACTACTCACACATCTGGATCCTCTGTTCTGTTCCATTGGTCTATGTGTCTGTTCTTGTGCCAGTATCATGCTGTTTTAGTTACTATGGCTCTGTACTATAGGTTAAAATCAGGTATGGTGATACCATCAGCCTTATTTTTGTTGCTCAAAATTGTTTTAGATATTTGAAATTTTTTGTGCTTCCAAATGAATTTTTGGATTGTTTTTTTCTATTTCTGTGAAGAATGCTATTGGAATTTTGATGGGGATTGTATTAAATGTGTATATGGCTTTTGGTAAGGTTGTCATTTTCACAATATTGATTCTTCCAATCCAAGAACATGGTATGTCTTTCCAATTCTGAGTGTCTTCTGCAATTTCTGTCTTGAGTGTTCTAAAGTTTTCATTGTAAAGATCCTTCACTTCCTTTGTTAGATTTATTCCCAGGTATTTTATTTTTTTAATGCAATTGTGAATGGGTGTGATTCTCTGATTTCATCCTCAGCATGTTACTTGTTAGCATATGGGAAGGCTCCTGATTTCTATGTGTTTATTTTGTATCTTGCTACATTGCTATAAGTATTTATCAGCTCTAACAGTTTGCTGGTAGAGTCCTTATGGTCCTTTATGTATAGAATCATATCCTCTGCAAATAGTAACTTGATCTCTTCCTTTACAACTTGTATCCCTTTTATGTGTTTCTCTTGCCTTATTGCTATGTTTTCCAGTGCTATATTAAATAAAGTGGGGACAGTGGATACCCTTGTCTTTTTCCTGAATTTAGTGGGAAAGCTTCAAGTTTTTCTCCGTTTCATATTATGTTGGCTGTAGGTTTGTCAATAGCCTTTATTATGTTGAGACATGTTCCTTTTATTCTGAGTTTCTGTAGGACTTTTATCATAAATGGATGTTGGATTTTGTCAAATGCTTTTCTGTATCTAATGAGATGAACATGTGATTTTTCTCCTTCAGTCCATTTATATAATGTATTACATTTGTTAATTTGCATATGTTGAACCATCCCTGCATCTCTGGGATAAAGCCTACTTGGTCAGGATGAATGATCTTTCTGATATATTCTTGTATTTTGTTTGCCAATATTTTGTTGAGAATTTTTGCATCTATGTTCATGAGGGAGATTGGTCTATAATTTTTATTTTTTTGTTCTATCTTTGTTTTTGTTTTTTTCTATTTTTTTTTGAGGTAGGGTCTCACTCTACTTCAGGCTGACCTGGAATTTACGATGTAATCTTAGGATGGCCTCAGACTCACAGTGATCCTCCTACCTCTGCCTCCCAAGTGCTGGGATTAAAGGCATGTGCCACCATACCTGGCTCTTTGAATGGTTTTGGTATGAGGGTGATGTTGGCTTCATAGAAGGCGTTTGGTAGTATTGCTTCCTTTTCTATTTTATGGAAAAGTCAGTGAAACAATGGTGTTAGTTCTTCCATGAAGGTCTGGTAAAATTCACCTGTGAACCCATCTGGGCCTGGAATTTTTTGGTTGGGAGATGTTGATAACTACTTGGATCTCTGTCCCTGTTATAGGTCTCTTTAAATGATATTTCTTATATTCTGTGGGTTGAAGGTCCATGATCCAAGTGCTAAAGAGTTGTTACTTATTATTCTGGCTTCCAAAATGGCAACTTGAATGTAAAGCCCTCAGGAGGGGAAGAGCACTGTGTTTTCATGTGACATACGGTAAAAAAGGGACAAAGGGACAAAGCTACTTCAACTAACAATTTTATTTATTTGCAAGGAGAGAGAAAGAGAGAGAGACAGAGAGAGAGAGGGAGAGGGAGAGAGAGGGAGGGAGAGAGAATGGGTGAATCAGGGCTTCTTGCTCTTGCAAATAAGTCCAGATGCATGTACCTCTTTATGCATCTGGTTTTATGTGGATACTGGAGAATTGAACCCAGGTTATCAGATTTTCAAGTAAGCACTTTTAACTGCTGAGCTGTCTCTTCATCCCCAGTCCAATCATATATAAATGACACCTAAATCCCATTCACACGGCAGCAGCCTTTTTTTTTTCAGTCACTTGGTAAAAGCTCCACCTCTTAAATAGTAGCAATGCTTGAATTTTGATGCACACTAACACAGAACAGTGAGAAAATGAAGAAGCAAGAGGAGCGGCTCCTGAAGTGATATAAATTGTATGAAAGGTAAGCCATTTGGGAGGGAGAAGATCATCTACCTCCATGGTCAGGTCATATGCTATGGATAGGTGGAGGAAGCACAGGTGAAAGAAATAATCACAGGCTTTGATGGCAAGGAGGTAATTTATGACTTTTACAACAGAAATTTCATCAGAGGGATGAAGTAATGAGGTGTGGGGGTAAGGAATGGGCAAAGGACTAAAGGAAAGTTTTGCTGTGAAGTTTTAGCACTAGAAATAGGATATGAACAGGGAGCTGAAGGGTTAAAGAAGGATTTTGGATAAGAGTCTCAAGTATACTTGTAGTATTTTCTTTGTGAAGAGGAAAAATGATGGTGCAGAAAGAGAGGGATGATTATGCTAGAAGCATCTGTATGAAGTATCCTGTGGTTCTCAGACTCGTTATCCTTAAGCATTTAGGTTTGATTACAGTTATTAGAGGAGTAAATGCTCAGTTGAATTCCTTTTCTTACAAATTTTTATTGACAACTTCCATAAATATAAACAATATACCTTGATCACCCTCACTTTTTCCCCTCCCAAATCCCCCCTCCACTAAATCTCTTCTTCTTTCCAATTAGTGCCTTTTCTATTTTGATGCCATCATTTTCCCCCTACTGTTATCAGGCCTGGTATAGGTAGCCACTGTGAAATCATGAATACCTAGATCACTTTGTGTGTGGAAGATGGTATCATAAACACTCCTCCTCTTCCTTTGGCTTTTACATTCTTTCCACTACCTCTTCCATCATGGTCCCTGAGCCTTGGAAGGTGTGATGGAGATGTGTCATTTAGTGCTGAAACTCCGCTGTCTCTTCTCAGCACTTTGGTGAGTTTTGAGTCACCCAGTGGTCACTACCATCTGCAAAGAGAAGCTTTTCTAACCAAAAGTGAGACTAGCAGTAGTATATGGGCATATATGTAAGCCTTTTGAGGGCAGTTTGGTGGACATGATATATCCATTTAGCCAGACAACAGTAGTAGTTTCCCCCTTCCTGCTTCTGAACTCTCTACTATAGACTTTTCATTAGGTTTTCAGTAGCAGGCAGGAATTCCTTCCATGGTGTGTGCCTCAAGTCGAAACAGAGAGCCATCATTTCCCCCCATTTGCCACCATTGCATCAGTTTGTTCATTTGCCCTGGCTGGCCAGCTATAAAGCTTATAGAATCCACTGCTAGTTAAAACCACTGATGACTTTCCCCCCCTCATCTGCATAGCATCCTGAAGCTAGCTCCAGCTTGATTTTTCAGTGTGCTGCAGTCCAACATGTGGTGCCTTCAGCAGTAGGGTCTTCCCATCTAGTGTTGGTGGGCAACCAAGAATCTGTAATGTTTTGAAGTCATGATGGGCCTTCCTGACCAATAAATGGTCAGGGGCCTCCCTGGCCAGTGGCTTGGCAAGCTAAATTCTTCTGTTAGATTTTTTTTCCCTTGGGGAATTTTCTCAGCAAAAGGACATGGTTGTATGTGTTGATGAGATCATTATGTATTGAAAATGCCTCTCCTTTTGCTATTGCTTGGCTGAGGGGCAGATACTGGGATTTTCCACTACCCTCTAAATGTGCTTTTAGTATTTTCTGGCTTCCCTGTTTCAGAAGAAAGGCTGGTACGTGTTTAGTCCCCTCACAACCTGTCCTTAGCAACATACCTCCTCTAGCATCTTCTACCTCCCAAACTGCCACCTGCCAAGGATTAAGTATGAGGCTTAATCATAAACATAGGAGGCCATGGGAGCATTTCAGATTCAAATACCACAGTGTAATGGTATAGTTCTCCATTCAGTTTTCTAAAGCTTCAGTGGAGTGTTCAGCATCAGTGATTAATCTGTTTTAAATTCATCTATTGAATTAAAAAATACACAAATAGCTGGGCATGGTGGTGCACACCTTTAATTCCAGCACTTGGGAGGCAGAGGCAGGAGGATCACCATCAGTTTGAGGCCACCCTAAGACTACATAGTGAATTCCAGGTCAGCCTGGGCTAGAGTGAAACTCTACCTTGAACTCCCCACCCCCCAAAAAAATCCCACAAATAGCTGAGTGTGATGGTACATGTCTTTAGTCCTGTTACTTGGGAGGCTGAGGTAGGAAGATCTCTACCAACTTCAGGGCAGTCAGGGGCTACAGAGAGAGTTCCAAGTCAGCCTGGACTAGAGTGAGACCTGGCCTTAAAACAAAATAATGAAAACTCCAAAAGTAAATAAGTAAGTTCTGTCCTTTCATAAACTCTTTCTTGCTTTAATTATACATCCTTTCACACTCATTATATTTTTACTAAAATTCTTTTATTTCAATTCTGGGGGCAGAAAATATCCTGGCCCCTTTCTCTGTTTTTTTTTCTTCTTTTATCCCTCCCTTTTTTCTTCCTCCCTTTTTGTCTTTCTTGCTTGTTTTCTTAATTTTTTATTTTTTGTTTGTTTGAGAGAGAGAGAGAAGGGGAAAGAAGCAGATAAAGAGAATGTGCACACCAGGCCTCTAGCCACTGCAAACAAACTCTTGATGCATGTGCTCACCTCTGGCTTTATGTAGACACTGGGGAATCAAATCTGAGTCCTTTGACTTTGCAGGTAAGTGCCTTAACCACTAAGCCATTTCTTCAGCCCTTGCTTACGTTTTGAGACACATCTTGTTATGTAGACCAACTTGGTCTTGAACTCACTATGTACCCTAAGATGCTGATGAAGGCAATCCTCCTGTCTCTTCCTCATTCCCCAAGTACTGAGAATACAGGCATTTCCCACCATGCCCAGTTCTATAATTCTTTCATAGTCTTTAATTGACTCAACTGGCTGCTAACAGCATTGGCTTTATGCAAATTATAGTTTCCTTATAAGTTGTTGTAGATCATTTTAACTTATTCATATCCTTTGGTTATAAAATCCCAGAATAGGGGATGGAAAGATGGTGCAACAGATACAAACACTTGCTTGCAAAGCCTGCCAATCCAGTTTCAATTCCCTAGTACTCATGTAAAGCCCAATGCACAAAGTAGAGCATGTTTACATGGAGTTTGTTTGTAGCAACAAGAGGCCCAAGCATGCCCATTTTTTTCTTTAAATATTTTATTTATTTGAGAGTGAGAGAGAAAATACAAAAGAGGCAGATAGACACATACAGAGAGAATGGGCATGTCAGGGCCGCTGACCATTGCAAACAAACTCCAGACACATGTGTCACTTTGTACATTTGGCTTTATGTGGTTACTGGGAAATTGAACTGGGTCCTTTGGCTTAGCTAACAAGTGCCTTAACCACTAAGCATCTCTCCAGCCCTCTCTTTATTTTTTGTTCCTTGCAAATAAATAAATAATAAGTTTTAAAATCCCAGAATAGATTGAGGAGTGAGGCTTCCAGGTCAATATTAGAGCAGAAGTGCCAATGGTGGGAGGCGGAGAAGCTGGGCCCTCACTGTACAAAGGATTCCCTTCCCTTGGCCTACAGCTACACTCTGACCTTCTGTGGAACTTACAGCATCAGAGGTATTTGAATATCCTCTGGAGCTCAAGCAATAGAGTGCAAAACATCACCACCACATACAATATATTGTGATTGTAAGGTTATATAACATGTAACTGATAGTATAGCTACAAAAATACATATTTTTGCCAGGTGTGGTGGTGCACGCCTTTAATCCCAGATAGGAGGATTGCCTTGAGTTCGAGGCCACCCTGAGACTCCATAGTGAATTCCAGGTCAGCCTGGGCTAGAGCGAGACCTTACCTAAAAAAAACAAAAACAAAAACAAACCCAAAAAAACATGTTTTTTAAGAAACAGTATTCAAATATGCTTGTGTCACTTAAAAAATTACTTATATGTTTTCAAGCAGAGAGAGAAAGAGAAAAGAGAGACAGAGAGAGTGGGTGTGCTAGGGCCTCCAGCCTCTGAAAACAAACTCTAGATGCATATGCCATATTAAGCATTTGACTTTAATTGAACTCAGGTCATTAGACTTTGCAGGCAAATGCCTTAACCACTTAACCATCTCTCTAGTCCCCATAATTTTGTTGTATTTTTTATTTTTCCAGAGGTGAGACAGGCTTTTATTATGTATCCCAGATTGTTGATAAATTCATAATCCTGCTTCACCTCCCCAGTGCTTAGATTATGCACACTGCACATTACACCTCACCATCCAGTGCTGAGGTTAAACACATATCCTATTATGCCTCACCTCCACAGTGCTCTGAGATTATACACACTCAGAATCATACCTTATACCTTAAGAGCTGAGCTTACACACACTTCCCATCACGCCTCACCTCCACAGTGCTTACACAAACTACCCATCACACCTCACTGCCCCCCACCCAGGGTTGAGTTTAAACACATTCCCCATCATACCTCAAATTGTCTAGGCTTAGATTACACACAATCCCCATCCCATTTTACCTTCCCAGTGTTGAGATTCTACACACTCCCCAACATGACCCGCCCTCCCCAGTATTTAGAGCACACATACTCAGCATCATATCTCATCTTCCCTGTGCAGAGATTACAGACACTCCCACCACACCTCACTCCCCTAGTCCTGAGATTACACCCCCCCCATGCCTCATCCTCCAGTGTCCAGATTTTACACACTCTTCCCATCACAACTTACTCCCATTGCTGAGATTACACATACTCCACATCACACCTCACCCCACCCCAGTACTGAGATGACACACATTCAGCATCACACCTTACCTCCCCTGTACTAAGATTACACACACTCACTTTTACACCCATATTTATGCATGCTAATTGATTGAAGTGTATAATTCTTGAAGTGTCACAGTACTAGTGGTGTGCTGGAATAATCAATAACAAGGTGATATACTGATGTGCCCTCTAGAGCCAGACATTGATGGCCCCTCAGAGACAGTCAAGCCTGAGCAGATGTGTGTGGTTTGTTCAACACAGTGTTCTTATGGAAAATTGAATATGAGTAATGCTGTCTCAAACTCCCTCTTAAACTTACTCCCTGAGTGGTCCCTGAGTCAGATAAGTTTGTAGAAAAACTCCCTGGCATCATCACTCAAATGTGCCAATCTAAAGCTATGCACATTTATAGAGCTCTCAGGGAACTCTACAAGGGAGTGATAATAGCAATCTTGCCACATTGAAAGCTATCACCTAAAATATTTTATATATAGTCTTTTTTTCTTTTCTTTTTCTTTGTAGTAACTGGTGAGTGAACCTTGAACATGCTAGACAAGTGATCTATCACTGCCTCTCTTTAGCCTTCTTTTTACTTTTTATTATAAGAAGTAAGTAAATATCATTAAATTGTCCAGCTTGGCCTTGAAATTATCCTGTAGTTCAGACAGGCCTTGAACTTGTGATCCTCTTATTTCAGCCACCTAAGTAGCTGGGATTTCAGGCCTGCACCACCAGCGTTGGCTAGTCTGTGTCTGTGTAGGTATTTACACAGTCAGATCAGTGTTCAGAGCCATGCCAGGTGGGTGAGGGAGTGCCTGACTGTGGGCTGAGTTCTTGGAGCCATGCTGGGTGGGCAAAGGAGGGCCTGTCTGTGGTACTATGTTTTCAGAGCTATGACAGGTTGGTGAAGAAGTGCCTAACCATATGTCCAGGACTCTGCCAAAGTGGGTGAGTAGTGCCTAACTGTGGGCAAGGTTTACAGACGAATACCAGGCAGGTGAAGGAGTGTCTGGCCTTGGTACTTGTTTGTGGCAGAGCTCTGAGGACACAATGACTCCTGTAAGCTTGGAGGCAACACATTAGACTGGAATAACCAAACCACTAAACCTGTGGCTGCAGTTATAGTGCCCACAGGGGACTTGGGGCTAATTGCACAGCAAGGACCCTATATGGTAAGACAGAGAAGTCATCCTCAGGTGAGCTTACTCCCCTGCAGTTTCAGTGGCAGCTGTTAGAAAAGAGAATCCTCTGTTTAGACCAACCTGTATGTCAGGCATTAGCCTTGGGTCCCTTAGGACCCCAGTGTGTATCACACTCCAAAGTCCTCAGGCAGTAAACAGCACAGGGCAGAAAGAGCATGGCCTGGACAGCAAGCAATCAAAGCTGGCTAGGGCCACAGCATGACTCACCTGGTAGGCAACACAAGCAATGAGGACTCTGCTCAAACCCCAGGTCACCCAGGACAAGCAAGCAGGCATAAAACCACCCCACATTTCTCCTTTAACCAAAGCTAACCTCTGATACAAGCTAGGTGCCACAAGAGGAACAACTACCTCACTATCAACACAAGAGGTCATACTAGGGATGGGCAAACCCAGTGCAATGTAAGACATCAAGTCAACAGATACCCACCAAGAATGCCTAGCCCCTTAATGGAAGCCTTCAGTGAAAACACAGAGGATACTCCAGGCATAGAATTACATAATGAAGGCATGATAAACATAAAAAACAAATTAATAAGACCATGAATCAATGGATGGCAGAATTGGAAGAAAATCATCAAAGAACCAACAATTGCATAAATGAAATACAACAGACCCATCAACAACAGCACATTCATCTCATTTTTAGGCTCAACATAATAGAAGAAAGTCAGAGAGACCTTAAGAGATAGATAAATGATTTGAAGGTAAGTAAACAAATAGACCTTCACAACCAGTGGATCGAGCTTAATGGGGAAACGATCAAATGCAGGCATGAATTTCAAGAAACAACAAAAAAGGCAAATCAGAACCTGTGGGTTCCTATGTCCTTTGGGGCCTGGACCTAAAGGTGCCCAAGGCAGCTGGGATGGGTGAGTGCATGATGAGAGAATCACTCCCGGGAGATAGTTGAACAGCTCTCTTGGCTTATTGTCAGGGAAAATAGGTTTATAAGCATCTGAGGATGAGGGGACGGTCCTAAGGGGATTGGACTTACAAGGTTCCTTAGACTTTATTAGTGCTGATAACTGCAGTAATAAAGTCTAAGGCTAGGTGGTTTTGAAGTACCACACCCACAATAAAGTTCAATTGTCTCTGGAGAGATTTGAGGCTGTTGGTCACCGGAGGCACCCAGAGACAGCATCATGCCAAGGCCTGCCAGCAGAGGGATGAAGATCTCTTTCAGTTGGTGCAGGTGGAGTTTGTAGATTTTTTTGTGGAGGTACACCCATGAAGCAATCAAGACTGGGGAACAGTAAGTGGGAGAGGAAATATTTATTTATGTATGTGTTGGTTACTCCTTTTGTACCAAAGGATAGTGGGTGTCTTGACAAAACTGGTCCTGATTATGGAAATATTGAGCAGGCATTCAGCTCTGGTCAGCTTATAGCCGGACAAGCAGAGAGACATAACTTGACTGGCATCAAAGAGGGGGAGGCCTGTCCTTTGCAGAGCCAGGGACTCAGAGCACACATGGAAAAACAGTTCTTTGGAACTGTGCAAGAGATAAGAAAATTTTATTTGTCCTTTTTACCTTCAGGGACCCAGTCACCCTAATTCTATCCCCCTTTATTTCTCCATTTCATGAGAAGATACTCTAACTGCTATTAGATGGCAAAGGATGAAGATTTCAGATCATAACTACTTCCTGCTGAATGGGACATGAAGTGGTGACTTGTTGCAATCAGACAGTCTCTCCTAGAGAGGGCAACTATTCTAATGAACCCCGGAGTGTAGGAAGATAGTCTTGGAAGAGAACATTGAGAAGAAAGAATAAAAGTAAGGAATTAATGAGAAGTGAGCACACAGCAAACTGGTCCTTTTTGAGGTCAAGGGAATTCAGGTAGACAGGCTTGGATTGTCTCAGAATCATCTGAGCATGAGCTGACTGAGATTTTTTTCCCCAGAACTGTTCACCAAATGGCACAGAAGTATATTACATGGCTTGTAAAACAGATGACATATTAGCAGAGTTATCAGATACATATACACATCATTTAACCTTGATAATAGCCATTGGGTGTCATTAAAGGCTATACAGATATATTTTTTTGGTCTCAGAACTATAGCTTACTGGTGTTTTCTGTTTGTTAAGATGAGTCAGGGCCATGCTTGCCAAGTAGATTTCCCTTCTTTGGGAAATCAGGAGGACTGAATGCTCCTCAATTATGACTCACCTATTTCAGACTGTATTTTGGTTGGGTTTCTATATTCTCCGTACTTAGGAAGACAGGTGACTTACAAGGTGGGAAGTGTAGAAATCTCCCATCATCTCCAGTGGCCTCGTGACCTGAGAGCACAGGACAAAATAATGGCCCTTTTTGTTCCAATGACTCCAATTGGCTTTGGCTTTTATGTAGGTTATTAACACACTTAGAAAGGAAGTTAACACCAACCTAGATGTATGTACATATACAACACATTTGATTACTGAAGTATATCTAGTTAAAGAGTGTCACAAGAGCTTCTAAAATCATTTTGTTTAATTTTTAAAACTTTTGCTGTACTGTGGCAGCATAAGCCATATATTTGAGGCATAGGACCTAGGCACATCTCACACTTTAAATATCTAACATTTACAAATATAGGCAGAACCTGTTATCAGTCTTGAAAACAGTACCAATTGATTTACATACTAATTAATTTAACCTAGAAATTCTCAAAAAAGGACAATTAAAACAGTATAAAGTCTTAGCACCTGTGTTTGAAAACATCTTTGATTAGTTCAGAATACCTGTATGGGTACCAATTATGCAGACAACATTGAAACAGAAACACAGAGCTTGAATATTATTTTTCTCAGATGAGGACCATTGTTTGAACATGAGTCTGTACCTTAAAGTAGGGAATATGTCTTAATATGTTATAAGCACTGTACTTAAGATGTCAAAAGTGAGAGTTACTTTACATACAACAGGGCAGAATCTGGTCCTTTTTTAAACCAAAACAGCTGGCAAAATTTTAATATAACCCTTGATAAATCTTTTTTGAAAGAAAAGACACCATTTGACAACCAATAATTTTTGCTTAATCTTGATAGCTATTGATTTTATGTACCATAGAAAGTTTTACTACCATAAAACATTTTTATGTTTTACCCATGACTTAAATTTAATAAATCTTATGCAAACTATCCTTACATATTTTAGCCTGAAAATTAGTTTTTTGTTCCTTAAGAGTTTGTAAACAGTTGAAAAATCTCTAACTTTAGGCATGGTGTTTAGGTTTAGCCTAAAAATTCTTTCCTACATCTGCATATCTTTATTTACATACTTTAATATTTTGATCTAAGTACCACTCAAAAAGCATTTTTAACAAACATTCCATGTCCCAACATTGAAAAATTCAATCCCAGTTCCTTCAATAAATTCACCTCACCCCATTATTAACTATCTTTCTTATAAGGCTATTAAGAAAAACTACACCAAATTGATTAATCCTATTACTCACTGACAAGCAAGTAGTCTAAAGATAATTTTATGTCATTAATACCAATAACATACTTGGAAATGATTTCATTAGGAGTAAGTAGGCAAATTTTGTTGCTATCTTGAGGTAGGCTGGCCTAGAAGTGAGGTCAGTTGCCTCCTCCTTTTAAGTAACAGGACATTACAGTCTTCTTTTTTTTTATTATTATTTTAAAATACCTGACAAATTATAAGTTACCACTTCAGAGAGAATTCTGTTGTTTTTAATAATCCTCTATGTAAGTTGAAGGTGACCTAGAACATAAACTCAGTAATTGTATTTATGATATTATGTAACAAAGTATGGCATTGTTTATGTAAAACTCCAGTTCACCACAGGCTTTAGTTAAATGTGACCTTCTTTTTCTTGGTGTTGGTGCTGGGGTGGATAGGCAGGGCTTGCACACACCTTCAGATAAGCCCACCCTGTTCTCAGGCACTTACCCGGGGTCAGGTCTAGCACACCTGGAGGTAATAGTCGAGACTAGCTGAGACAACTGCTGGAGTCTGACTCTGGCTACCTGAAGGGGACAGAAGGGGGGGCCTGGGACCATTGGGAAAAGAAGGGGCCTCCAGGACTTCCAGGAGGCCACTGAAGAGGGAGGGCACTGGGGAAAGAGGGGATCTGCATGGGGCCACTGGGAGAAGAGATGGGGACATGGCACCTGTAGGGCCAAGGCACCATTGTCTGGGCACGTGTGAGCCACCGCCTGACTCTGACTCCAGCCGCTTTGGACTCAAGGCGCTTGCAAAGCTGGCTTTCAGTTTTGCTGCTTAAAGGGAGTGAGGGGAAATTTCCTTCCTGTACTTTTATTTCCTAGCAGATAAGCTATGCGTGTCCGGATCACATGAATGCCTAAAAATCATCCAGCGAATGACCTGGAGGACTTCCCAAAAGGAAATGGCATCCCTCTGGAAGAGCTTAATTTCCTTAACTTTCAGAAGTGCCCATGAGCTATGAATCTGTGATTCTTTCTAGTGGGAGACAATATTAAAGTAAAGGAGGAAAAAGAGAAAAATAGCTTCCATCTGATAGAGGAAAGAGAAACAGATAGAGGGTTTTTGCCAATGCCCAATGGGCTGTCGGGGTCCAGGCAGAGGACGGCTGGCCTTCAGTCAATACTGAAGAGTGGCCTTGGCCAAGGGACTTCAGTTGCCAGGTCATTGTGTCTGGTCCCATGCGATGGCATGAGCCAAAAATAAAGGAGGAAAAAGAGAAACCTGCCAGCCATCAAAAACGTGGAGGCAAGATTGCAGGGGCCAATGTACCCTAGTCCCTCTGGGAGAGCACTAACCTTCCCTGTCTGTCTCACAGGGTTCCTGTTCAGGCACCAGCTTTGGGTTTCTGGATCCTTAATAAAGGGATGGAAATGATGCAGATAAATGCAATGGAGAACAAAAATCAAATAGCCCTCTTAAAATCCTCCACAGAGAGCCTCATAAATGGAGAGATCATGTGGAGGACAGAATTTCATAATATGAAGACAAGACAGAGTCAATGGACTAGAAGCCCCAAAACTAAGATAAGTTCAAAAAATTGTCTGAACAGACTATTGATGGAGTTGTGGGATACATTAAAAAAGCCAACTATTCAGATCATGGGCATACAAGAAGGAGAAGAAATATAGGCCAAAAGCATGGAAAAGTACTGAATTTATTGAAAAATGGGCTGGAGAGATGGCTTACTGGTTAAGGTGCTTGCCTGTGAAGCCTAAGAACTCATGTTTGCACCTCCAAGTCCCATGTAAGCCAGATGTGCAGAGATGCAAGTGCACAATGTTGCACACACACATAAGGGGGCACATGGGCCTGGAGTTCATTCACAGTGGCTGAAGGTCCTGGCATGCCCATTGTCTCTCTCTGCCACCCTCTCAAAAAAAAATTACGGAGGAAAAATTTCCAAGCCTTGAAGAAGAACCCATCCAAGTACAAGAACTTCACAGAACACCAAACAGTCAAGATCAAATTAAAAACTCTTCATATCACATTATAGTTAAAATGCTAAACAATGAAAACAGAAAGTGCTAAAAGCATCAAGAGAAAAACAGATCATTACATACATAGGTAACCTCATCAGAATTACCTCTAATTTTTTCAATGAAAACTCTAAAATTCAGAAGGGCTTGGAATGGTATACTCCAAACCTTGAGAGACTATGGCTGCCAACTGAAACTAATATACCCAGAAAAAGTATCCCTCATAACAGAAGGTGAAAGGAAAACTTTCCACCTAACAAATGGGGTAGAGAACTGAACAGAGAATTATAAAAGGAGAAAATACAAATGGCCAATATTAATTTAAAGAAATGTCCAACATCCCTACTCATCAGGGAAATGTATATTAAAACAACACTGAGATTCCATCTTACTCCAGTCAAGATGGCAATCATCCAAAAAAAAAAAAAAAATCAAATGACAACAAATGTAGTCAAGGCTCTTGGGAAAGAGGAACTCTTATTCACTGTTGGTGGGAATGCAAACTGATAAAACCACTATGGAACGGAGTATGGAGATTCCTGAAAAAGATGAAAATTAACTCACCATCTGACCCAGCTATCCCACTCTTCAGTATCTACCCTAAAGACCCCACTGTCTACTTCAGAGATACTTGCTCAGCCATGTTTATTGCTGCTCTATTCATAATAGCTAGAAATTAGAATCAACCCAGATGCCTGCCATCTGATAAATGGATAATGGATATGTGGTACATTTACACCATAGAATTCTACTCAGCAATAAGGAAAAATGAAATTCTCAGGAAAAATGGATGGTCATGTAAAATATCATCCTAAGTGAGGTCATACAGACCAAGAAAGACAAACATCACTTGTTTCCTTCATATGAGGCTCCCTAAACTGGACCAGCAGAAGAGTGTAAAAAGGAGTGAGCAGTATGACTATAGGAATTTAACTAAAATGAGGCCAGGTAAAAAGACAAACCAGGGAGGGAGCAAAGGCCAGATACAAGACAAACCAGTAGAGAAAAAGAATATTGGAGTGATATGGGGTGGGGGACTGGGGATAGAAAGGGTGGGGAGAGGAACTACACAAAGTAAAACATTAAAGCAGTCTGCACAATAGGAACCTTTCTCCTAGAAACAAGTATATGACATAGAGACCCCAACTCAGGGTAGTACATGGACTGGACAGAAATGCCCAGTAGAAAGTGGAAAAACCTTAATCCTTAAACCATGGGCTCTGGCTTGTAGATCCCTGGGCCAGATCTCGGTTAACCCCAGCAATGTGCAGTTGGCTACAGTGATCCATGGGATCCCCTAAAATAATGCAGGCCTTTGCCAAACACTTAGTTACCCAATGGATAAAAGGCAAGACCTTACTGTTGAGGACACCACAGGTGGTAATCTTAGAACACAGAGAGACAATGTGGGAAACAAGAGGAAAACCAGTCCTCACCTTCTAACTCTCAAGGCACAGGAAAGTGCTATGGGACCCACTGGGTAACTGTAGTGGTTGGACACAGGTGTCCTCCATAAATGTACATGTTCTGAATGCTACCAGCTCATGGAGATCTGGGAATTAACACCTCCTGGAGGCAGTGCTTTGTTGGGGGTGGGCTTATGGGTATTATAGCCAGTTTCCCCTTGCTGGTGTTTGGCATACTCTCCTGTTGCTGTTGTCCACTTGATGTTGGTGAGGAGGTGATGTCCACCCTCTGCTCATGCCATCGTCTTCCCCTGCTATCATGGAGCTTCCCCTCGAGTCTGTAAGCCAAAATAAACTTCATTTTTTGTTTCCCCACAAGCTACTCTTGGTCTGGTATCTTCTGGCAGCAATGGGGACCTGGCTGCAACCATGACAATGGTCACCAACAGCCTCAATAAGCAAGAGACCCTGCAAACCATGCTATTCACCACCAGACAAGAACTACACACTTGTGCAATAGTGGCGTATAGCCATTGTGTGTAACCCTGCCCTCTGATTGAACACGAGGCCCATTCGGTAGGAGAGAACTCATAACTGGTCTGGAAGACCAAGTCAGCACCCGTGGTGAGGAAAATCACATCACCCAGCAAGAAGCTCCCAGAGCTCCCTGTACAAGTTGAGTGGGTAGCTCATCAAAGTGTCTTTCAAGCTCCTAGGCATATCTCCTTTAGTCAAAACTTCTCTCACCCTTGGTTGGAGATTCATTTTTATTTTACAGATGGCAGAGAATACTGGGGAAATCCAAGATCCATCAATACACGAGAAGTCAGTCAAATACTCTCAATGAGATATACCACCTTTACCACATCTACTGGGGTGCAGGAGAAAGTGCAGAGGAAGGAGCTATATGTATTTCTCCCAACACTAGTCCAACATCCACATCCAGGAGAATAGCAACAAACACTGTGGTGAACTGAAAGGTATCATAACAGAAATAGAGACTATGGAGAAGTCAACAGTAAATGAGAACACACCTGTTAAGGCTCAGGGACTGCTGTGGAAGAGAAGGTGGGTAGATTGTAAGAGCCACAAGGAAGTACCCTAAGACACAGAGCTCCCCAGAGACAGAAGCACTAATTACCCTACAGTGAACACCAATAATCCTACTGAGGAGGGGCCCCACAGGGAAATGGAGGTGGAGGGAGGAAGAGACATATTACAAGTTATGTTAAAAATTAATTCAATAAGATCCTTAAGCTGGGCGTGGTGGCACACACCCTTAATCCCAGAACTCGGGAGGCAGAGGTAGGAGGATTGAGGCCACCCTGAGACTCCATAGTAAATTCCAGGTCAACCTAGGATAGAGTAAAGCCCTACCTTGAAAAACAAAAAACAACAACAACAAAAAAATTTCCTTAAAAATGTTAAATCATATAAAAATAGTTTCTATACTATAATAGAAAAATAGAGTGTGATAGGTAAATGAAGAATGGATACCTTCTTAATTTATTGTTTTTTTTGTTTGTTTTACAAATACCATAGTCTTTTATTTCCCAAACATTATCCAGTTTTATTAAATATACTTTTAATAAACAATCATGGTATTTCAGACAGGAAATGGGCAGACTCATTAACAGAACTTTCAAACTTCCTTCTTGTATGGACTACCAAAATCAGAAAGCTACTATAAAATCCAATAAAGTCTTCATTTGATGCTCTCAAAAGGGAAAGTTTAGCATGAGGGTTTATATTGACATTTCACATTATTCATGCTAGTTAAAAGCTTTTCACAAGTTGACTCTGACTTTCAGGGAATGAAATGAAAATAGAAGAATTATCAATCTGAAAAATTCATAATGTTTTAGAAAAGGTACTATAGCTCTTATGAGGAACAAAATGCCACTCAATGATGTGATTGCAAAGTCCAGATCCTCTGAATTCCTGGCAATACCAATTTTATGGGGTCAGGTCCCAACAGGTCTCTAGTTTTAAGGGAGTTAAGTATGCTGATGGTGGAGGGAGAGAAGATAAAAATAGATTTTGAGGGCTGGAGAAATGGGTTAGTGGTTAAGGTGCTTGCCTGAGAAGCCTAATGACCCAGGTTTGATTCCCCAGTCCCCACATAAGCCAGATGCACAAAGTGGTGAATGTGTCAGGGATAGAGGCCCTGGTGTGTCCATTCTCTCTTTCTCTCTCTCTCTCTCTCTCTCTTTCTTAAATAAATAAATAAATATTTTTTAAAATGACTTTTGAGGGCTGGAGAGACGGTTTAGCGGTTAAGGTGCTTGCCTACAAAGCCTAAGGCCTCATATTTGACTTTCCAGGTCCCAAATAAACCAGACATACACTGATGCAAGCTTGCAAAATCACACATGTGCACAAGGCAGTGCACATGTCTGAAGTTTGATTTCCGTGGCTGGAGGCCTGGTGCACCAATTCTCTCTTACACTATTGCTCTCTTGCATAAAAGGTCCACACCAGGGAGTAGGAGACAGACCCTGAGGATACTCAATACCTACCAAAGCCAAGGTCCAAAGGCTCCTAAGAGCTCATCACTGAAGTAGACTTAAAACTTGGGCACACTCTTTGTTGCTGTTGTCTTATCTGATGTTGCCTAGGAGGTGATGTCCACCCTCTGCTCATGCCATAGTTTTCCCCTGCCATCATGGAGCTTCCCCTTGAGTTTGGAAGCCAAAATTAACCTCTTCCCACCCACCCCCCCCAAAACCTACCCACCACTGCTCAGGGAATTTTGCAGAAGAGGAAATGGAAAGATTGTAAGAACCACAGGTTGAGACATCATGCCCAGAGGCATTCCCTCCTCCCCCCAAATAACTGACTACTGCTCCCAAAATGCATAAACCACAACCCCATGGGGAATACCTGTAACCCCACTGAGGAGAGTCCTCAACAGAATGGGGGCAGGGATGAGGGAAAAGAGGGTACCAACACATGATGTATCCATACAAAATATATTGTTAATAATAATAATAATAAAAGAAAAAAAAACATAAAAAAGGCCAGTCTGTTGGGCTTGTCTTAAAAAAACATGAATTTTGAGTTTTATCATTGCTCAAGGCCAAAGTTGGCTACTGTGTCAGCATCAGGAATCCCTCTTTCTGGGAGCCAAGAGGAATCCTTTCAAAACTAGCAGAGAGGGGCTTCTGGTTAAGATGGCGGCGTAGGTACCATGCCAAAGCAGCCTAGAGGGGAAAAAAAACCAAAAAAACTCAGCAAAATACACACTTTTACTAAAAAGTGAGGTGTATAGGAAATTGAAGCGGCAGCGGAGAAGTAGAAGAGTTATAGAGCATCCAGAGCCCGCACAGGTCGGCAAAAGAGGCCCCGGCAGCTCTGCCAACCGCAGCGGCGGCAGCAACAGAAAGCCGCCAGACTCAGCTCCAGCCACAGGAAAAGCCAGGTGCGGGCGCTTCCCCTCACACCACGCTCTCCGCAACTCAGGAAACGTGAAGGGAGAGCGGCAGTGAGCAACGGAGGAGCAGACCAAGAGGTAGAAGAACATGTGGAGCAGCAAGAGAACCAGAGCAGCCGCGGCTCCCTCCCCTCCCCCACCGCCTGAGCCCAGCTCCGGCGAACAGAGCAGCGGTCCTGGCACCCGGCCACGCCAACTTGAGCCAACAGTGGGACCCAAGCAGGAGCAGAGTTCGGCAGCAACATCAGTGGCTCCGGCACTGGTAACAGCGGCCCCAGCAGTAGCAGCTCCAGTCGCAGCAGCAGCAGCGGCAGACCCAGCAGCAGCAGACCCAGGAGTGGCAGCAGCGGCAGTGGACACAGCAGCAGCAGCCTCAGCAGCAGTGGTGGCTACAGCAGTGGCAGCTACAGCAGCAGCAGAGGCAGCAGCAGTGGTGGGCCCAGCAGCAGCAGCTTCAGCAGCAGCAGCTACAGACCCAGCAGCGGCAGCTTTAGCAGCAGTAGTTCCAGCAGCAGGGGTGCTGATCTGCAGGGCTACACTTGCCAGGCTCGGTTTGCCCCACAGGAAAAGCCAGTGCCCAGCTCCAGAAATCAGAACAGCAGCCCAATGACCCAGGCAGCAACTTGACTGAGACCAAAATCATCCAAGGTAACTGGGATTGCACCAGGGAAGGGTCTCACTTGGTCGCAAGCTGACTTGGATCCCTCAACAGACCAGAAATCTTAACCTCTTTGTTGATAGAGGATCTGGTTGTTATAATAACTACAATTGCATACATACTTGGGGCTGATTTTGATTGAATGTGTACAGTGTTTAGTTAAATTTTAGAATCTACCTGTATTTTATTCCACTCAGCCTGCTTGACACACACAACAAAGAAAAAATATTGAAAGCAGTTAGAGAGAAAAATCAAGTTACCTACAAAAGCAAGCCCATCAGGATTACAGCAGATTATTCAACACAAACTTTTAAAGCCAGAAGGACTTGGAGTGATATATTCCAAGTTCTGAAAGATAACAACTGTCAACCAAGGTTACTTTATCCTGCAAAGTTAACCATTCAAATAGATGGAGAAATAAGGACATTCCATGACAAAAGCAGGTTAAAGGAGTATTTGAAGACAAAACCAGCTCTACAGAAAATACTTGATAGAATCCTCCATGCTGAAGAAAAGGAAAAGCACACATATAAGGAACCTAGAAAAAACAAGCAATACTCAAATACTAGTTAACAGAAGAGAGCACAGGTAGAACCAGAACCACAAAAAACAAACAACAACAAAAAAGGCAAACATAGATACATACCTTTCAATAATATCTCTTAAAAAAAATTGTACCTTGAGAACAGCTAGAAAGGAAACCATTTCCTGGACTGTGTTTATGCTCCAGGACCTCTTTCCACTTCAAGCAAACTCTGGACACATGTGCTGTTGATGTAGGATATGTGGGTCCAGAGGGAGATAATGCAGATCCCAGGCCTGTGAACCCCAACTTTTTAGTTCTTGTCTGATTTAACAAATAACTGAAATGGATCCCAAGAAGGGTAGGTTATAAATTATGAAGTTTATTGTAAGGGGAAATAGGATCTAGGGATTAGGCTAGCTGAAAGACTCAAGCTAGAAGGGAATTCTCCTCTTTGCCCAACTGGAAAGGGAGAGGGAAGATGGGTAGAACCTATGGGGAAAAACTTCTAGAGAAGGCACATATGCCCACAGGCCAAAGGCAAAACATGGGAGCCCAGGCCAAAAGATTCAGAAGAGGCACATGCACACACATGGTGAAGCAAAGCATGAGGGTGCCGGCCACTCACCTCCACTCTGAGGCAGGATAGGAGAAAGCTAGCTTCTTGTAGTCAGTTTCAGTCAGGGATTGAAGCTCAAAAAGAACCATGAGATGCCACCCCACATACCACCTGACCCTGACACAAGAACAGAACGCCTGGCAAAAGTGAAACTCCTGTCTGATCAGACTGATCCACAGTGCCCCTGCTGCCACAGTCTAACACGCTCTCCAAATAAAAATGGTTCAGGGGGCTGGCTCTGAGAGCCACCCATGAAATTTACCAGCCAATCAGGTTTTCCCCTTACATACCTAATCTGGTGCTATAAAGGCTGTGGCCTTCCATTCCCTCTCCCCCTCTCCTCTCTTCTCCTCTTCTCTCTTCTGGCTTTACCCTAGCTGTGTGTGGGTCTTTCCACCTCTTACCCTGTGGTTCTCAGACACAAGTTAATCAGATTGGGTGGGAGTCAGAGAGCATAATACTGTTTCTTGGTCTGGGGAAACTCTTCTGTTTATCTCTGCTTTATAGTTTGGGGTAACTTCTCACTTTAATTACATGTATGATTGTATGTATGATGTATGACGATTATGTATGTATGATGTATGATGTATGATGATTCTCCTCTGGTCTCTGAATCTACCACATAACATATTTTCCTTATACTGTATGATCTACCACATGGGTGCTCTCTCTAACTCTAAGCCTCTTACCTGTGTAACTACTCTAAACTCGGGGTAACTATGAGTGTAACTCTCTTCATTACCCATTTCTCCTCTGAATTTATTGATCTCTGCTTTATTTTCACTCTTCAGGAAAGTACATGGCAAATGCCATGTGTGTTCTTTCTGAGTCTCTCTCTCTCTCTCTATATATATATATATACATCTAAGTTCTACTTTCCATGTGTTTGCAATTCTGTACTAGTTTTTTTCTAAAGACCTCAGTTTCTCTTAACTGAACCTCATAAACTATGCTGTGTTTTCCACATAAGAACATGTTTCCTACTTCCCACATGTTTAGGTTCCCTCCCTAAACCCCAATCTCACTTAAATATTCCCCACAGTTTATGATTTCCCCCAAATAAACTTAATGATTCACAGACACACACACACACAAAAAACTATGAGAGAAAGGTGTTTTCCCATCACTCTAGCTTGGGAGACTTTCTGTTAGTGACACATGTTCCCCACTCCCTACCCAAACCAACTAAGTGTTCTGTATCCTAACAACACAGCTTATGAAAAAAGTAAAACAATTTTTTTCATTTTTATAAAACTTGATACAAAATAGTATTTCAAACTATACAACCACCAGAAGGCCACAGTAATCAAAAAAGAACATACTTTACTGGGCATGTCCAGCACCTTCAGCTTTCTGTGCCTGGTCTGTTTTGGCATCTCTGCTATTCCCATCCTTGCCAGAATCACCTTTTCCCTTGGGTGCTTTCTCTCTCATTTTCAGGGACCTTTTTAGGCTTGGGCTCTGGCTTTGGATGAGCAGGTTCATCAGACAGCTTTGAGACGTGTCTTTCTGCAGGCTGGGGTGGGGTGCGAGGCTGTCCTAGGCCAGGGTCATTCTCATGCTGCCACTTCTCTTCCTCCTCCTCTTCCTCCTCCCCTGCCTTCTCCTCCTTTTTCTTCACACTGCTCCTGCACTAGAGTCTTCATGATGAAAATATAAAGTAAATATTTAAAGTGATCTTTATATGGAAAGCAGCCATGGGCACATAGTGAAAATGTGATAGTGTTAACAAATTTGAAGACTGTTTGCCTTATCAACTCCCATAAATGTGTCACGTTATTTTCATTCCAGCTTCATTTCTTAAACATTAATGTAATGGAAAATGTTTTAATTATATAGAGACTTTTAAATGAAGCATAATCTTCTCAATTGTGTAATAAATGTTATTACTGATGCTGAATTAAGTTGATATATGTTATGCTTAACCCAGTTATTATAAATAAATTACTGACTTCTTAGGCTTTAATGATAGGATCTACATTACCATCACTTCTAAATAAGGCACTATCTTTATACCACAAAGCACATGAATTCCTGCTATTATTCTTCAATTTTGGACAATATTTTTTAACACTGGTCTAGACTCTTTTTTAAGGGATATTTTATAAGTGATCCCTTTATTTTTATTGGGGACTTGGTTCTATGTGATTTTTTTTAAATCAAGTATAAACTGTGTATGGACACATCATATGGTAGTACCATAATTTCCCTCCTTCCTGCCCCACTCCACTGAGGACCATAGTATTCACCATGGAGTTGTGGGTTATGGGTTGTGAGAGCAGCAGTCAGTCATTATGGGAGAAATGTCTCTAGATAGTACCTCCCACCCTGTGGCTCTTTACACCCCCTCTTCTGTAAAATTCCCTGAGCCTTGGTGGTTGTGCTCTACGTCTACTTTAGTATTGAGCTCTCAGCAAATTCTGGATTTCTGCTTTGGTGAATTTTGAGTCTCCTCAATGTCTGTCTCCATCACCCTGGTGCAGGTTGTCAGGCTTGCCATAAAAGCAGCGCTCTGGCTCATCTCACCAATTCCTCTGTGTGTTCACGTGGGCCCTAGCTGCTCTGCTTGAAGTGGTTCTTCTCCTGCCAGGGAGTCAGTGATCTATTCTTGTCTTATTGATAGGTTCTGGTTGTCCTTGGTTCTCCCCCACTCCCATTTCCCTCCCCCCGACCCTTCCATTCCTCTTATCTGTCCCTCAAGTTGCTTGTCAGGTATACCTGCAAATTGTTCCAGGTCAGGAACCACAGAAGAGGGAGAACATGTGGAATTTGTGTTTTGGTGCTTGTGTGAGTTCACTGAGTATGATCATTCTAAGTCTGTCCATTTTCCTACAAATTTCACTACATTATCTTTTCTTGCTGCTGAGTCAAATTCCATTGTGTATGTGTACCACAACTTCATTATCCATTCATCCAATGATGGGCACCTGGGTTGACCCCAGTCCCTAGCTATTGTTGATTGAGCAGCTCTAAACATGGTTGAGAAAATAGCTCTGCAGTGAAGAGTGGAGCCTTTACAGGTAGATGCCCAGTAGAGGAATGGAAGATCAGTTGGTAGCTCCATTATAACCTTCTTCGGGAGTCTCCATGCTGATTTACATAGTGGTTGTACAAGTTTGCCCTCCCACAAGCAGTGAATGAGAGGGTTCCTCTTTCCCAACATTCTCATCAATATTTATTGTCGTTTGATTATTGTAATGATTGTCATCCCTTCTGGAGTAACGTGGAATCTCATAGTTTTAACTTGCATTTCTTTGATGGTTTGAGGATGTTGAACATTTTCTTAGGTATGAATTAACCATTTGTATTACTTCCTTTCAGAATTCCCTATTCAGTGTTCTGTTCCCCCCACACACCACAATCTCTTTTGAATGGATTGTTTGATTTTTTCTTTTTATTGCTTAGTGTTTTGTAGATTCTATATATCAGGCCCTGTCAGTGGTATAGCTGGTAAATATTTTCTCCCATTCTGCAAGTAGTCTACTGGCTCTGTTTATGATATGTTTGTCTATACAAAAGCTTTTATCTTCATGAGATCCCACTGGTTGAGTAATTGTTTAATTTCCTGGGACATTGGGGCAATTTTCAGGAAGTCTTTCCTCACTACTATATCATGGAGAGTTCCTTATTTTTTTCTTTTTTTCAAAAATATTTTATTTATTTATTAGGGAGAGAGAGAATGTTTCAAAAATATTTTATTTATTTATTGGAGAGAGAGTGGGCACGTCTGGGCCTTCAGCCACTGTAAACAAATTGCAGACACATGTGCCACTTTGTGCATATGGCTTACATGGGTACTGGGGAAACATCCTTAGGATTCACAGGCAAGTGTCTTAACTGCTAAGCCATCTCTCCAGCCCAATTGGTGTGCCAGGGCCTCCAGCCACTGTAATTGAACTCCAGATATGTACACCACCTTGTGCACATGTGTGACCTTATCCACATGTCACTTTGTGCATCTGGCTTATGTGGGATCTGGGGAGTTGACCATAGGTCCTTAGGCTTCCTAGGCAAGTGCCTTGACCAATAAGCCATCTCTCTAGCCCCTTCCCTATTTTTTCATCCAGTAGTTTGAGAGTTTCAGGTCTGATAATGAGGTATTAATCCATTTGTAGTTAATTTTTGTGCATGATGAGAGTAATGGGTCTAGTTTCATTATTCAATTTGTGGTTATGCAATTTGTCCAGCACCATTTGTTGAAGATGCCATCATTTTCCCCAAGGCATGTTGTTGACTACTTTGTCAGTGATCAAGTAGCTTTAGTTACTTGAACTAAGAGCTGGGTCGTCAGTTCTGTTCCACTGTTCTATATGTTTTTTTTTTTTTTGTTTGTTTATTTATTTGAGAGCAAGGAACAGAGAGAGAAAGAGGGAGGGAGGGAAGGAAGGAGAGAGAGAGAGAGAGAGAGAGAGAGGGAGAGAATGGACATGCCAGGGCCTCTAGCCACTGCAAACAAACTCCAGATGCGTGCGCGCCCCCTTGTGCATCTGGCTAATGTGGGTCCTGGGGACTCGAGCCTCGAACCGGGGTCCTTAGGCTTCACAGGCAAGTGCTTAACTGCTAAGCCATCTCTCCAGCCCTGTACTTCTGTTGTAATGCCAGTGCCATGCTATTCTGTAGTACAGCTTCAGATCAGGCATAGTGACACCTCCCAGAGGTGTTTCTTTTGTTGAGGATATTTTTTTTTTAAAATTTTTATTTATTTATTTAAGAGCGACAGACACAGAGAGAAAGATAGATAGAGGGAGAGAGAGAGAATGGGCGCGCCAGGGCTTCCAGCCTCTGCAAACGAACTCCAGACGCGTGCGCCCCCTTGTGCATCTGGCTAACGTGGGACCTGGGCAACCGAGCCTCGAACCGGGGTCCTTAGGCTTCACAGGCAAGCGCTTAACCGCTAAGCCATCTCTCCAGCCCTGTTGAGGATATCCAGGACATTTTGCTGTGCCATATAAATTTTGAAGTTATTTTTTCTATCTCTGGGAAGAATGATGCTGGGATTTTTATTGGTATTGCACTGAATCTACATATTGCTTTTGGTATAATTGCCATTTCTACAATGCTAATTCTCCCTATCTAGGAGCATGGAAGGTCCTTCTATCTTCTCATATCCTCCTTGATTTCTTTCTTGAGTGTTTTTATTTTCTTTATATATGTCTTTCATTTCCTTGGTTAGTGTTATTTCAAGGTATTTGACTTTTTGTGGTTTTTGATAAAGGGACAGCATCACTGACTTCCTTTTCTGTGTATTTGTATTTTTCATATAGGAATTCTACTAATTTTTGTGTGTTAATTTTGTATCCTGCCACTTTGCTAAAGGAATTTATCACCTTTATAAGTTGTTTTTGGTAGAGTCTTTCGGGTTACTTATGTATAGGATCCTATCATCTGCCATTGGGCTAGTTTGACTTCTTTCTTTCCAATTTGTAGCCCTTTTATATCTTTCTCCTATCTTATTGCTAGGGCTAGGATTTTGAATACTATGTTGAAAGACCAGAGGTGAAAGTGGGCACCCCTGCCTTGTTCCCAAACTTAATGGGAACTCCTTGAGTCTTTCCCATTAACTATGATTTGGCCTTTAGGTACTTTGTATATAGTCTTTTTTATGTTGAGGTAAAATCCCTCTTCATGTATTCTCTCTAGAGTTTTATCATGAAGTGATGTTATATTTTGTCATAGGCCTTCTCTGCATTAGTTGAAATGATCAATGTAGTTTTGTGTTTAAGATTATTTACGTGGTGTATTATATTAATTGATTTTCATATGCTGGCAGTGCGCGCCAGTGCACACTGCCTGACCTCCACCTGGGGGCGGCACCAGGACCGTTTCCTTCCTCCTTCCTGGAGTTTGGGGACTTTGGCTCAGACTCTGAGGCCTGTGCCACCGTGGGGCGGGGAAAGCGGCAGAGCCTCTGTACATTGGGGACGCAGGAACTTGGATTTGTTATCATTTGAAGAGATAGCTGTGGACTTTATATGGCAAGAGTGTCAGGACCTGGATGTTGCTCAGCAAACCCTTTACCAGGATGTGCTGCTGGAGAACTACAACGGCCTGGTGTTCTTGGGGAAGTATATGACCAAACCATGCTTGAGTCTTAAGCTGGAGCATGGATTTGCACTGTGGAGTGCAGCAGACCGCCCAATGCAGAAGCTTCCAGGCAAGTGAATGTGTGCTGGGGAATGGAAATGAGAACTCATCAGGAATAATCCTGGTAAATGCTATTCACCAACTTCCACTAAAGTCAAAGCCTTCTGCTACTGTCAACCAGACACCGGTTTTATGCACTTTGTAAAGCTTTCTCTGTGTGGAGCCATTACCCTGTTTTTGCCACTGAAGAATATTTTCTTAGACATCCCAAAATTTAATTCCCTGTATAGCTTGTCTTGGAAAATATTGTGTGTTACATGTTATACCTAAATTCTCACCAGTCGGTCTTTTGTATATTCAGTGTGACAGTGGTATTAGTTACTTTCACACTGCTGTGACAAAATTCCTGACACTAAACACCTTAAAGAAGGAAACGATTGGGCTGGAGAGATGGCTTAGCGGTTGAGCGCTTGCCTGTGAAGCCTAAGGACCCCAGTTCGAGGCTCGGTTCCCCAGGTCCCACGTTAGCCAGATGCACAAGGGGGCGCACGCGTCTGGAGTTCGTTTGCAGAGGCTGGAAGCCCTGGCGCGCCCATTCTCTCTCTTTCCCTATATCTGTCTTTCTCTCTGTGTCTGTCGCTCTCAAATAAATAAATAATTAATTAAAAAAAAAAAAGAAGGAAACGATTTATTCAAGCGTACAATTCTGTTATGGTGGTTGTGCTTACAATTCTGATACAAAGTAGATAATCTGTGCCCAAAGAGAGTAATTCACATAATGTAGTCACCTGTAAAATTATAAGAAAGTTAGAAATGAGAGTATCTGAGATTGCTGGACAAATTTAAGCGATTAGAAATGTTCTCTACAAATATCCATGGGAAGAATCCAAGTAACAAAAAGGTATTTAGATATGTGAAAGAGAGTCAGTGTGTCAGGGATCGAATGAGAGGACTTGGCACATCAAAGGGAAATACTGAATGACAGTGCACAGAAGTGTAAAATGGTGCTTTTTCATGCCCTAGGGGAAAATAGAATGTAAAGGCACAAGGACAACATAAGATTACACAGTACAAAGAGCTCTTGTGGCAAAGTAGTAGTATTTATAGTTTTAGTAGAAATTTGTCCCTTGCAAGGGTGAAATCCTCAAAATTGGTTCTATGACTCAATCAGTAACAACATGCTTGTATTAAAGAAGTGCTAGAAGCAAACACTTAAAAACACTTGAAACCTGAAAACAATGAACAACCACAATCCATGGTATCTGTGTACACACTGAATATTTCTCGGTCGCAGATAAACATAGGAAGTAATAGTGGAAATTAGAATGTTCAAACGTATAATCCAAGGAGGAAAAGTTTTAGGGGTGTCACCCTTCATGGTGAAAAGTCATCCACATTGCTTGTTGATTTGCAAAATGAAAGGTAATGTAATGTTAAGCCTAAAAATATTGATCATGTTGCTTGGCCTTTGGATATTCACTACAGCTTCATATGTTTAACTGGAATTTAGATCTGAAAATTATGAGCCCAGAACAGTCATATGAGTGGATTCTTCACCTTATCACATGTGGTTGATTCTTTTTTTTTTTTTAAATATTTTTAATTTATTTATTTGAAAGCGACAGACACAGAGAGAAAGACAGAGGGAGAGAGAGAGAATGGGCGCGCCAGGGCTTCCAGCCTCTGCAAACGAACTTCAGACGTGTGCGCCCCCTTGTGCATCTGGCTAACGTGGGACCTGGGGAACCGATCCTCGAACCGGGGTCTTTAGGCTTCACAGGCAAGCGCTTAACCGCTAAGCCATCTCTCCAGCCCACATGTGGTTGATTCTTGGTTGGGTATGTAAAGCCTTGAATTCAGCTAAAATCCTTGTCTTTTCTGATTGGAGTTGCCTGTATTTTTGTTGTACATGCAATAAATATAGAAATATGCCTATAATATATAAAAAATGATTGAACCATCCCTGTATGCCTGGCATGAAGTTGGCTTGATCAAGTTGGATAATGCTTTTGATGTGTTGTCTAATTTGATTTGCAAGGATTTTGTTCAGGATTTTTTCATCAAGGTTCATCAGGGTTACAGTATTATAGTTTTTGTGTATCTCTGTTTGGGTTTGTTATCAGGATGAAGCTAGCTTCATAGAAGGAGTTGGAGAGCATTTCCTGTTCTCTGATTAGGTGAAATGCCTTGAGAAAAAGTGGCTTCAGTTCTTCAATGAAGGTTTGGCTGAATTCAGCTGAGAATTCCTCAGGTCCGGGACTTTTCCTTTGGGGAAGGCTTTTTTTTTTTTTTTTTTTTAATTACATTTTCAATCTCAATGGATGCAATAGGTTTGCATTTTCTTTTTCTTTTTTTTTCTTTTTGTTTTTAGTTTTAATGCACTTTATTTTTTTAAATTTAATTTATTAGTTTTCTTTTCAGCAAATACAGGCAGTTTGGTACCATTGTTTAGGCTCATCCATGACCTACCCCCTCCCAATGGCCCCTCCTTGTTGATGTAAATGGGTCATGCACTGTGGAGTTAGCCCACAGTTGTTGGTATGATAAATGTCTCTGCATATCATGACCCAACATGTGACTCTGACATTCTTTCCGCCCCCTCTTCTGCAAAATTTCCCTGAGCCATGTTGGGTTCATTTTTGGTCTGCTTCAGTGCTGAGGTGTTGGGGGCCTCTGAGGCTCTGGCTCTCTGATTTGGCAGGAGTTGATTTTTCTCTGTGTTGGTCTCCTTCCCCTTTGTGCTGGTATCCGGTTCATCAGGAAAACAGCACCCTTGCTTGTTTAGCCAATTTTCCTTGGTTTCAGTCTTTTGAGGTATGATGGGGCAGCTCTCTACTTAGGATCTGCATTTATCTGAAAAAGAGAAGCAGATTCTCCAACAGAGAGTAAGTTAGCACCCGGAAAATTGAGATAACACTTACTTTTTTGATAGAGAGTTTAATAGATGTAGGCCCTCTTGTACCCCATGATTGATGGTAGCTTGATATTGGAGAGTGGGCTTATGTTTGGATATGGTTCTGACTTGTTTCCCAGCTCCAGCTATGGGTCCCGTACCACTGAGGGGATCAGTTAGCCAAATCAAGAGCAGTTGGGTCCCCACCATGGCTGTGTGCCACTATTGCACTTGTGTGGGCATCACACCAGGTTATTTGTTGCTAAGTAGGTTAGACCATGAGTTGCTTGGAGAGATATTGGTCATTTCCCCCAGTTGCCTATGTAGCGCCTTCTGGCACTAGACATGCTGACTGTCTGGGGACTGACTCTCTCCTGGCTTCTAGCCATGCTGTTCCATTTTATGTGTCAGCTGTGTATGGAGTCTTCAGCAATAGGGTCTTACCACTGGCCTTTGGTGGGTCATCAAGTACTCTTAGGTTTGCATTTTCATAACCAGTAGTGATGCTAACCAGTCTTGTAAACATTTAAGATCTTTATTTATTTATTTAAGACGAGAGATGCTGGGCTCACTGGCAGGTAGGGCTGTAGGAGAGCCAGTCCCGCTGGTCTCTTCCTGGGGCTGAGCGGGATGGTGAGTGTTGATGACTCAGAACCTTTCCTAGTCACCGGAGAAAACCACACTGAGTCGGGAGACTTGTCGAAGCAGGCTCTCACTTTATTGTACCAGGCAGGTGTTTATATAGCGTTGAGAACAAAGTCAGGGATCTCAGGAAAGGATGAGGTGTAAGGGCCAATAGCATATCATGACTTTTGAAATGATTGGTTCTAAGCACGTGCGGGAACTATAACTTTCTTGCAGAAGTAGCAGGGCAGAGGCAATTTGGTGCCCTGCTGAGTCATAGCTGGCCAGAGACAGGTCGCCAAACTTTAGCTAGACTCAGGAAGTTCCAATAGGCCTCGTGTCCGGGCCTCTCAAGGCCCAACAGAGAGAGAGAGAGAGAGAGAGAGAGAGAGAGAGACAGAGACAGAGACACAGAGAGAGACACAGAGAAAGACAGAGAGAGAGAGAAAGAGAAATAGAGAGAATGGGCACGTCAGGGCCTGGAGAATCAGACCTCAGTCCTTAGGCGTTTTCAGGCATGCATCTTAACCACTAAGCCATCTCTCCAGCCTGCTACCCATGTTTACATATACTGGTTTATAATGTTTTCTTTTGAAAAATGTCTATTGAGCTGCTTGCCAATTTTTAAATTAGGTTGTATTTTATTGCTATTGAGTTGAATCTCTTATATTGCTGGAATATTAGTCCAATTATTAGATACATGGTTCACAAATCTCTTCTCCCACTCAAAGGTGTGTCTTCACTGTGTATAGCTCTCTACTTTGATGAAATCCCATTGTTTACTTCTGCATTTTAGGGTCATATTAAAAAATATTGTTGCTGGATAGGGAGATGGCTCGGTGGTTAAGGTATTTGCTGGCAAAGCCTAAGTACCTGGGTTCAATTCCCAAGTATCCACATAAAGCCAGATGTACAAGGAGGCAAATGCATCTGGAATTCGTTTGCAGTGACTAGAGGCCCTGGCATACCCATTTTCCCTCTTACTCTCTCTATGCTTGCAAATAAATAAAATATTTTTAAAAAATATCTTTGGGGCTGGAGAGATGGTTTAGTGTTTAAAGTGCTTGACTGCAAAGCCAAAGGAATGAGGTTTGAGTCCTCAGGACCCACATAAGCCAGATGCCCAAGGTGGCACATATGTCTGGAGTTTGTTTGCAGTGGCTAGAGGCCCTGGCATACCTATTCTCTCCTTCCCTCTCTATCTGCCTCCTTCTCTCTCTCAAGTAAAATAAATTTTTAAAAATCTTTGCTTAAGATATTGTCAAGAAGCTTTTCTTCTAGTATTTGTAGTGTTAAATCTCATGTTTAAGTATTTAATTAGCTTGTGTTAAGTTTTTTACATAAGGTAAAATAAAGTCTGAATGCCATTTTCTGTATGTGGATATTTAATTTCCCCACAGCATTGACTGAAGAGATCACCCTTCCTTCACTCTGTTCTTGGCATCTTGAAGATCGCTGACTATCAATAAGTATTTATTTTTGGGTTCTATACTCTGCCCCATTGCTTTCTTACTCATTTTTTTTTTTCAGGGCTCTTCTAATTGCTGAGGAGTTCATTATTTGGGAGTGAACTTCTCTGGGGTGTGAATCATCCCTAGTTGAGCTCTGGCTTGCACAGTCTGGCTGCTTTCATAGTTAACCTTTACAGTGTCTTGATCTCAGCTAGTAACACTGTTTGGGAAGCTTTAGGAAGTTGAAACTTGCTGGAGGAAATGGATAACTGAGGGTAGGTCTTGAGGTTTTATAGCATGGCCCCACTTCCTCTGTTCTTTGCTTCCTGATAATGCAATGTGACCAGTTGGTCTCCTGCTGACATGTCTTCCTGGCCATGATGGACTGTACTTCCTGGAACTGTAAGCCAAAATAAGCCCTTGCTTTCTTAGGATGTTTCTTGTCAAGTATTTAGTCACAGCAATGAATAAAGTAACACACTTTCCTGGCTTTCTGTGAGTCTTTATGTGAGGATCTCTACTACCACAGACTGAGCTATCTCCTCACACCTTCCTCACCACGATGGACTAAGACCTTTTGAAACAATCAGCAGTCTGAGACCCTGTCTCCAGCAAAGTGGAGGGAGAAACACCCCAGGTTGTCCTCAGACCTCCACAGGTGTGCCATGGCCCATGAGCCCATACACTCATCACACACACACATACACACACACACACACACACACACACACACACACACACACACAATGACATCTTAGAAATATTTTATTTATTTGAGAGAGAGAGAGTGAGAGAAAGAGGCAGAAGGGGCAGGGGGAGAATGGGTATGCCAAGATCTCTAGCCTCTGCAAATGAACTCCTGACACATGCACCACCTTATGCATCTGAGGAGTTGAATCTGGGTCCTTAGGCATCTCTCCAGACTCTGTAACATTTTTCTAAAAGCCTTTCTTCACACATACATTTTAAAAACGTGTTTTGCCTAGTTTTTCTTAGGAAACACTCAGAATTGCTGAGGCAAAATGTCCTCACTTGTTCTGTACAAGGAATGTGGTAGCTGACCCTGGGTGGGATTCCTGTATGAGATTATTAAAATATCCTTTAGTGCATTCCTACCAAATAAAGCCAGACATGCTGAAAGTAACCAGAAACTTGGGATAAATTGAGTTTGAGACCTCTCTCTAACCTGGCTCAGTTGATAAGATTATATATTTTGGCAATGGCTAGGGCAGATGGTAGTTTACAAGTGGTTGCTTTTTTTTAAAAAAAAATTATTTATTTGACAGAGAAAGGGGGAGGGACAGAAGGAGGGAGGGAGAGAGAGAGAGAGAATGGGCACATCAGGGCCTCCAGACACTGTAAACAAACTCCAGACACATACGCCCCCTTGTGCATCTGGCAAACATGGGTCCTGGGGAATTGAACCTGGGTCCTTTGGCTTTGCAGGCAAACACTTTAACTGCTAAGCTGTTCCTCCGGCCTGATTTTTTTTTTTTTTTTTTTTTTTGAGGTAGGGTCTTGCTCTAGTCAGGCTGACCTGGAACTCACTGTGCAGTCTCAGGCTGGCCTCAGACTCATAGCACTCCTTCTACCTCTGCTTCCCAAGTGCTGGGATTAAAGGCAGGAGGCATGCACCACCATGCCAGACTAAGTGGTTGCTTCACCACCCCCACCTGATGTATGGTCTTATTCTAGATGTAGTCTCAGTGGCCTTGAACTCATGGAGCTCCTCCTTCCTCTGCCTCCCGCATGCTGGGATTAAAGGTGTGCACCACCATGCCTGGCTCAGATGATAGTTTATTTGGAACCATGTCCTTTATTGAAACTTGGTACATATGATTAATTGCTGTATCCCTCCCCCCCTTTTTTGAGGTAGAGTCTGGCTCTAGCCCAGGCTGACCTGGAATTTCCTATTCAGTCTCAGGCTGGCCTTGAACTCACAGTGATCCTCCTTCCTCTGCCTCCTGAGTTGCTGGTATTAGAGGAGTTCACCACCATTCCCACCTAATTGCTGTATCTTTAAAAATGGGTCTTAAAATAGCTTTTAATACCTCTTCATGCAATTCAAAAGGTGAATTATTTTTGGAATCATATGCTAGAAATATACTGGGATGACTGGGGGTATTCGATATCAGTAGTTTGATGCTAGACACACAGAGGTAAACTTTAGTATCAGCAGCTCTCTTTGATGTAGGCCGTCTTGACTATCCTTTTGGGATGGTGGATATTTTAGTAAACAACACTGCTCCTTAAATAAACTCATGTTCTGCTACTAATGCCAGAGGTTAGCATGGATATCAAGCAGTCATTTAAGAATGTCATCCACAATGGATGTTTTATCAAAATATTGACAGAAAAAATAGAAAGCAACTCGTCTCTTATGAACAGTCTCAGAGGTCTAAACCAGAAAACAATACAGGAAAAATCAATACCATTTTTAGAGGAATTGTCTGTAGGTGATGGAATTACCAGTGATGCACGTTTTCCCACATAAGTTTTTCTATATTTTCTTCAATCTATTAAAAGAAATATATGCACATGTACAATAAGGAAAACAAATTACTGATAAATGAAATGTATACTCTGCTTATCTTTGCTTTATTTTTCTAAATTTTATTTTTATTATTTGAGAGATAGTCAGAGAGGGGGAGAGAGACAGAATGGGGGAATGGGTACACCAGGGTCTCTAGCCACAACAAACAAACTCCAGATGCATGTGCTACTTTGTGCATCTGGCTTATGTGGGTATTAAGGGATTCTTAGGTTTCACAGGCAAGTATCACAACCACTAAGTCATCTCTTCAGCCCCATATTTGCCTTATTGATAGATTTCTCCAATTGAGCATTCATAGCACCATCCTGTATATGACATACTTTAGTGACTTTTTTACATGTGTATGAGTGTGCATGTGTGTATGTGTGTTCACATGTGTGGGCACATATGTGCAAAGTTTACGTACATATGTATATGTGAGCATGCAAGAGAGGCCAGAGGTCTTGATCTCTTTATTTTATTTATGTGAGTTATGGTCTCTTACTTAAACTCAGAGCTCATGGATTAGTCTAGTGTAGGTAGTCATTCTTTCCTGGAGATCCTCTGTCTCTACCTCCTGAGTACTGGGATTATAGAGGTCACCACAACCACTTGGCATTTAGGAGGATTCTGGGGATTACAAGTCCATTCCTCATGCTTGAGTGGCAAGTGCTTCATCCAATGAGCCATCTCCCCAGCCCCTCTTTAAACATTTTTTTAAAGTATTTTTTTTGTTCATTATTTATTTATTTATTTGAGAGCGACAGACACAGGGAGAAAGACAGATAGAGGAGAGAGAGAGAATGGGCGCGCCAGGGCTTCCAGCCACTGCAAACGAACTCCAGACGCGTGCGCCCCCTTGTGCATCTGGCTAACGTGGGACCTGGGGAACTGAGCCTTGAACCGGGGTCCTTAGGCTTCACAGGCAAGGACTTAACCGCCAAGCCATCTCTCCAGCCCCTCTTTAAACATTTTTGACCAACATTTTTATGACTGTGTGATTTTCCTCTTAGGGTTCTCTTTTCAAAATATAGTCCCTGCCTTTAAGATATTTATTATGGTAAAATCATTGTATCCCACAGTCAAAAAAGTGGCTAAATGGCAGGATTTAGCTCCACAAATGATCACTGTACTTAGAGACTGAGGCAGAGAACCTAGTATCAGTCATATGGGTTGGATTATTAATTTTTGAAAATTAACTTTGTTGAGGTTCAGTGGCCTCATCTGTGAAATGAAGCCTACCTGACAATCACTAATTTTTAAAATTTGTGTGTGAATACAGGCACACGTGTGTAGGGTCCACATGTATAGGTCAGAGGATAACTTTCAGGTCAGCCCTCACCTGTCCATCTCATTTGAAGCATAGCTTCTTGCTCAGGATTCTTGCTCTGCTGTTTTTTTGTGTGGTGGCCATAAGCTTCTGCAACAATGCTCCTGTCTCTGCCTCCCTCTCATCCTTAGCTTCAGTGTTCTAGGGTTACAGAAGCATGCCATGGGTGCCTTCTGACCTTACATGGGGTCTGGAGACTGAATTCTGGTACTCCAGCTTGAGCAGTGGGCGCACTATAACCACTGAACCATCTCCCCAGCCTGACCTCACATTTCTAAGAATCCTTTCCACTGGTGTTGGTCTTCAGCTCATTTTTGCTCATGTCCATGTCCCTTGTTGCTCATTTATATGGCTTCTGCGCACTCTCCAACTGACACTGTCTTCTCATGACCAAACACTACCTTTTGGGGTTATTCTCTCTTGTTAACTGTTCTTTAGACACAGGCTGAGTTTTTGCTGAGCTCCTTTCTGGGTCTACACATTATCACATCCATGTCATCACCTTCGATGGTTTTTTGAGGGGCAATTCCCAGATCTCTGTCTCTAGCTCTGATTTTCAAAGTTTCAGTCTTACATTTCTTCCTGGATGAGAATGGCATGGAATTTGTATGTACTGTTTTCAAATTCAACTTTCCCCAGGTCAATAACCTACTTACCTCCCTTGACTTTTTTTTTGTTTTGTTTCTGCAATTGTGTCTTTTTTTTCCTTAGTTTCTCAGGCTTGCATCCATAAAGGATGTCCCTGACTCCTTTCTCTATCTTGATGTCCTATAATGGTAAAATTCTATTATGAACTTGATCAGATTAGGAATAAAATAAAAGACATATCTCTTGAGTGGGTCTGTGAGGGCATTTCTAGGAAGAATTAATAAAGGGAGGAAGAACTTCCTCTCAAGTGGGTGCCCTTCTACTGGTGGGCTATAGAAAAGAAGCTCCCAGAGAATGGCTGTCCTTGCTCCTTGCTTGTGAATGCATCTACTGTATTTCTGCTAGCATTCACACACTGAAACCCAGATTCATCAACTTTCCAATGTGGACTGAAGGCCAATTGCTTTCTAGGAATCCTCCAGATTGGGACCACTGAGGCACCCAGCCTCATGGACTGAGCAGCTACCAGGTTCTCTGACTGTCCAGCCTATAGACAGCAATTGTTAGACTGCCCAGTCCATATCCTGCTAATCAAACAAATACTTTTTATAATACACATTCATTCTATTGGTTCAGTTCTTCTAGAGAATCTTCACTAATATACCTCTACATAAAAATTTTTAGCTTTTCCTTGGAATAATATTTGTATCTGTTCCTTCCTTTCTACTACTATTGCAGGTATATAAATTAGACCATTATCTCTACCTGGTTGGATATTGTAATTTCTTTGCAAAGAATCTTCTTGTGTAAATCTATTCTTCTTCTAGTATATATGCATATATAAATATATATATATATATATTAGAGAGAGAGAGAGAGAAAGTGAGAGAGAGAGATATATATGATCCCAGGAAAAGAAAAAAAAAGTAGCAAAACTCTTTCTAATAATTTGGAACATATAACTTTAAAATCAGAAAGAAGTTACTTTGAAAAATAACCTTCAAAAAAAATACCATTTTGGAAACTGAAAATATAATTACTACTACTAGTAGTACTATTAATAATAATAATAATAATAGTGTAGAATACATTTAAAGACCTTGTGCTAACTTTGCTAATCATATGACAAAATACTTGACAAAAGTTTAATGGAGGAAGGGTTTATTTTGGCTCAGGATTCCATGGTATTTCAGTCCATTGTGGTGGAGAAGGTCATGGAGCAGCTCCTGTCCATGCAATGATGGCTGCTACTTCTACATTTGTTGATAAATTGGAAGCAGAGACATGAAAGAGGGGGCATAATATACCTCCAGGGACAAGCCCCCACACTGATCTCTTCCTCCAACTAAAGGTTTCATAGCCTTCCAGTACAGTACCACTACCTGGGGACCAAATGAGCTTGTAGAGGACATTTCACACTCAAACTATAATAAATATTATTCCAAGTGCATAACAAAAATAAGAAGAGGTACATGGCAGAAAAGATACTGTACATATAAATAAATCAAGCCACTAGACATATAAACAAATCAAGCATCTAACTAATAATAATTCCTGGCTGGGTATGGTGGTGCACACTCGGGAGGCAGAGGTAGAAGGATTGCCATGAGTTCAAGGCCACCTTGAGACTACATAGTGAATTCCAGGTCAGTTTGGGGTAGAGCAAGACTCTACCTTGAAAAATGAAACAGAAGATAAAAGAAAAGAGTTGGAAACAGGAGATAGATCAGTGAATAAAGTGCTCACCTCTCAAGCTAGAATATCCAAGTTCAATCTCCAGACCCCAGATAAAAAGCTGGAAGCCATGGCAGTCTTCTGTAAGCCCATAACACTGACAATGATAGCAAGATGGGAGGCAGAAATAGAAGAATTTTCTGGAAACTCAATGGCAAGTGTAGCAAAGACTAACACAGGGATAGTTCAGAGTGAGAAGCCCTGCCTCAAGTGAAGTGGACAAGTGAGAACTGACCTGAAATTTGGCCTCTGATCTCCAAATGTGTGCTGTGATGTACACATGCCCACACTCACATAAACACATACACATCTCTCTCTCTCTCTCACACACACACACGTACACACACAAATGACAAATATAACTCTCCCAGAGATGAAGGTCCCATGGGGCTGGAGAGATGGCTCAGTGTTGAAAGATACCCTTTTGCAATGCCTGAATTCCCAGGTTGATTTTCCCAGCACCCACATAAAGCCAGACACACAAAGTAGTGCATGTATCTGAAGTTCATTTGCAAGAGGCTCTGGCTTACTTATACTCTCTCTGTGTCTGTCTTTCTCACTCAAATAAATAAAAATATTTTTAAAAGATTTATTTAAAAAGACCTAAGGAATGGTGAAAAGAAAAAGACTCCTATTAAAACACACAGCTGAAACATTTCAGAGCATTTGTGATACAAAGAAAATATCAAAATCTTCAGCTGGGCGTGGTGGCACACACTTTAAATCCCAGCACTTAGAAGGCACAGGTAGGAGGAATGTCATGCGTTTGAAGCTACCCTGAGATTACATGATGAATTTCATGTCAGCCTGGGCCAAAGCAAGATTCTACCTCAAAAACAAACAAACAAAATGCCAGGGAGAAGAAAAACCCAAATAGGTCCTATTCCAAATAAAACATCAAATGAACATTAAACTCATTTATTTAAACAAGAAGAGACTTTTTTTTTTTTTCAAAATTCTGAGGGAAAATAAGTATCAACTATAATCTAAACTATCAACTAATTGTTAAAGAGAATAAAGGCAGTTTTTGCATATAGACATTTAAACAATGCCTCTTCTTCTTATATTATGTGCCAGAAAAAAAAAGAAAAGAAAATTCAACCATGCCAAGGAAGGCAGCACATTATTTCAATAACAATGAATACAATTTTCAGTCAATATGGTAGACTCATAATCATTCTAGAGTTCTGGGGGTGAAATCAGAAGGCAGCGAGAACCAAGAACAACCAAAATCTACCAGCAAGATAAGAATAGATAGCTGACTCTCTGTCGGCAGATGAGCCACCCCTAGCACAGCAGCCAGGGCACAGGTGAAACCACCGAGGAATTGGTGAGATGAACAACAGCGCTGCTTCCACAGCGAGTCTGACAGCCTGCACCAGGGTGATGGAGACAGACACTGAAGATACTCAAAATGCACAAAAGCAGAAATCCAGAAGACTCTGAGAGCTCAACACTAAAGTAGACTAAAGCACACCCAACCAAGACTCAGGGAATTTTGTGGAAGAGGTAGGGGAAAGATTGGAAGAGCCATTGGTTAGGAGGGAATATCTAGAGGCATTGCCCCCACCACACACCATGACTGACTATTGCTCTCACTAGTCCTACCCACAACTCTACAGTGAATACCAGCAATCTCACTGATAATGGTCCTCAGCAGAGTGGGGACAGGGAGGAAAGGAAATGATGGTATCAACACTTGATGTGTCCATACAAAGTTTCTACTTAATAAAATATATTTAAAAATAATAGCAAATATAGTCCTTGAGAAAAAGAAAAGAAAATACTGGTCTGAGAGCTATGGCATGCAGCAGGAAGAGAACACTGGTCCACACAGGAGCCCAGACTAGATGGAGGTGCTAAAAGGAGAACTGAGGAAGAGGAGACAAGTTATACACCTGATTTTTTTTGTTGTTGTTAATTAGTTTTGTATTCAGCAAATACAGTCAGTTTGGTACCATTATTAGGCTCATCTGTGACCTACTCCCCTCCCCTTGGCCCCTTGGGCCTACACCTGTTAAATTCACCTGGTTTTTGAGTTTTATTAAGAACACAAGGTGATAAATGCAAATAAGGCATGGGAAAGGAAAGTACTTGAGAATTTAGCAACAGGGAAAAAGCTATATAATAAAGGAAATGTAATCATCATGCCACTGACTCTTTGTTTATAATTAGTTTAAAAATTTAAAGATGAAAAAATGCTGAATAGATGGCTTAGTGGTCAACATGCTTGCCTGCAAAGCCTATGGACCAAGGTTTGACTCTTCAGTACCCAGGTAAAGCCAGTTACACAATGTGGTGCATGTGTCTGGAGTTCATTTGCAGTGGCTAGAGGCCCCTGGTACGCTCATTCATTCTCTCTCTCCCTTTTTCTATCTCTTTAATAGTTAAATAAGAGTAATATGAAGGAACTAAGAAAATTCACATCAATACTAAAACACTTTTTCTTTTTAAAAATATTTATTTGTAAGGATAAAGAAAGAGAGAGTGAATTGGCCTCTAGCCACTGCAAACACATTTCAGATGCATGTGTGACTTTGTACATCTGGCTTTACATGGGTACTGGGGAATCTAACTTGGGTTGTTAGGCTTTGAAGGCAACTGCCTTAACCACTTAGCAGTCTTTCCAGTCCAATATGAAAAATATTAATGTATTTATATTCGTTAATGAGAAATAATAGTACAAATGAGCATGTGTCATAATTCCTTCCATTTTGAGATTGAATAGCATCCCATTGTATCCCACATTGTGTTGATACAGTCATTTGGTCATAGACATTTGAGTTGTTTTTACCTTCTAGCTCTTATTCAAAAGGATGCTATAAGCACTGGTATTTAACTCTTTGTTTGAGTTCCTGTTTCCAATCCTATGAGTATATACTTGGAAATAGAATTTGTGAATGACATGGTAATTGTATTAACATAGTTTTGAGGAGCTTTTCACTAACAATGAACAAGAGTTCCAAACTTTCCATATCTTTAATCAATTCTTGTTACTTTCCATCTTTTGTTTATTTATTGATTTAAATATATTTTTTTTATTTACTTATTTATTAGACAGAGAGAGAGAGAATGGGTGTGCCAGGGCCTCCAGACACTGCAAATGAACTCCAGATGCACCCCCTTGTGCATCTGGTTTACGTGAGGCCTGGAGAGTCAAACAGGGATAATTTGGCTTTGTAGGCAAGTGCCTTAACCACTAAGCCATTTCTCCAGCCCTGTTTTTATTTTTTAATAACACTTAATAGGTAATCATATTCTTTTCTTCTTATTGATATTTGAATTTTGAATGCAATTTTCATCAACTTTTTGCCACAACAATGAGAAAAGTAACTAATGCAGAGAGAATGGTAAGAGGCTTTGAAAGTACCAATGCCTTTGGCTTGTTTGGTTGTAGGTTTTATGGCAAAATTATCAGGGTCATTTACAGTTGTTTGTAACCACTTCACACCCATAAGGATGGCTGTTACTTAAAAAAAAAAAAAGACTGGATTGACTGGATTAAGTAAGAAACTGATATAATCATCTGTTGTCTTCAAGAAACACACTTTACTTGTAAAGACAATATAGACTGAGAATCAAGTATAGAATATAATTTATCAAGTGAGTGGAAATGAAAAACAGGCTGGCCTCACTATTGAGATACCTGATAAGGTAGACTTCACACCAATATTAGTTAGACGAGATTAAAAAAGGCCACTTCATATTACCAAAAGGAATAATTCATCAAAAGATGTAGCAATTGTAAATATATAGTAGCCAAACCTCTGGGCTCCTAGTTTTATAAATCAAACGCTAATGGGTATAAAAGTCAGATAGACACTGTTACAATAATAGTGAGTGATTTTAATATCCCACTCTCATTTCTAGGTAAGCCATCCCAACTGAAACTCAACCAACTTAGGTGTAAGACTACATCACAGATCAAATGAACTTAACGGATATCTGCAGAATATTCCATCCAACAGCAATAGAATATACATTCTTCCCAGGAGCCCATGATATTTTCTCTAACATAGACCATTTTTAGGTTACAAATTAAGTCTTGCCAAAACAAAAGAATCAAATAATGTTTCATCAGCTCAAAGTGCAATAAATCTAGAAATCAATAGCAAGAAAAACTACATAAATAATACAATACATGGAGATTGAACAAAAAACTCTTGAAAGACCAATGAGTCATTAAAGAAAACAGGAAATTTTCAAGTTCCTAGAGCCAAATAAAAATGAATTTATTACAATTTACTAGAAACTTTGGGATAGAACTAATGCAGTTCTAAGAGAAATTTAAAACAATGAGTACTTACGTTAAAAAAAATCATAGTGCCCTCCACAGCTACTTCCCCTGAGCATCCTGGAAGAGGGCTAAACAGGAAGAACCTTCTGTGAACCGTGGGCCTACTGTTAATGAAGCCAATCAGAAAAACCTGTACCTGGACCAACTGAACCAAGTAGCCTGAACCATTGTGTGTGTCTCGGTGTGGTGCCTGGCACGGCCCTGGTAGTCTGTCCTAAAGGAATTACTGATCTGTGCAATTATCCATGGCAACATGCGTGGGACTGCTAGAGCAACCCTTTTTCTCTGGGAGTCTAGGAGCTAGGTGAGTGAGTGACACGTGCACTCCAGCTTCTTCATGTCTTCCCCTGAAGCCACCTCAACTTGACCTTTCCCAGGAGGCCTGCACTGATATCTGCAGGGAACCTATCAATGGTGAAATACCAAAGCTGCTCTGAGGGTCAAGCTCCATATCTTAAGACACAAATGTTAGTCTCTGAGGAAGACAAAGAAACAATTTATCTGAACATGAATTTATTTACATCAAAGGCTTTATAAAGGCATAAGAATCTCAACCTGTGACACTGGACAAAATGTACTGGTTGAAAATAGAGATGGAATTGGCCCTCTAAAAAAAAAGTCATAAATATCTCAAATTCTAATGATGAACCTGAAAAGGTTCTAAAAAAGCAAGAGCAGTGGGAAGTGCCAGTGCCCTTGGTGGCATGCGTGTGGGACAACAGGGAAGTGCCTGCACCCCAGGGAAGTTCATCAGCACAGGGCAGCTCCCTGTGGAATCAGGAAGTGCTGATAACACAAGTGTGCAGAAAGGAAACCACCATATCCTCACACAATATGTGTTGGAACAAATTTACAAACAGAGATCTGATAGTAATCATTAATCCCAGACCATCACAAAAACCTTGCCACCTAGCAGGTCCCATTACCACAGGAGTGAGATTCAACCCCCTAACTGGGATTCCCTCTATTCCCTCTCCCTGACTGTCACCAGTTTCCACAACCAAGTCCACCAAAGGCCAGGAAGCCCTTACTGGAGAGACAACAGGACCCCTTGCCTGGTCAATGAGTTTGCCAGGCCTTCTAGGGCCCCGCCCAGATTTCCCAAGAGAGTGAATATACAAAAATGACCTGGTTCAGGCTTGAGAACATCCAGCCATAACTGGTGACTATACCACTGTTCCACTGCTACCTTGACCAAACCTGAACAAGGCAATCAAGCATACTCAACAAGAGATACTAATTGCTACAGTCCCTACAAAACACAATTTCAAGATAGGCAAACCCTAATGCAAAACAAAGAACACAAGATATTAAGCCAAAGAAAACTAGCCCCATAATGGAAGTCTCCATTGCAAGCCTAGAGGAAACTCCAGGCATAGAACCCCAAAATGAAGCCATGACAATTATATTCAACAAACTTAATGAGGCCATGAACAAAAGGACGAAAAATTAGTTGAGAACCAAATTAGACAACTGTTGCAGTCAGGTTTGCATTGCTGGTAGAAATCACCCTACCAAGAGCAGCTTATGGAGGAAAAAAAAGGTTTATTTTGGCTTACAGGGTTGAGGGGAAGCTCCACGATGACAGGGGAAAACTATGGCATGAGCAGAGGGTGGCCATCACACCCTGGCCAACATAAGATAGACAATAGCAACAGGAGAGTATGCCAAACATTGGCTTGGAAAAACTGGCTATAACACCCATAAGTTTTCCCCCAACAATACATTCCTTCAAGGAGGCAGTTAATTCCAAAATGTCCATCAGCTGGATACCTAGCATTCAGAACCCCTAAGTTTATGGGGGACACCTGAATAAAACCACCACATTCCGCCCCTGTCCCCCATAAACTGATGACCATCCATGATATAAAATACAATGCATTCAGTCCAACTTTAAAAGTCCCCATAGTTTTTATCAATCCCAATGATATTCAAACATCCCCATAGTCCAAGATCTTTTAACTGAGCCGTAATAACCAAAAATCCCTCCAAAAACCTATAATGGCACAGAATAAATATTCACACTGCAAAAGATGGCATTGGGCATGGCAAAGAAATATTCAATCAACACCGGATTTAAAACAACCAGGGCAGACATCAAACTCCATAGCTTCAAGTCCAACAACTCTAGCCAATGACAAAACTCCAAGTCTGATCATTCTAACCAGCAACAAGTCTCTGGAGTTCCAATTCCACCCCTCCAGCTAGGCTACTCACAGTCCTGGAAAACTTCATCGGGGTTTGCAGCTCTCCTTAGCAGGCATCTCATGGTCCTGGCATCTCTAGTGGGTCTCCACTACAACCCATGGTTCATCTTCATGGCTCCATGGGGTCTTCATGCAGGCATCCAGCAAACCTGCTTCAAACTGCCCATGGCCATTTTCAAAACACAAGACCTTGTTGCAAACTCAATGACCCTCTCTTTCCTGCATTTCCTGTACTTTACAATACCAGGTAGGGTGCCAATTTGTTAATACAGGGGGAAATAAAGCAGACTTTGAAGAACAGGACACTTCTTGAGCACTCAGGCCCCTCTAAAAGTGTCTACATTCTTCCTGTTGCCCAAGTGCAGGTCAGCTAGCCCAATCTGAAAGGTTGTAATCTCTCAAACAATTTACAGGTGAATGGGCAGCAATTTAGGCCCCAAAATTTCATTTTTCTGTGTCATATCCCTCTGCTCAAACCAGTTCATTTCTACGCAAAGCAATCCTGCACAACTTCTCAGGACATGGGCATAACAGGAAGATTATCACACAAACTGCTAGCCCAGTCTAGGCACAGCTTTTTCTCACCCTCATAAGCCAAACCTCACAGTCCATAGTTCTTACTGCATTCAGTCCTTTCAACTCTGACCAAAATAGTTCACCAAGCTGTACTTATAGCACTGCAAGATGTCTCTTAGGCCAACGTTTCAAATCCTTCTACATTCCTCTTGAAAATCAGCTCCAAAAGGCCAAAGCCACACAGTCAGGTGTCTAGCAGCAATCCCACTCCTCGGGACCACTTTACTATTACAGTCAGGTTTGAACCGCTGGTAGAAATCACCCAACCAAGAGCAACTTGTGGGAAAAAAGAGGTTTATTTTGGCTTACAGACTCGAGGGGAAGCACCACAATGGCAAGGAAAAATGATGGCATGAGCAGAGGGTGGACATCACATCCTGGCCAACAAAAGGTGGACAATAGCAACAAGAGAGTGTGCCAAACATTGGTTTGGGGAAACTGGCTATAACACCCATAAGCCTGCCCCCAACAAATTCCAGGAGGCAGTTAATTCCCAAATGTCCATCAGCTGGGTACATAGCATTCAGAGCACCCAAGTTCATGGGGGACACCTGAATAAAATGACCACAACAACTCACAAAAGAATTTAAAGCATGACTGAAGAAAATTAACAAAAAGAATTCAAGAATGAACTCAAAGCATGGCTGATGGAAATGGAAACAAATCAGCAAAAAGAATTCAATACACATTTTTTTAAATGAAGAGAATCAAAAAGATCTTAATAGGAAGGTAAAGAAAATGAAAGAGAAATAAAAAAATGATCTCAACAGGCAATAGAATAAACCCAATGAAGATACAATCAAATGCAGGAATGAACTCCAGCAAACAACATGCAAGTCTATTCAAGAAATAAAATTGGAATTCCACAAAGAGATGAAGATTCTGAAAAGAAAAGTAATAGACAAAAGCAATGAAATAACCCCTTTAAAATCCTCCAAAGAAAGCCTCAACAACAGAGCAGACTATATGGAGGACAGACTGTCAGAAGTTGAGGATTATATGAAGGAAACACTTTGGCAGTCCAAAAGCAATGATAAACTCCAAAAAACATGTGAATAGAATATAAGAGGAATATGGGACACCTTAAAGAGACCAAATATCCAGATTACTGGCATACAACAAGAAGAAGAAATACAGGCCAAAGGCATAGGGAATATCGTCAACAAAATTATCAAGGAAAATTTCCCAAACTTCTCAAAAGAGAGCCTAAAGTACAAGAGGTGTTCAGAATACCAAATAGATAGGACCAAAGAAGAAACTCCTCATGTCACATTAAGGTAAAAACTCTCCACAGTAAAAGTAAAGGAAGAATTCTAAAAGCTGTAAGAGAAAACAGCTTGTTACTTACAAAGGTAAACCCATTAGAATTACTTCTGATTTCTCAATGAAGATGCTAAAAACCAGAAGAGCCAGAAATGGAACATTTCAAATCCTAAAAGACCATGGACACCAACCCAAAACACTATACCCAGTAAAATTATTTCTCATAATTGAAGGTGAAAGAAAAACTTCCCATGAGAGTGCTCACTTCCCCAGCACATATACTAAAATTGGAACAATACAGAGAAGATTAGCATGGCCCATGTGTAAGGATGATATGAAACATTGAGAAAAGCTTCTCAAGAGAAAAGCCAGCTGTATGATTATATGAGCTCTAAGCCAAACCTATGGAAAATATTACATAGAATAACCCAAACTAGCTGGGCGTGATGGTGCGCACCTTTAATCCCAGCACTCAGGAGGCAGAGGTAGGAGGATCACTGTGAGTTTGAGGCCACCCTGAGACTATGTAGTGAATTCCAGATTGGCCTGAGACAGAGTGAGACCCTACCTCAAAAAAAAAAAAAAAGGGTAACACAAACTGAAGAAATGAACAATCACATCCAGGAGTCTGCAAGAAGGAAAAATAACAACTATTACTGGAACAGAAATGAAAACATATAAAGTCAAAGTAAATACCAAAATCCACAAATCCTCCAACTTGACAGTGATTATCTTGCACCTCACAATTATAACTATATACATCAATGGTGTCAATGCTCCAGTTAAAAGACACAGACTTAAAGGCTAGATCAGAAAAATGGACCCATCCATTTGCTGTCCAGAGGAAACCCACCTTACCAATAATGAGAGGCATCACCTTAGGGTAAAAAGATGGAAAAAGATATCCTAAGCTAATATAAATAAGAAATAAGCAGGGGTGGTCATATTGATATCAGAGAAAATAGATTCCAAACCAAAAGTAATCAAAAGAGATAAAGAAGGTGACTCATCAAAGGAACCATTCAAAAAGAGGATGTTATAATCATAAACCTATATGCACCAAACACAGAAGCACAGAATTTTACAAAGCAAATTCTGTTAAACAATAAAGCAGAAATAGCCCCCAACAATTGCAGTGGAGACTTTGTTATCATCATTAGCCAGATTATCTAAGCAGAAAATTAACCATGAAAAACGACAGTTAAATAATACCATAGATCAATTGGACTTAACAGACACATCTATATAACATTCTACCCTAACTCCACAAAATATACATTCTTTTTAGCAGCTCACAGAACCTTTTCTAAAATAGATCATAAAATGGGACATATAGCATGTCTCAACAAATTTGGGAACATTAACATAATTTCATGAACTATATCAGACCACAATGTAGTAAACTAGAGATTAGCAACAAGGGAAACAATAGCAAATTTACAAACATCTGGAGACTGAACAATTCACTATTAAATAATTCATGGGTAGTCAAAGAAATTAAAAGAATTTCTGGAGCTGAGTGATAATGAAAACACAATATACCAAAACTTATGGGACACAACTACAGACCAATATCCCTGATGAACTTAGACACAAAAATTCTCAATAAGATTCTTGCAAACCAAATTCAAGAACACTTCAAAAGCATCATCATCCCTGACCATGTGGGATTCATCCCAAGAATGAAGGGTTGGTTCAACATATAGAAATCAATAAACATAACTCATCACATAAACAGACTCAAAGATAGGAACTACATAATTATCTCAATATATGTAGAAAAGGACTTCAATAAAATTCAACATCCCTTCATGATTAAAACACTGGAGCAGATAGAGATAGATGGACCATATCTCAACATAATAAAGGCAATACATAACAGACCTAAATCCTATATCATACTAAATGGGGGAAAACTCAAAGCATTTCCCTTAAGGTTTAGAACTAGGCAGGGGTGTCCACTCTCATTTTGATTTGCAACGTAGTACTTGAAGTCTTAGCTTACGCAATAAGACAAGAGAAAAAATAAAAGGAATACTAAATGGAAAGGAAGAAGTGAAACTAGCCCTATTCACAGTTGACATGGTTCTATACCCACGAGACCCAAGAAACTCCACCAAAAAGCCATTAGAAGAGATCAAGTCTTTTAGCAAAGTGGCAAGATATAAAATCAACACACAAAAATCACTAGCCTTGATATATATATCAATGGTAACAATATGAAAAAGAAATCAGGGACACTGTCTCATTTTCAATAGCCACCCACACACAAAAATCAAATATCTTGGAATCTTCATGAGCAAGGAAGTAAAAGACCTATACAATGAAAACATGGAAACATTGAAGAAAGAACTGGAGGAGGACAAGATGGAACAACCTTCCATGCTCATAGATTATTAAAATAGCCATCCTACAAAAAGCAACATATGGATTTAATGCTATTCCAATAAAAATTCCAGCTACATTCTTCACAGAGTTAAAAAAAAAAAAGTCTCAGGATGGAGAGATGGCTTAGCGGTTAAGGTGCTTGCTTGCAAAACCCAAGGATCCAGGCTCAATTCCTCACTATCCACATAAGCCAGATGCACAGGGTGGCACATGCATCTGGGGTTTTCTTACAGTGGCTGGAGGCCCTGGTGCATCCATTCTATCTGTCTCTTTCCCTCCCTCCCTTTCTGTCTCTAACAAATAAATAAAATACTTTTAAAAGGACAAAGAGATAAAAACAGTCTCTAAATTCATATAGAAGCATAAAAGGCCAGAAGTAGCAAAAAAGGTACTGAGTAAAAGGAACACTTCTGGTGGCAACATCACACCTGATTTCAGGTTACACTAAGAGGCCATAGTAATAAAAACAGCATGGTATTGGCATAAAAAGGAACATAAATCAATGGAATAGAACTGAATAACCAAGTATGAGTTCAATGAACTACAGCTACCTGATCTTTGACAAAGAGAGCAAAATGCTTACTGGAGCAAAGGCAGAATCTTCAGCAAATGGTGCTGGAGAAACTGGATAGCCACATGTAAATGATTGAAGTTTGACACCCACCCCCCACCGTGCACAAAAATCAACTCCAAATGGATCAAGGACCTCAATATAAGACCTGAAACTCTACACTGACTAGAAGAAAAAGTAGGGAGAACACTTTAATATATAGGTGTAGGAAAAGACTTTCTGAATTAGACTCCAGTAGCCCATGGAATTAGGCAAACACTCAACAATTGGGACTTCATGACAATAAACTACTGTACAGATAAGCAAACCATCAATAGGGTCAATAAACAGCCTACTGAATGGGAGAAAAATCTTCACTGACAATACCTCTGACAAAAGTTTAATATCTAGAATATACAAAGAACCCAAAAACCTAAACAATAAAAAGCATCCCACTCAAAAAATGGGCAGGGAATTGAACAGAGAGTTCTCAAAGGAAGAAACACAAATGGACATTAAACACCTAAAGAGATGTTCAACATTTCTATTCATTAGGGAAATGCAATTTAAAACAACTATGAGATTCCATCTCACTCCAGTCAGAATGGCAGCCTTCAAAAAATAAATCAAATGAGCTGGGTGTGGTGGCACATGCCTTTAATCCCAGCACTTGGGAGGCAGAGGTAGGAGGATAAACGTGAGTTCAAGGCCACCCTGAGACTACATAGTTAATTCCAGGTCAGCCTGGACCAGAGTGAGACCCTACATTGAAAAACCAAAAAATCAATCAATCAATCAAATGAAAGTACATGCTGGCAGGGGTGTGGGGGAAAAGGAACCCTTATCCACTGCTGGTGGGAGTGTAAATTTGTACAGCCATTATAGAAATCAGTATGGATACTCCTCAAAGGGTAGAAAATAGAACTACCATTAGATGCAGTTATATCTCTTTGGGACATATATCCTAAAGACCCTATTATATGCCATAGACATACGTGCTCAACCATTTTCATTGTTGCTCTGTTCACAGTAGCCAGGAACTATAAGCAGACAGATGCCTATCGACAAATGAATGGTCAATAAAGATGTGGTACATATACACATGGAATTCTACTCAGCAGTAAGGAAAAATGAAATAATAAAATTTTCAGAAAAATTGAGGGCCTTGGGGGAAAAATCATGCTAAGCAAGGTCAGACAGGCTAAGCAAAATGCCACATGTACTCTCTCATTTGAGGTCCTAACTTGGATTAATTGGAAATTAGTGATAGTAAGCACCAGGAATATGGGCATAAAACTAGAATTAGGCCAGTAAAGAGAAGAAACAGGGAGGAGAGTAAGAGTTACCTAATAGGTTAGGGGAGGGACAAAATATTAAGGGATGGGAGGGGCCTGAAGGGCAGGGAAGGTGGAGAGGGAATTATACAAAAATTCCATGAAGCCCTCATTTTGACTAGTATTCTACAAAATATAACTACCAATAAAGCAAGACGGAAGACAGTCCAGACAGGGGGTGGGAATAGCTTAACCTCAAAACCATGGCCTCTGTCCAATAAATCCCAGGCCTAGAATTGGGTTACCCCCCCCCCCCACAGTGAGATGTTTGCCAGGGAAGCCCATGAGGTCCTCAAAACAAAGTAGACCATTGCCAAAATACTTGTTTACCTACCAGAGCTAACAGGTAAGACCCTATTGCTAAAAACACCACATGCTGGACATTGGAACACCATGGTGGAACCCAAAGGGAAACTAGCTCTCCCCTGGCTAGCTCTCATAGTGCTCCTGAGCCCTGTGGGAGACACTGCAGACTACTAAATCAACCAGCTGGACAAGAAGTAGACACTTGTGCAACAGTGGCATGCAGCCTCTGTGGATAACCAACTGTTCTCTGATTGGGCATGAGGTCTGCTCAGTGGGAGAGAACTCATTTCTGCTATTGGAAACCAAGTCAGAATCCCATGGTCAGGAAACTCAGACTTTACAGAGAAGCCCCCACTCCTCTCTAGCAAAAAGAAAAAAAAAAAAGTGGCCTTGCACACTACGAAACATCTCAAATAACTTCGCATACCCCTTTTAACCCAAGCTGCTCTCACTCTTGGTTGGAGAATCTGTTTTATTTTACAGATAGCAGAGAAAATGGAGAAGAGCCATTGATTGATAATGCAAGAAGATAGCCAACTGCCAACCAAGACACTTGCCACCTTTACCACATCTTCCAGGATCCAGGAGAAATTTCAGAGGAAGAGGTGACATGAATACTGCTCTTACTGCGAGTCTGACAACCAGCTTCAGAGTGATGGTGACAGACATGCTGATCAATCAAAACCTCTCAAAGCAGAAATCCAGAGGCTACAGAGATGGCAATACAAATTCATACTGCCAACTGGCCTGCCATGGCTCAGGGGACATTGCAGAAGAGGGGGTGGAAAAATTGTAGCCTCAGAGTGGGTAGGAATATCCTGAGACATAGTCTCACCACTACCCCACAGGGACTGACAGGCCTTTGTGCCCTACAGTGAATACCATAACTCTACTGATGAGGGCCCCTAGTGAATGGGAGCCAGAATGAGATAAAAGAAAATAACCTGTTATAGTATACATAAAATAAATTTTTTTAATGGAAAAAAAAAAAAGCAACAGCAAGCCCAACTCCAAAGCAGGAGCTTGCAATAAATAATAATGAGCAAGGCAGAAATGGAGACTAAGAGAATAATGTATAGAATCAATAAAACAAAGAGCTGATTCTTTGGAAAAAATAGGAACGACCAAGTAATGATTAACTAAAAGAAAAAGACAGAAGACCCAAATTAACTAAATTAGAGAAAAGGGGGAGATTACTTCAGATTCTAGTAAAATAAGAGGAATCAAGTAGTACTTTGAAAATTTATGTTCCAAAAATATGGATAATCTAGAAGAAATTGATAAATTTCTATCCACATATGATCTACCAAAGTTAATCAAAATGACATGAAAATTTAAAAATATCCGTAACAGTCAAGAGACTGAAGCAGTAATATAGTTTCCAACAAAGAAAAGCCCAGGACCAGATGGTTTCACTGCTAAGGTCTACCAAGTCTGTAAGGAAGAGCTAACACTATTTTATTGTTCCATAAAATAGAAAGAAAAGTAAACTTATCCTATGAAACCGACATTATTACCCTGATGCCAGGACAGGGTAAGGACAGAACAGAGAAAACTATAGATCAGTTTCCTTGATCAATGTAGATGAAAATATTCTCAACAGTTACTATTTTAGGATACTGAACAAAGAAATTGAAGAAGACATGAGAAGATAGAGACATTTCATGCTCATGGATAGTTGGAATTAATGTGAAAATTACTGAAAGCAATCTATAGGTTCAGTACAATCAAAAGATTCCAATTATTTTTCAGAGAAATAGAAAAAAATCCTAAAATTTATATGGAAACACAAAACCTCCCAAATAGCTAAAATTATCCTTAGCAGAAAGATCAATACTGGAGGCACCCAATTTCAAATTATGTTACAGAGTCATAGTAACAAAAACAGCATGATACTGGCACTAAGGTATATAGACCAATGGAAGAGAATAGAGGACCCACAAATAAACCCACACAGTTATAGCTATATAATTTTTGACAAAGTTGTCAAAATCATGTATTGGAAATGCTCCCGGCCCTAGGAGGAAGAGGCCGATGCGCCCCGGGGGTGGCGGGCAGTGGCGCTTCTAAGGCCGGCGGAGCGGCTCGCGCTGAACGGACCCTGCCCGCCGCGTCCTGTACAAAAGCGAGCCCAGGGCGTGCTGCTCAAGGCCGCCTACGACGTGTCTTCCTTCAGCTTCTTCCAGAGGTCCAGCGTTCAGGAATTCATGACCTTCACGAGTCAACTGATCGTGGAGCGCTCGGAGAAAGGCAGCAGAGCTTCTGTCAAAGAACAAGAGTATCTGTGCCACGTCTACGTCCCGTATGGTAGTCTTGCAGGTGTGGTCATTGCGGACAGTGAATACCCATCCCGAGTGGCCTTTACCTTACTGGAGAAGGTACTAGAAGCATTCTCCAAACAGGTTGACAGGATAGGCTGGCCAGTAGGATCCCCAGCTACAATTCAGTACACAGCTTTGGATGGTTACCTTAGTCGATACCAGAACCCCCGAGATGCTGATCCCATGAGTAAAGTGCAAGCTGAACTAGATGAGACCAAAATCATTCTGCACAACACCATGGAGTCTTTGTTAGAGCGAGGCGAGAAGCTCGGTGACTTGGTGTCCAAATCAGAAGTACTGGGAACCCAGTCGAAAGCCTTCTATAAAACTGCCCGAAAACAACATTCATGCTGTGCAGTCATGTGACGCAGCCCATAGAGGCCGGCGCTGGATCCTCGGGCACATCAGAACTGCAGCCCCTGGAGGAGTAAAGACGCTCTAGAAGAGGACCTGTTGCCAGGCGGACTGGCCATTTTCATTTTGAAGTTCCCAAGAGGGATGGATGAAGGGTGGGGAGTGTGGTGGTGATTTCTGGAACAAATTTGAAGCCCTCGAAGGTGTATTGTTGGGAAAATGAAACCATAAACTCTGAGTGGCTCCTGTAGGTGCTGGAGGGCTCATTCTCAGCTAACCCTAGAAAGCTCCACAGGAGGGAACTCAGAGCCTGTTCTTTCTTGATCCTTGGTGTCTTTGGATTTCATTTGTGCATTAATGATATTAACTTCCAGTGAGTGGGTGGGGGGAGGCGTCCCAGGTGATAGGGCTCAGGCAGGCAGAGTTTGAACATTTGGGAATACCTTTTCGTTGTACTATAGGGTTGGGGGAAGCTTACCATGGTTGTCAGAGCCAGGCCCGTGAATGGCAGTGGTCACTGGGATTCACAAAGTTTGAACCTGTCGAGCTTGCCTGTTTGCAAGGATTGGCGTGTGCCAAGGGTAGGAGCCATTCTAAGCACTTCCACCTAGTGACACAAAGGTGACTTGTGGGAACTTGGAATGAGCTGAGGTGGGTGGATGAATGGGTTGTAGCTTGACCAGGTTCAGCCCAGGAAAGGGAGCTGTCCTCCAAGTAGTGGAATGGTCAGCTGGAGTGTCGTCTTCGGAAGAACAGCAGACATGCCCAGTGTGGAGGCACACCCACTGTGACTTGCAGTTGGACTTTGAACACTGAGATCAAATTAGTGGGTGCTGTTATATCTCAATGCTGATTTTTATTTGTCTCTCTTGACTGCAAGACTTTCTTGACAACCACCATGAGCCTGCATGTCTGAAAAGTCATTCTTTTGGGCACCAGGAGAGGTTGTAACATCTTGAAGACTTGCAGCCCTCACCTGTGATGTGTGTTTCCAGCACTGGACCACAAAGCCCCTTCCTGGTCAGAGACAGCTGTAGGTTGGTTGAGGCTGAGGGATTAGTCTAAGCAGATGCCAGAACAGCCTAGGGGTGAGCCCAATATACACTAGGTCCCAAATCGCCTCTTCGTGTCTTTCTGTGCTCAAAGTACACTCATAAGGTCCTGTCCCTCTAGAAGCCCCTCTTGAAATGGTGTCATCTACCAGTTTTGAGCCAGAATTGAATCTGAGCTTGCTGTACTCCCCTGAGAACTTCAGAGTGGGCAGGATGGGGGCTGTCATGAGTTCTGAGATCCCACCTCCTGGTTGGTATACCTGCCATTACCCTATTTCTCTGGGCACTGCCAGCCAAAGTGCTGTTGCCTCCCTCTGTGTCATTTTCCTACTGTCGCATTCACCCTCACCCCAGGCCATGGAAGGCACAGATAGCCTGTTTGCTGGTAGGTGAGGTGGAGTAGTGTGGACCTGGGATGGTGCCTCTGCCTGCTCTGGAGGATGTGGGGAAGAATAGTGAAGGAGAAAGAAGTGTAAGTTTGTGGGAAGGAGGGGACCTTCACCTACATGTGGATGCCCCACATGGGCGGGAGTAGGTGGGTCTGACTTGGGCCTGTGATGGGCCAGTGGTTTGCCCTTCATGTCCTCGCTCCCTGTTGTATTCTAGTATTAAATCTTTTGGCAAGAGTGTATTTTTTTTTTTTTTTTTTTTTTTTTTTTTTTTTGGTTTTTCGAGGTAGGGTCTCACTCTGATCCAGGCTGACCTGGAATTAACTCTGTAGTCTCAGGGTGGCCTTGAACTCACGGTGATCCTCCTACCTCTGCCTCCCGAGTGCTGGGATTAAAGGCGTGCGCCACCACGCCCGGCGCAAGAGTGTATTTTAATAACTGCACCTAACTTCTGTATGTTCTGTTTGAGAGACTCCTATATGGATAAAGTTGTCTTTTGAAATTTAATAAAAGAAAAAACATGTCTTGGAAAAAAGGTAACCTCCTTAACAAATGCTGGGGAAAGTGAATTTGCATATGTTGAATGAAACTAAGTCTATATTTCTTTCTCTGCACAAACATCAGTTCAAAATGGATCAAATATTTCATGAAACACTTGCAACTCTATGACTCCTAAAAGAAAATATAGGTAAAATACTTTAAGATACAGGCCTAGAGTAGGATTTTTCTAAATAGGACTCTAATAGTACAGGAACTAATCTCAAGAGTTAATGATATTGTTACATAAAATTAAGAACCCTCTGAGCACAACAATCACAAGAACAGTCAGTCTACAGAATGGGAAAAAATCTATACATTAGGTTGGAGACCAACATCCAGGATATGGAAGAAACTGCAAAAACTAAACACTGAAAACCCACATCATCTTGTCCATACATGGCTAATGAACTGAATATACAGTCCTTGAAAGATGAAATGCAAATGACTAATAAATACCTTCAAAAATATTCAACATCTTTAGCCATTAAGGAAATGCAAATTAAAACTGCTTTGAGATTTCATCTCACATCAGTCTGAATAGCTATCATCAAGAAAACCAAAGACAACAAATGCTGGTGAGGATGTAGGGAAAGAGGAACACATATTCACTGCTGATGGGAATGTAATAGGTGTAGACAGTTTGGAAATCAGTGTATAGGTTACACAATAAATAATAATAAAATAAATCTACCATATGAGCCAGCTCACTTGTAGTTATATACTTAAAGGTCTCTAAGTCAATATAACACAGAAATACTTGTTCCTATGTGTCGGGAGCCATAGAGCAAAAGCCTCTTCATTTTGCCTGGGCCTGCTCATAAACTGACTCATTACTCAGAAAGCTGGTCCATCCAGCTTTCTGCTAGGTACTTCTGGAACTGGTCAGCAGACTACTTACAGAATCTTATCTTTTGCAAAAAGCCAGTTTATGGTCAGGATGTGAAACCTGGTGCAGTCAGGATGTTAAGCCAGTTGGGCTAGATTAGATGAACACCTAATTACAACCCCTCTAGGTTTCCTGACAAGTCCTTGCCCTGGCCACGTCCCCTTCCCCCTACAACCCTATATAAATCTACATGTAAGAATAAACTCTTGGGCTGGAGAGATGGCTTAGTGGTTAAGCGCTTGCCTGTGAAGCCTAAGAACCCTGGTTTGAGGCTCGATTCCCCCGGACCCACGTTAGCCAGACGCACAAGGGGGTGCACACGTCTGGAGTTCGTTTGCAGTGGCTGGAAGCACTGGCGCGCCCATTCTCCCTCTCTCTCTCTGTCTCTCTATCTGCCTCTTCCTCTCTCTGTCTGTCACTCTCAAATAAATAAATGAAAACAAAAAAAAATTGAAAAAAAAAAAGAATAAATTCTCGAGGCTGTGACAAACATCTAGCATGGTCTCCTTCTTGTGTCTGTATGCCTACTTTCATTCAGGTTGATTTTCACCTCGCTTCTTTGTTCGACTCCCTGCTGGCCGGGGCACCTATGTATTCATTACTACTCCATTCACAATAGCCAGGAAGTGGACCAAACCTACATGCCCATCAAAAGATAAAGAGATAAAAAAGTCTGTTACATACATACAATGGCTTTTATGCAGCTAAAAATGAAAATAAAATTAAAAGACCTTTACAGAAAAAGGAATGCAACTGGAAACCATTATGTAAGAGAATTAGGCCAGAGTCATATTTTCTCCCATCTGTAGCACACACACTACACACGTGTGTGTGTGATGTGCATGTGAATATGTGTATATTTATATATGTGTGCTCGTAGGCCATGAAACAAGGGGACCACAAGAGGAAGTTATTTTTTTTTCAGGGAGAAAACAATCTACAAACCCATCTTAAGAGAGGTGGAAAATAGAGAGTGTAATGGAATACATGTGATAGGAAAAGAGAAGTGAAAACTACCTGGAGAAAGATGAAAACTGCTAAAGGGGGTGGAGACACAGTAGATGGCACTTGGTAGAGAGGAATGAATGAGAACAAAACATAATGACATATATGTATGAAAAATGCTGTGATAGAACCACTTATTTATGTGTTTAATAAAAGACAGAAAAAGTAAGTTAAGAACAAAAATAATCTCCAGGAAAACTAAATATATGACCTTTTATATTTTATATTTTTTATATTATTTATATAATATATTTTATATTTTAAAATATTATTTATTTATTTATTATTTGAGAGAGATAAAGAGGGGGGGTTAGATAAAAAGAGAAAGAATGGGCATGGCAGGGTCTCCAGACAGTGCAAACAAACTCCAGATGTGTGCGCCACCTTGTGCATCTGACTTATGTGGGTCTTTGGGGAATCAAACCTAGGTCTTTTGGCTTTGCAGGCAAGTGCCTTAATGTCTAAGCCATCTCTCCAGCCCATATTTGTGGACTTTTATCATTGCATTATTTTAAGCAATTTATCACAAATCTCCCTCAGGTATAGATGAAGCCTGTGAAAGTCTTGGAGACAAAAGAATGTCTGGAAAACCTTGAGATCCTTCTCAAATCCCTTGGCAAACCTCCGTTTCAACTCTCTCTCTTACCAAGAGAGCTGTATCTTTTCATTAGCTAACAAAGTGGTGGTTTCTGTGGTAGTGATTCATGACATCATTAGTTTTGTGCATTTCCACCCTTCTCTCCCTTTCTTCCCCCTATCTTCTGCAGGATTTTGCACCCCCTGCATTCTATGCCTTCACTTACCTGTCTATTCTCCCCTCCTCAGATACCTTCCTGTTTCTACTCTCTCCAAGCCTCATTCTAGCTTCCTAACCAGTACTACTGATGCTTACTACAATGAACAAATAAAATTATTTTATGTTAGAATCTCTATTTAAGAGAGAACATGCAGCATTTGTCCTTCTCAGCCTGGGTAACCTCACAGTATAATTTTTTCCAGGTCCATCCATTTTCCTGAAAATTTCCTAATTTCATTTTTCTTTAATGTTGAGTAAAATTCCATCGTGTATATATATATACACGCATTTATATATATATATATATAATATATATATATTAAATATATATAAATATATATTATATATATAAATATATATATTATATATATATTATAATTAATTATAATATTATATAATATTATATATATAAATATAAATATATATATATATAAATATATATTATAAATATATATATAAATATATATATTTATATATATATATATATACCGCATTTTCATTATCGGTTCATAGGTGATACATACTGGGCCAATTCTATTTCTTAGCTATTGTGAATAAAGCAACAATAAACATGGCTTGGCAAGGATCTCTGTAGTAAAAGGTAGTCATTAGGGTATATGTCCAGGAGGGGTATAGCTGGGTCAAGTGGCAGATCTAGTTTTAAATTTTTGAGAATCTTGATTCCCATAGGGGCTATACAAGTTTACACTTCCACAGCAGTGGATTTGTTGTCATTTGATTTTTTTGATCATAGCCGTTCTGACTCTAGTGAGATTGAATCTCAATTGTTTTTTTTTTTTTTTTTTTTTTGCATGGCTGTTTTTCAGTTTATTGCATGAAGTTACACTAGTCCAAATTAAAAGCAGACCCCAAATGGTTACACTATACAAGCTGTGAGATTTTTAAACTTGTGCCAAGTGACAGAAGGGACCTTCTACTCATTGCAAGGAAATCCTCACTCTTTATAGAGCCACAAGCACTTAAAACCCATGAACCGCCAGCTGATCATTCTTAGCCAGTCCAGTGTCTATCAGGAACAGGCATATGTTCTTGTGCTGGTCACCCCGTAGCTGAAATCACTTCTCTATATTCTGGGTGTTTAATTACAGTACCATTGCAGGCAAATTTCTTCTTGAATGCCTTCACTAGTTTCTTTTTATGGTAATCATCAGCAATCCCTTGGACAGTAGTCAGGGTCATTCCTCTGTTGAATTCTTCTATGGATAGAATCGTCAGTGCATGCAGGAAGCAGATTATTACCCTTACTTGCAATAGCAAAGGGGTCTGGCTGAAGCAACCCTACCAGAACCAGGAGCCCAAGGCGGGGCTAAGCCTGCCATCCCCATTGGCAAGATGCATGTGTCACTTAGGGTTGGAACCACTTCTCCCTTGCTGGCTCCATGTGACCGTGGTGGTGATGTCTAGGATATGAGGCAGGGGTGACAGGAGGGGGTGGGTGTGGCCTAGAGAAGAACCAGGAGCCATTAGTAAATGTCATCTCAATGTAATTTCAATTTGCATGTATCCCTGATGTTGAGCATTTTTAGATATTTATTGGCCATTGGTATTCTTCCTTTGAGAACTCTATACAGTTCTCAGACTCATGTTTGAATGAGTTAATTGATTTTTAACTGCTTAGTTTTTGAGTTCTTTGTATATTCCTGATATTAAACCTCTATCAGATGTATAGCCAAGGGAATTTTCTTCCATTTTATAGGTTGTCTATTGACTCTGTTGATGCTTTGCTTAGCTGTATAATAGCTTTTCTTGTTTTATGAAATGCCAATGGTTGAGTGTCTTATTCCTTGTGCTACAGGGGTCTTATTCAGAAAGTTTCTCCTTATGCCAAAACTTGGAGTGTTCTCTCTACTTTTTCTGTTTTGTGCCAGTACCATGCTGCCTTTGTTCTTGTGTTTTTGTAGTATATCTTGAAATCAGGTATGGTAATACCAGCAGCAAAATTCTTCCTGCTGAGGACATTTCTTGGCTTCCATGTGAATTTTAAGACTATTTGTTCTGTTTCTGTGAAGAATAGTGCTGAAATTTTGATTGGAATTGCATTGAATCATTTTGCTTTTGATAGATAGACATCTTCATGATATTAATTCTTCTAATCCATGAGCATGGGAGATCTTTCCATCTTCTTGTGCCTTCCTCAATTTCTTCAGTATTTTAATATTTTCATTGTAGAAGTCTTTCTCTTCTTTGGTTAGGGATATTCCAAGATACTGTTTTGTGGATATTATAAATGGGACTATTTTCCTAATTTCTTTCTCAGTATGTTTGTCACTGGTACATACAAACATTACTGATTTTTTGTTGATTTTATATCTTGGCATTTTGCTGAAAGAGTTTAGCAGCTCTAAGAATATTTTTAGTTGAGTCTTTCAGGTCTCAAGTACAGACTCATATCATTTACAAATAAGGCTAGTATGAGCTCTTTTCCAACTTATTTCTTCCTCTTGTCTTATTGTTAGAGCTAAGACTTCAAGTACTAGGTTAAATAACAATGGGGAGAGCTGACAGCAATGTCTTATTCCAGATCTTAGTGGGAATGCTTCAAAGTTCCCCATTTACTATGATATTATTTTTATGTTTGTTGTATATAACCTTTATTGGGTTGAGATATTTTCCATCCATCCCCAGTGTCTCCAGTGTCTTAATCATGAAGGATGTTGTATTTTATCAAGTCTTTCCTGTATCTATTATACTGATCATATGATATCTGTCCTTAAGTCTGTTTATGTGATATATTCTGTTTATTGATTTCCATATGCTAAACCATCCCTGCATCCCTGGAATAAAACCTACTTGAGTGGGTAGGTGATATTTTTAATATGTTCCTGAATTCAGTTCACCAGTATGCCTTTGAAAAATGTTGCACCTAAGTTCATTGGGGATATGTCTATGGTTTTGTTGTGTGTCTTTCTGGTTCTTCTGTTAATGTAATGGTGGCTTCACAGAAGGAGTCAGGAGCATTCCCTACTTCTCAACTTTGTGAAATACCTTGAGAAGTGGGTTTAGTTCTATAAAGGTTTGGTAGAATTTAGCAGTGAATCCATTTGGAGCTGAACTTTTTTTTTTTATTAGGAAGCTTTTAATTATTTCTTCAATCTTGTTACATATTATAGCTCTATTCAGATAATTCATCTCTTCTGGGTTTAGCTTTGGCAAATCATACAAGTCAAAAAATTCATCCATTTCTTCCAGATATTCTCATTTTGTGGAATATTTGTTTTTGAAATTCATCCTTGTGTCTCCCAGTTGCTATCTGTTGTTACATTTTCTTTTTTATCCCTAATCTTGTTTATTACAATCTTCTCTTTCTTTTGATTGGTTTTACCAGGGGTTTACTAATCTTGCTTACTTTTCAGAAGAACCACCTTCATTTGGTCAATTTTAAAAATTGTGTTCTTCATTTATACTTCATTGATTTCTGCCCTGTTCTTGATTATTTCTTTCCATCTGATACTTTTGTGTTTGGATTGTTATCTTTCAAGTGCCCTAAAATGGATTATAATTTATTTGAGATTGCTCTATTTTGCTTGTTTCCTATTTTAATTTGCTTGGAATATATTTTTCCATCCTTTCACCTGAAGGTAGTGTTTATTTTTAGTGGTAAGGTGGCTTTCTTGAAGACAGAAAATGGATTTATCTATAGTTTTCTGATTCAGACTGTTAATGTGTGTCTTTTGATTGAGGAGTTGAATCTATTGATATTCAGAGTTATAATGAGGGGTGTGAATTAATCCACGTCAAGTTTAAAATTTTGTAGAATTTGGTGTTTTCTTTATCTTCATTTGCTTTCATGTCTGTTTTAGTGTTTTATTAAATACTTTATTTATTTATTTATGAGAGAAGATAAAGAGAGAAAGGGGAAGAAAGAGAGAGAAAATGGATGTGTCAGGGCCTCTAACCCCTACAAATGAACTCCAGACACATGTATCACCTTGTGCATCTGACTTTTGTGGGTCCTGGGGAATAGAACCTGGGTCTTTAGGCTTCACAGACAAGTGCCTTAACTGCTAAGCTATCTCTCTAGTCATTTTAGTTTTGATTATTGCTTTTCCCCTCCAGTAGCCACTTTAGTATGTTTATTCTTTTCTTCAGTATAAAGTATTCCATCTAGTATTCTAGTATTGGTGTTCTCTATGTCTCTTGCTCCTGGATAGGCCTCTCTTTTATAAGATTTGGCAAATTTTCTTTTATAATCTTATAGAAGAAATTCTCTATGCCCTTGGCTTGTAGATCTTTCCCTTCTTGTATGCTCATGATTTTTTTTTCCTAAACCAAGCCGAGCGTGGTGGCACACAGCTTTTTTTTTTTTTAAAAATTATTTATTTATTTATTTGAGAGCGACAGACACAGAGAGAAAGACAGATAGAGGGAGAGAGAGAGAATGGGCGGGCCAGGGCTTCCAGCCTCTGCAAACGAACTCCAGACGCGTGCGCCCCCTGGCTAACGTGGGAACCGTATGCTCATGATTTTAAGGTTTCATCTTTTTGCGGTATCCCACATTTCCCTCATGTTCTGTTCATACTTCTTTTGAACTTGTCCTCTGTCTTGTCTTCAGTCCTTGAAAGTCTGTCCTCCACATAGTCTATTCTGTTGGTGAGGCTTTCTTCGGAGCCTTTTGGTTTTATATTTGTTTCAGATTAGGCTTTTCTTCAGTGTCTCTAACCCTTTATTGAGGGCTATTTTCATTTCTTGGTTTGATTTTCTCATTGCATTTAGATTGTGCTGTCTTGGAATTCATCCAGACATTTGATCATGTCCTCTGAACTCATTCTGTTGCCTGTTGTTTTTGTTGTTTCTCTTCTGTTTCATTCAGCCATCCATTGGTTATTTTTCTTGATTCTCTTCAGCTTCATTCAGGCATTTATTCATAGCCTTATCATTGTGGAGTATTCTCATCATAATTGTATTCCAGGTTTTTCTTGTCTGGAGTTTCTTCTAAGTCTTTTTTTTTTTTTTTTGGAGACTTCTACTGTGGGACTATGCAGTTATTAGAGATATCTTGTCTTGCTTTCGTACATTATTTGTTTTGCATTGGGTTTTGCCCATCTGCATAATCATCTCTTTGTCTTAATGAGAATGTTGCAATAGCATCTCTAGTGGGTCCTGTGTTGAGTGGCCTGGTCAGCCTTGGTTCCTGTGACGGTGGGCTTGTGGTGTATCTGAAGGTCTGGGCTTGGCACCATGGCGAGTGCGACCTGAAGGGAGGGCCTAATCTGGCTGTTCTTACCTGTCATTCTTCCTACTTTTGTAGCACTTGTGGTTTTCCTATTCCTCTCTTGCCTTAACTATTTTTGAAGTGTGGTGTATTCTTTCCTGTGGTCTCATGTATGTGCTTTTCTTTCTCTTTAGTCCAAAAGACTCCTTCAAGTATTTTCTATTAGAACTGGATTAGTTGTATTCCTTTAGCCTGTTGGTATTATGGAATACTACGTGTTCAATTGAAATTCTATGCCAAGAATTCTGAGATTTGATTTCTTCATAGTGTCCCAAATGTCTTGAAATTCCCATTCATGCCTTCTAATTAATTTATCTTTCTCCTTGTTTGAATGTTTTAAATCCTCCACCTTCAAGGTCAGAGATTTTTTTCCTTTCCTTAATTCATTCTATAGGTAAGATTTTCTATAGAAATTTTTATTTGAAGTACTGAGTTTCCATTTCCATTGATTCATATTGGTTTTCTTCAGTATTTTTAATTCCTCATATCTTGTATCAATGTCATTTCATTGATTTTCTGTGTTCTTCAAGAGTTGTTTTCTTTGATCCTTTTGGTTTGTTTGAATATACTTATAATTATTTTACTGAATTCCAGTTTGGCATCTGATCTAATTCAGTCTCACTGGAGGTTATTACTATTGGATTTATAATTTTTGGAGGAGTTATGTTATCTTGATTTTTTTGTGTGTTTCTTATATTATTACTGCATTTGGGATTTTTGCATCTCATGTTATTTAATTGCTTAAATTTCCTGTTTATTAGCTATATTCTTAGATGTGTAGGTCAGAAGTTGTATTTTTAGAATAAGAGCTCAAGATGCCAGATGTGGCCTGTGTATTACTCCCAGAGTAACAGCTGGAGTGACCCAAGGTTGTGGATATTTCTGCTATGTAAATGTCCTAGTAGCAAATTAATAACAATGGTTCTTTTATCTTCAATAGTTGCTAGTGGATAAGGAGCAAGGCTGATGTGAAGTATGTTAGGGGTTTGGTTACTTTAGAAGTGGGAGGGGTGCTAGGTGGGTTAGGATGAGGTCTAGCAAAAAAAAGATGGCACAAGTAGCTGATGGAGGGAAAGTGGGATGATATTAGGCTCCACAGATTTTAGAAGTTGCTGAGGCCTTGAAAGGTTGTTTTTACAGAGGATAAAGAGGAAGGGATAAGTAGCAGAAAATGTGGAAAAGAGGTTGAAAAGAAAGGAAACATATGAGTCATGAATGGGAAGAATAGTAGAGAGTGCAACAGCATATTCAGTGGAGAAAAACACAGAACAAACCTAAAATCCAACTGAGCAATATATAAACACAAACAAAACCAGCATGGGGGAGAGGGAGGGTATTACCATGGAATATTTTTTATAATCATGGAAAATGTTAATAAAAATTGTGAAAAGAAAAAAAAATTAAAATTGAAAAAAAGTAAATAAAAATTAAAAAAACAGCACGGGATATTTATGCATGAGTGGGGATTTATTAGAAGGCCCTGAGCCGGGCTTGGTGACTCATACCCTTAATCTCAGTCCCATCACTTGGGGGCTGAGGTAGGAGGATTGCTGTGAGCTCAAGACCAGTCTGGACTGCAGTGAGTTCTAGGTCAGCCTGGACTAGAATGAGATGCTGTCTCAAGAAAAAGGGGAGCACTAAAATTAAGAGATATCAATAGTGACAAAAGTTGACCCTACAACACAAATTATTTTAAGAAGGAAAAATATACTAACCGTACATTATATCTAACAAGTCAGTATTTCTGCCTTAGTGGGTTTTGGATTCTTTCCCTTCCTGAATTAAAAAAAAATTTTTTTTAATTAAAAAAATTTTTTAGCAACCTGTACTGAAATGCAAGGCTCAATTGGTCCTTCTAGTACAAACCTATATACCCAGGTTTGAGCTATGTATTGCCCAGTGTAAGGCAGCCCAGTTACCTTTTGGGGTGAGTTCTTCTATCACATAAATTGAGTTGTGAAGCTGGATCCCTCTTTGGTGCACTATGGGCTCCTCTCAGCTGGCTAAGTCAGCCAGAAGTTCACATTAGCTGGTCTAGTGGTATGGGGAGGGGTAGCTGGGACCCCTGAGTGTCCCTCAGTCTCCACTAGTGTCTCCACTGCTGTAGTGGGGAAAAGAGGTAGTAGGATGCCATCTCAAGGTGTTCTGGAGTTGCTCAGCTGGTTTCCAGTATCTTCCTCAGGTTGTTTTGATTTTGCACTGCCAGTGTGCGCAGGGAGAATCCCTTGTTAGTAGTTCACCATACTCTTGCTGGCTCAGGCAGGGCTGGATGAAAGAGCCCCTTCCCAGAGGATTCCAGCTGGAGCAGATTCTTGCTAGTTCTATTTTTTTTTTAACTTATATAGCTTACTTGCACCACCTTATCTATAGCCACAATGAAAATTTTAATGTGATAACAATATCTCCTAGTAGGAAAGGCAAACATATATATTCTATATAATAAATGTACTGTGATTAGATGGATTCATTCTGACTGACCCTCAGGGAAGCTATTTTGGAGAGAACTTCAACAGGCCTTACATTAACCTCAATGCCCTGTAAGAATGAATTATTTTCTGGAGCTGACCATCCTTCTATACATTTTACTCACTCAGATTCACTTAAAGACTGGACCCATTGTTACTTCAGGTGGTACAAGAAGCTCTGCTCTCATAGGCTCGCCTGTTGCCTGGTTCTTGTGAAACTCATCTAGACTGTTTTCAAAAGATATAATTTAAATGCTCATGCAAAGTCTTCAAACAAAAATACAGGGATGATTTACTTTTTTTTTTCTTTTTGGTTTTTTGAGATAGGGTGTCACTCTAGCCCAGGCTGACCTAGAATTCACTATATAGTCTCAGGTGGCCTCGAACTCACGGTGATCCTCCTACCTCTGCCTCCCAAGTGCTGGGATTAAAGGCGTGTGCCAACACACCCAGCTTGGCTAATTTACTTTTTAAGATAAAGTGTTATATTATCTCTCCAAGAAAGAGAATCATTTCAGTAAGAAATATGGAACTGTTATATAAAGCACTAGAAGAACTTGCAATGTTGGAGATGGCTCGGTGATAACAGCGCTTACTCCTTAATCCTGCCAGGTGGAGGTCATATCCCCATCACTTACATAAAGTTGGATGTGCAGTGGTGCACATATATTATCCCAATGCACCGTGAAATTATCCTCGGTTCTCCATACGCATGCCATGGCATGCACGTGCCTGTGTACATGCACATACATCATACACACATGCACACAATAATAATAACAGGGAAACATGAATTTTTAAAAAATGAACATGATGGTGGGCTGGAGAGATGGCTTAGTGGTTAAAGTGCTTGACTGTGAAGCCTAAGGGTTTGACTCTCAAGACCCATGTGAACCAGATGCACAAAGTGACACACGTGCACTAGGGGGCGCACTTGTCTGAAGTTCGACTGCAGTGGTTGAAGGCCCTAGCACACCAATACTTTCACTCGCTCTCTGTCACTAAAAAAATGAACATGATTGACCTGGAGAGATGGCTTAGTGATTAAGGCATTTGCTTGCTAGCCTTATAGCTCAGGTTCAAATCTCCAGTAGCCATGTAAAGCCAGATGCACAAAGTGGTTCATGCATTTGAAGTTTATTTGCAGTGGCAAAAGGCCCTGGCATATCCTTTCTCTCTCTCTCTCCTTGCAAATAATAATAAATATTATTATTATTTATTTATAATTTATATTTATTATTTATAATAATAAATATATAATTTATAAATATATATAATTTATAATAATAAATATATAATTTATATTTATTATTTATAAATATTTTGTTATACATATATATATGTATAACAAAAAGCTCAAGTTCATTTTTTAAAACATATATATATACTGTAAATACAGAATGATAAATCTGAGGTTTTGAAATAACTTAAGATCTTTTAGAAGGTTTATTTAGAATAATATAAAAGGGTCATACATGATCAGCACAAGTTCTTTAAAAAAAATATGGGGACTGGAGAGATGGTTCAGTGGCTTGCTTATGAAGCCTGACTGCTTGGGTTTGATTCTCCAACACCCACATGATTCCAGATGCACAAGGCCCTAGCACATCTGTATTCATTCTGTCTTCCTCTTTCTGTTTCTCATTCTTTTTCAAATAAATAAATAAATAAATATATTAAAATATATATAAACTGTGTCTGATCTAGAGGTTCATCCCAGCAATGTGAGACTGACTACTATACCATCTCTCCAGCCCCCTCACTTAATCTTTTATTTACAGTACTTTTATTATGAGTAGTTTTGTCTTATAATGTAATTTATGAGGTTTGGGATTCTCTGAGATTTTTGTAATTTTAGAACTTTTAGTTTGATTATCTTTCATTCTTTTGTAAAAATTCTCAAGTATTTTCTCTTCAAATAGTTCTTTTAAATTTTATTTATTATGTGTATGTGTGTGTTCATGTTTCTTAGTATTCTTAGTTTTTTTTCTGAAACATAGATATGTAGGGGGTGTGTGTGTGTGTGTGTGAGAGAGAGAGAGAGAGAGAGATAGAGAGAGAGATCATTAATATTGTCCCATAGGACTTAGATGCTTGGTTCTGTTTTCATTATTTTTTCTCTTTATGTTTCAGTTTGAGCATTTTCTACTGACTCACCTTCAAGTCCACCAATTCTTTCATTAGTTTTATCAGATTTGATGATGATATCAAAGGGACTCATCATCTAAGACCTTGTATTATTTCTAATATCCATTTGATAATTCCCTTCTCTCTGCTGAAATTCTCCATCCTTTCATGTCCATCCTCTCTGTTAGAGTTTTTAATAATTATTTCAGAATTTGTTTGAAAAAAAATAGATATTATTATTATTTCAGACACAGAGAGAGAGAGAGAGAGAGAATGAGAATTGGCTAGGACCTCAGCCACTACAGTCAAACTCCAGATGTTTGTGCCACCTAGTGGGCCTGTGTGATTTTGTGCAGGTTGAAGAAATTGCTTAGAGGATAATGTGCTTGCTTGCAAAGCCTGATACCATTCCCCAGTATCCACAAAAATCCATATGCACAGCATGGTGCATACATCTGGAGTTTGTTATGCATTGGCAGGAGACCCTGGAGCTCCCATGCTCTCTCTTTCTTCTTGTAAATACTAAATATTTTTAAAAGAATTTTTGTTTCAAGAAATCATTGTTTCTGGGTTATTTCTGAGTGACATGTTATTCATTTGTTGGTAATGGGTCTTTTCCTTACTTTCTTAGTAACTAGTAATATTTTCACAAATTTTGAATATCCTGTGTGCAATGGTAAGTAGTATGCCTGTCTGTGTGCTATTATGAGCCTATAAGTCCAAAAGCTTGAATAAATTTAGTTAGAAGTTAAGCTGGGTTATGTTTTGAGGTTTCTATGATTAACTTCAAGGCCTTTCCAGCTTCAAATTCCCTAATTTTAAGCTGGGTCTGTGACACTAAAAAGGGCTTTCCTAATGTTACTTTCTCAGCTTCAAGTTATCCCTGTATACCTGTTCAAAAAAGTGAAATGGGGTTATGTCTTATGTTCAGTCCTTTCTCTTATAGGAAGGATGTTACTTAGCACATGAAGTGGACAAAGGAATGGTCTCTGTTATATTGGTTCAGTCCCACTCTCAGCATGACGAGCTTGGGTTGTGGGCTTCCTCAGCATTCTTTTACCTCCCTGTGGTAGCAAATTCTGTTGTTGGTCTTGGTAGGGAGTTTCTTCTTGCCTCTTTCTGAGTACTAAAAATCTCTCTCTCTCCTTCCCCCTCCCCCCACTCTCTCTCATGTGTATTGATGTGGATCAGAGCCAGGGTCTGTGTATTTAGGCAAGTACTTTATCCTTGGAGCTACAGCCCTAACCTAACAGATGTCTTATAATAGTGATATAGGATTGTCAGCTCGGTATGATTTCTTACTCCTCCCCCAAAAAATACAGTTTTCTTTAGTCCTTCCCCAGTCCTTATGCTTAAGTTGCTATCCTTCTTCCAGCTACTTAAGATCTTTTAGCTCCATGTGCAAGAAGGCGAAGGGCTTTCTTCCATGCCCTGCCCCAGATTGTTAATCTCATTTATAGGTAGATGTCATAAAAAAACAATTTGTGACTAGTTGGGACCTTCTCCTGTATCTTGACTCTCCAGCCTTTGAAGGCTAGAACATAAGATTAATTTAAAAGGATTGGATGCTTACCCAATTCCTTTATCTGATTATTATGGTGGCTGCCCCTTCCTGGAGTACTTAACTACAAGTGACCTAGTCAGTGTGAACTTTCCTTGAAGAGTCCTGTGCCCCTTGGAATTAGGCTACTTGGCTTGCCTCCACATTTATGCTTGAGAAATGTTATGCTGTAGCTTATCTGTTTTTCCCTCATTTTGTCAGGATGGAAGTGAATTTCTTCCCAGCTTCCTTCTTTCTAGGTGGAAGAGGTATCTGGAAATGCTCTCTAGTCTTATCTACTCAAGGTCCCTAGAAATGATTTGAATTAATGATTTCTCTGTGCTCTGATCCAGAGCTGTCCTTGGCAATGGGAGCCACTAAAGGAAGAGGGAAGAAAGTGACAATATTTATTTTTTAATATTTTATTTTTATTTATTTATTTATTCAGTATTATATATTATTGACAGAGAAAGAGGGAGAGGGAGAAAGAGAATAGACGTGCCAGGGCCTCTAGCCACTGCAAACAAACTCCAGATGCATGTACCCCCCTTGTGCATCTGGTTAATGTGGGTCCTAGGGAATCGAACCAGGGTCCTTTGGCTTTGCAGACAAATGCCTTAACCACTAAGCAACCCCTCCAGTCTGACAATATTTTTATACTGTCTGTTCAGCCAGGATCCTTTTGTCTCAAGATTCCAATAAAAGTAAACATGTCTACTTTTACCACTTCAGGCCTCTGGGTGGTAATGGTATTCTGTGCCTGTGTTACCTCACTTAGTATAATCATTTCCAGATCCATCCATTTCCTGGCAAATTTCATTTTTCTTTACCACCGAATAGAATGTGTAGATGTACCACATCTTTATTATCCATTTATCTGTGGATGGATATCCAGGCTTGTTCCATTTCCTAGCTATTGTGAATAGGGCAGCAACAAACATGGTTGTGCAAGTATCTGTAAGGTAGTGAGAAGAGACATTAGGAGTGCTATAGCTGGATCATATGGCAAATCTATTTTTAGCTGTCTCAAGAAACTCCACACTGATTTCCACAATGGCTATACCAGATTACATTCCCACCAACATTATAGAAGGGGTCCCCTTTTACTGCAGCCTCCCCAACATTTATTGTCATTTGTTTTCTTGATGGTAGCCATTCTGACATAAGAGAGATGGACTCTCAAGGTAGTTTTAATTTGCATTTCCCTGATGGCTAAGGATGTAGAACACTTTTTTAGATGTTTATATGCAGTCTGTATTTCTTCTGGTAAGAACTCTCTATTTAGTTCATAGCCCATTTTTTAATTGGGTTATTTGATTTCTGATTGTTCTGTTTTTTTTTTTTTTTTTTGAGTTTTTTGAACATTCTAGATATTAGTCCTCTTTCAGATGTGAACTGGCAAAGATTTTCTCCCATTCTGTAGGTTGTCTCATTGCTCTATTCACAGTGTTCTTTGCTATACAAAAGATTTGTAATTTCATGATAGCCCAGTGGTTGATTAGTGGTTTTATTTTCTGAGCAAGTGGGTTATATTCAGAAAGTCATTACCTATGCCAAAATGTTGAAGGGTTTTATATATCTTTTCCTCTAGAAATTTCAGAGTTTGAGGTCTGATATTAAGGTCCCTGATCCACTTGAATTTGATTCTTGTGCATGGAGAAAGACAAGGATCTATTTTCATCTTTATACATATACCCAGTTTTCCCAGCACCACTTGTTGAAGAGGCTGTCTTTTCTCTAGTGAATATTTTTGGCAGTTTTGTCAAAAATAAGACGGCTGTAGCTTCCTGGATTAACATCTGGGCCCACTATTCTGTTCCTTTGATCTACATGTCTGTCTTTGTGCCAATGCTATGCTGTTTTTGTTACTATGGCTTTGTAATATAGCTCAAAATCAGGTATGGTGATAACACCAGCCTTAGTTTTGTTGCTCAAAATTGTTTCTTGTGCTTCCAAATGAATTTTATGATTTTTTGGAATTTTGATGAAGATTGCATTAAATGTGTAGATTTCTTTTGGTAAGATTGACATGTTCACAATATTGATTCTTCCAATCCAAGAACATGGGATGTCTTTCCATTTCCTTGTGTCTTCTGCAATTTCTCACTTGAGTATTTGAAAGTTCTCATTGATCCTTCACTTCCTTGGTTAAGTTTATTACAAGGTGCTTATTTTTTTTTTTTTGAGGTAATTATGAAAGGCCTAAGTGAGGTCAGGAGAGGAGATTGTGTAAGAGAAGGGCAGGGTGGGAGGGTCAATCAAAATTCAAGATATTCTGAATAAGATATATGAAAATCTACTTTCTTGAATAATGGCACATCCAGAAACCATAGATTGTTACTAGAAAATTTCAGGGCCAAGGATGGGATACCTTCCAGTGAGTTGTTGATCAGGGAGGTGCCTGTTGCCTCCAAAACATTACAGGGTATGGCCAAGGCCCTTGGTTTCTCCTAAGAAAGAGATAGTAAGACCCTATTGCTGAAGACTTCACATTCCTGAGCAGCAAAGTCACTGAGAAATCAAGCTGGTGCTGGGCAGAAAACCTTCTCCCTGTAGCTCAGCCAACTGAAAGCTGGAAAAATCTGTACTGTATGTAGCCTTATGGGAGACAGAAGTCATCAGTGGTGTAAACAGTGGACACTGGAAGCCTCAAGTTTGGCCAGACAAGCCAAATGACTGAACAAGTGCAGTAGTGGCATGTCTACTCTGGGTAAAACTAACTGTTCTTTAATTGGACTGAAGGCCTGCTTTTAAAAGGGAATACATGCCTGGTACTGAAAACCTAATTGGGGAGGTCATGACCCTTAGTGGTATAAAGTCTGCCCTTGTCTGGATAAATGCATATATTATTCTCACCAAATTGCCCTGAAAGCACTACATTTACTGTTCATATTCATATATCAATGCTACTCTCACTTCTGGTTAGAGAAGCTTTTCTTTTCAGATGGAAATGACTCCTGGGATGACTCAAAAGGCAACATAGTGCTGAGAAGAATGGATGGAGGAGTGTCCAGTGCTGAAACATCTCATACCCTCCAAGGCTCAGCGTCCACTGGGGAAGAGGTGGTAGAAAGAATGTAAGAGCAAAAGGAAGGGTACCACTCCTTATATACAACTGCCCAGATAAAAATTGGCCTTGGTATCCATGACCTTGCAGTGCCTAGCAATACCCACACAAGAACTTTATGATAAGAGAAAAAGATAATGACATCAAAATAAAAGAGAGACTAATGGAGAGAGGGAGGGGATATGATGGAGAGCAGAGCTATGTAGGGGAAAATGGAGGAGGGGAGGGAAATACCATGATTTGTTGTAAGTAGAGAAGTTATCAATAAAAAATGTATATTTTTAAAAACTATTTCATTTTATTTGTTTGAGAAGCAGAGGGAGAAAGGCAGATATAGAGAGAGAATGGGTGCACCAGGGCCTTCAGGCATTGCAAATGAACTCCAGACACATGTGTCACCTTGGGCATCTGGCTTACATGAATCCAGGGGAATAGAACCTAGGTCCTTTGGCTTTGCAGGCTAGTGTCTTAACTGCTAAGCCAGCTCTCCAGCCCTAATCTCAAGCTTTCAATTCTCCTGCCTCAACTTCCTGGATGCTGGGATTTGAGTGTGTGCTACTGCATCTGGCTTATACCATAGTTTTATAAGACTGACACTTTCATTATGCCAGCATCACTACAAACACACAAGAAATTCTGACCTTGCCCTGTGATGTTAGGAAGGCTACATAACTAGGCAATAAGGTTGAAGCTTATTACAACCTTATAAAACCACCATCATGTATGTAGCCCATCACTGAACAAAATGTCACTATGAGGCACATGGGTGTATATTGTCAGTGTCAGCCAAATAAAAAGGCCTCATTAAGTGGTGAGCCCTGTTAGAGAGCTTTATATACAGACTACCAAGGTGGAGTTGGGGCTGGCACTTTGGAAGGCTCATTCAGAGTAAAAGGGACTATAGCAGAATGATTAGGAGGCCAGCAGCTATCATGCAACTCTCCTGGCCAAGCTCAGAGCTCCACAGTCAAGTCAGATGAGGTGCTCCCCAGCAAGAGCTAATATAGCCTATTAGAAAAGCCTGCAGAAAGAGCCAGCTGCATAGATTCTTGGAACTGTGACAGGCAGAAAGATAGGGTAGTGCAGACAAGACCCAGTGGGAAGGAAGCACTGTGTTTCCTTTGTGTTGTTTTTCTTTGAAAGACTTAAACTTAGAAGAAAAATATCTAATAAATATATTTTCTACAGAACTTCCTGCCTGCCCTTGGCCAGCTCAGCAAGAGCAGCCAAATTCTAATCTCTGTGGCAAGGCCAATGGACTGACAGCTGGATATTGATATTTACAGTCTGTTATCACATCTCCTGAGGAATCCCAGGCCTGAGCAACGCAAGTGGATTATTCTAGTTTTAGCTCCTGACTGCTAGGCTCTGAAAGACATACTTCCTCTTTGTGAAAGCATGGCTTTTGTGGAAGCCACATATATAAATACGTACATATAAATATACTCCCCTCAAAATACTCAAAAGTGGGCTGGAGAGATGGCTTAGCAGTTAAGTGCTTGCCTGTGGAGCCTAAGGACCCAGGTTCAAGGCTTGATTCCCCAGGACCCACGTAAGCCAGATGTACAAGGTGGTGCATACATCTGGAGGTCGTTTTCAGTGGCTGGAGGCCCTGGCATGCCCTTTCTCTCCCCATCCTCTCATTCTCTTTCTGTCTGTCTCTCTCCAATAAATAATAAAAATAAATGAAAAAATAAAAATTACTCAAAAGCATCTCACCTCAAGAGTTAACTCTTCTCTAGCTGCGCCCCTGGCACACAGGATGTCTGCAGCATGTGTGGGTTGACATGGATTGTTGGAAGCCAATGTTGGGATGATCTGCTATCTGCATGACATGAGTCAGCTGTGAGCCATGGCAAAGGGGAGACACATGTCCATCCAGACGTCAGTATGCCACTTAGGCTTTATGGGAAGCTTACAGAGACAGTACCTTAACTGCAATGCACAAATCATAGCAAAATTGCAGCATAGGCACTTTCATTTGAATAAAACATCCTCTAAGGGTAATACTGTTGGCTATATTATTGTATCAAATGCCAGATAGCTTAAATATTTTGCTCTGCTTTGGACTCATCTTTTTTCCTTTTTTTTATCTCCACTTTCTTCTCCTGTTTTAATCTAATGAGATATGCATTTATATGATTTAGACCAATTCTGTTTCATTCTAGACTGTCTTATTGTCTAGTATATGTGTTGCTTCACAGGGAGATGAGGCTTAGCAAGTAGCTCTGTTAAAGAATGTGAAGGAAACCACTTTGATCTTTTAGGCTGGACTTTGAATTCTCTTTCCTCTTCACATACCCACAACACAAGCAGATTTCTCCCACATTCACTCCTCCTTGATCTCACTGTAAGGTTACCATAATCACCACCTCAAATCTGAATGTTTTTGTTTGAATAAGAAATGTCTCATTGTGAACATCAGATAGCTAAAAATAGGTTTACTGTATAACCCAACTATAGCATTCCTTGACATACATGCTAAGGACTCTACTCATTACTATGGAGATACTTGCTCATTTATTGCTGCTGTATAGCTAGGAATATATAATAATAATAATAGCTAGGAGATGGAACCAATCTGCATGCCTGCCCTTCAACTGATATCCAGAGACACAGTGGCTCCCAAGACCTCATCACTGAAGCAGACCTAAAATGAACCCAACATGGCCCAGGGAAATTTGCAGAAGATGGGGCGGAAAGAATGTCAGAGCCACACATTAGGTCATGATACACAGAGATGTTTCCTCCTACCCATAACTGATGGCTAACCCCACAATGCATGACCTATATACCCCAACAAGGAGGGTCCATGTGGAGTGGGGAGGAGAGGGAGGAGAATAACAATAGTACCAGCTTGATTTTTCCTTTGGTCCAAAGTTGCACATAATAAGGCAGGGGTGGGAGATGGCTTAGCAGTTAAAGGTATTTACTTGCAAACCTGCTGATCTGAGCTCAGTTTCCCAGTTACCCACATCAAGCCAAGATGGGCATTTGTGTGTAGTGTCAAGAGATCCTGGCATGACCATACATACACAAAGAGACCCAGACAAACACATTCATATGTGAATAAATAAATGAATAAAATTTTTAAATAAGAGAAAGAGAATTGGGTGGTGGAAAGATGAACCAAACCTCAGGACATGGGGCTGGAGAAATGGCTTGGCCTTCAAAGTGCTTGCCTGTCAAGCCTGATGGCCTAGGCTCAATTCACAAGTACCCACATATAGTCAGATACACAAATATAGCATATATATCTGGAGTTAATTTTCAGTGGCTAGAGGCCCTGGCATATCCATTCTCTCTCTCCTTACAAATAAATAATTTTTTTTTTCAAAACTAAGGACATCTGAAAAAACCATATAGAGACCTATTATCTGGTAAGCCAATTTAAAATATATTTTTTAAAAAAGGTTTTGAATGAAAGTCCCATACATTGACAGATAAAGCTTCAAGAAGCCATAGATTAGTAATCATGAGCTCTAGTGGCAATGATGAGATACCTGCCATGAGTTGTTGGTCTGGAAGCTACAGATGCTCCTAAAACAATATGGAGTATTGTCATTGCTCTTGGATGTCCACAAAAACTAGATGGTAAGTCCCTTCTTCTGAAGATACCTCGTGTTTAACTTGTAGGACATAGAGAAACTACTTTAGATATAATAGTCAATAGGTTTTTAAACTTTTTCAGTTTTTACATTTCAACCATCTTCAATTTTTCAAAAATGGTCTTTGAATACTTTTTGATGGCCATTTACTTGCTTCATTGCTTTTTGTTGTTGGTAAGTGTATCCCTTCAGCTGTTGTACTGCACAGCAGATCTGAACAGACCCAGTGAACTTCTAGATTTTGAGCTTCCTGGGTCTTTTAACCAAGACTAAAAGAGCCTACACAAGAACTGATCTTGAGATGGAATTTTGCTTGAGCAGTTAACTAGGGACTTTATTGTATTTGCAATACAATTCTTAATCAAATTTGTTATAGCCATTGTCATTCCTAGTTGTAATTATTATTTCCACTGATGTTCTTCAAGTATAAGCTTATCTCTTTATGCATACATCTTTTAGGAATATATTGTCTTTGAATTCAGTGCTATAAAATGAGGTGGCAATTGAAATAACCTTATATTAGTAAATAAGTCTTTTTCCATTCTTTGAAAGAATTTATTTATTTTCCTCCATATTAACATGTCCCTACATGTAGATAATGTATTTTGATCTTATTCACATCATTTACCCTCTCTTATCCTCCTCGTTGCCCACTAACACTCTTCTACTCCATTAATCTCTGTCTCACTTTTATGTGTTTTTTTAACCTATTGAATTATATTAGAGTTGCTTGCATGAACATGAGTGGAAGGTTATTTACTGTGGAATGGGCAAATTACCAGTGACTACACCATTGATGAGCCTGATTTCCCCCTCTCCCAACAGCAATTAGCTTCCATTGGATAGTCTGGGAGGTGTGAGGTCTCATGGACCCTTCCTCCATCATTGATGGAATATTGACAGGCTCAATCTTGTGTAGGAAACCACAGATGCTGTGAATTCATGAGTGTAACGGCCATGTCCTATCCAGAAGACCTTTTGCAGCCCTCTTTCCCATCTTCCTGGTCTTACATTTTTATCACGCCCTCTCCAAAAGGTTCCCTGAGCCTTTTTGAGGCTGAGCATGCAGTAGTCATTTATTCTTTTACCAGCTCTCTTGTAGCAAGAAACTTCTCAAGGCTTCAAGCAGTACTAATCTATGAGAACAAATAAAGATACTTAGAAGGCAGTTTGTCATGCTGTACATTTAGCAGAACCATAGTAGTAGTAGGGCTTATGTCCCTAGACATAGGCTTTTGGTCAGGTTTACAGTACCACTCATAATTCCCTCTTGTGGAGTAGACCTCAAATACAAACAGAAAGTAGTTGGCTAATCCTGTAGCATTCATGCCACTGTTGCACCAGTGGGCACATCTAGCCTGGCAGGTTGGTTGTGGACCACACAGGATCCACAGCTGGGTAGGACTGTTGATACCTTTTCCTCCTTCAGCAGTTTTCCAGCACCTTCTGCTATAAAGAAAGCTAGAAAGTAGAGAAGAACTTTTCAGCTCAATTCCAGCTTAGTTTCTCTATGTCCTACAATTTAAACATGAAGTGTCTTCAGCAGAAGGGATTTACCATCTAGATTTTGTGGACAACCAAGAGCAAAGACAATACTCTATATTGGATTGGAGCTTGTGCTGAAATCAAAGGTGGTCCAGTTCAGCATGCAGAGAATGAGAATCATGGGAATTTCATACTCACTAGTTTTGCATTTTGTTAAGAACAAAATCTTAGCCAGTTTTGGAAGACATAACCTTTGGAAAACACTGGATGTCAAAGGCTAAATAGAGTATCAGAACTTTGGTCACCTGACATTCCCTGAAGAAGCAACATCTATGCAGACTGTGCAGACTCACTGCTGGGGTTTGTGATTAGGAGAGTGAAATATTATAGTTCAAGAACCAAAATTATCTTGGGACATCTTTAGTTCCTTTTAATAGTCATTTATCACCAGCCTCTATAATTAATCAAATGTTCTTTTATCATAAGGACCTTTGGAATGTATTAACTTAGTAGTAGACCACTAGCTTCTACTAACCCAAAAGATAAGAATATCATTAGAGACCATCTGAAACATGTATCAGAGATTTTCATGCTTTTGTAAAATCTACCTGATATCCCTTATGTATTTGGCAAGCTAATTGACTTTTGACTTTATATGTGATGTCTATGTGTGAGTGCATGTGGAGGTCAAAGGACAACCTCAGGTGTTGGTTCATATTGTCCACCTTGTTTGAGGCAGTATCTCATGTTATTTACCACTACATATACCAGGGTAGCTAGCTTACAAGATTCCAGGGAGTCTCCTGTGGCTGGCTCCTATCCAACTGTAGGCAAGCTAGAATTGCATACACACACTATAGTGTCTAGCTTTATGTGGATGCTGGGGATCCAAATTTAGGTTCTCACACTTGTGTGGCAAAAGCTTTGTTTACACATTGAGACATCTCATGGAATATCTTGCATGATGGTGCATGCCATTCAAGGAAATTTGAGTCCATGTTCCTGGGCCATAGTCAGTCTTAGTTGTCTCAGAATAAACTTAATTACTTGGAAGTAAGATCTGTGTTTTGAGTTGATAGTCAACTGAGTTGAATTTCAGGGAAGTTTCAATTCCTTGTATACATAAGAAGAAAGAGAGCTCAGTGTTTAGGGCCTGTGCATCCAGGCTTCAGTGTGTGTGAGGCATATGCACTCCAGGCTGGTGAGGAGTACAGGGTGTTTGGGGCCTGTATACCACATCTGTGCCAACAGTGCCCCGGTGGGGTCCCTACCCCACTCCACATCTCTTGCCTCAGCAGATCTTTTGGGCTTTGGCCACATCCTCTGATTTGCCAAGCTATGTTGATGACTCTCCTCTCAACAAGGCCACTACACTACCTAACTCCACAGACCCAAGTTCCAGCCTGGTCTATGGGGCCCAATGTACCACACTCCTCTTCCACACCCCTACTCCCTCCAACTGCTGGTATCCATACCTACCTGTGCCCCTTGAGACATCTCTCCTGCCCCAGAAAGGGAGCACATGCATATTTGGCAACCACCATCCAGGGAGTACCAGTGAGTCCTGTACAACCTGCTCAGCTGGGTACAGAAGGGGAGCAGGACCAAGTGCTATGAACCCTGAGTCCAACATGCAAGGCACAACTGTGATCTGATTGTGGGCTCAAGAGATTCCAGGCCTCTAACCACAGCTCTCATATCAGGCACCAATCCAAACCTGCATGCAGACTTGTAACCTCTACAGGCCACACATCTGTAGATATGGTATTCCACTCCAATCTGGTTCAAACCTAAAATATAACACTCACTGAAGATCCTATAAGGGAAAAAACTTGCTTCCTCCTTGATAAAACAGACTTTTATCCCAAGATGGGTAGACCCCAAGGCAAGATAAATAACAGCAAACTGAGAGAACATGATAGCTGCTTAGTTCCACAGTGGAAGTCTCCAGTGAAAACATAGAGGAGACAATAGAAATTGAATCCCAAAATGAAAGCACAGTAAGCTTATGTACTCTGACCAAGCAAGTCACTGAACTGGAAGCAAATCATGCAAAAGCCAACAATTACATAAATGAAAACGAGGGGAATTATCTCTTACAGCCACAGCTTTCATTATGAGGCTTAACTTAATGGAGAAAATCCAGAGAGCTCAGAAAAGAGAGCTAAATGAATTGAAAGTGACTCAGAAAATACAGGATCCCAATAACAAGCTGATTAAGCTTAATAAAAACAATGATTAAATGCAAGAATGCATTCCAAGAAGCAACAAGAAAATTAAACCACAACCTGAAATAAGAACTCAATAAAAGGATAGATATAATACATAAAGAATGCAACAGGAAACAAAAATCCAGTGAAGCTTGTAAAAGCCTCCCTAAAAACGCTCACTAGCAGAGTCAATCATGTGGAGGATAGAACCTCAGATTTGGAAGACAAAACAGAAAAAATGGTTTGGGAGTACAAAAATTTTTATAAGTTCAAAAAATCATGCAAGCATAATATAAGGGAACTGTGGGATAACCTAAAAAAACCACACATCCAGAATATGGGTATACCAGAAGGGAAAAAATTCAGGCCAAAGTCATGGAGAATATATTCAACAAAATTATTGAAGAAAACTTTCCCATTCTCCCAAAAGAGATCCATCCAGACACAAGAAGCTCACAGAACATCAGACAGACTGAACCAAAGAAGAGGCTATCCAAGGAACATCATAGTGAAACTCCAAAGAAAAAAGAAAGAAAGAAAGAAAAAGAAAACAGAGATTGCTAAACGCAGCAAGAAAAAACAACTCATAACACACAAAGACAATCCCATGAAAATTACCTCAGATTTTTCACTTTTTCAAGCCAAAAGGGAAATCAAGTACTTCAAAATCTAAAAAAGCTATGGCTTCCAACCCAAAACTACTGTACCCAGCAAAAGTATCTCCCATAATAGCTGGTAAAAGGAAAACCTTCCACAATAAAAGTCAGATTTATAATTATGTGAACACAAAGCCATACCTACAGAGAATATTGCCAGAAATATTGCATACCGAAGAGGCAACCAACCCACCTCAAGAGCCTACAAGAGGAAGAACACTATCACCAAAACTAGAGCAGGCATGAAAACGTTCACTGTCCAAGAATGCACCAAACCCCGTAAAACCCCCGTTTAAGTCAAACCACACAGTTACAACACTAAATATTAGTTATTTTAACTCACCCATAAAGAGATAAAAATTAATAGGGTGGACATGAAAACTGGACCATTCATTTCTGCTGTCTTCAAGAAACCTCCTCAGGGTGAAATGATGGAAAATAATTTTCTAAGCAAGTGGAAATAAAAAACAAGCAAGTATGGCTATATTAATGCATGACAAAATAGACCTAAAACAAAAAGTAATCAAAAAGGACAAAGAATTCCACTTTTTACTCATCAAAGGAACAATCCAACAAGAGGACATCACAATCATAAATCTATATGCATGAACACTGGTGCATCATGGTTATAAAACAAAACTTTCTTGACAACAAACCAGAAATAAATTCCATTACCATCACTGTAGGGGATTTCAATACCCCACTATCAGCAATAGATAGATCATCTAAGCAGAAAATCAACAGGGAAATAATAGATCTCAACAACAGTGTAGATCAATTAGACCTAACAGACACTTACAAAACATTCCACCCTCATTCCACAAAATACACATTCTTCTTGGCAACCCATAGAGCCTTTTCCAAAATAGGTCATATATTAGGACAAAAAGCATGTCTCCATAAATTCAGGAGAACTGATGTAACTTCCTGCATCATATCAGACCACAATGCATTCAACCTATAAATTTTTTAAAAAGAGGAAGAGGGGCTGGAGAGATGGCTTAGTGGTAAGGACCCTGGTTCAAGGCTTGATTCCCCAAGACCATGTTAGCCAGATGTACAAGAGGACACACGTATCTGGATTTCTTTTGCAATGGCTGGAGGCCCTGACACACCATTTTTTTCCATCTCTCTCTCTTCCTCTTTCTCTCTGTCTGTCACTATCAAATAAATAAATAAATAAAAATAAAAAAAAATTCAAAGAGGAAGAGGCAGAAGACAATGGCAGCCTCCCTCCCGGGGCTTGTTCCTAATGGACCGGTGCTGAGCGAGGTCATCCCCTGGGCCAGGTGCAGGCTCCTCACAGCCTCTCCTGGACTTTGCACATGTGGGGAAGAGTTGTCCTGCAGCCCCAAGGCTGGGGAGGGACAGATCCACCTCACAGAGAGCTGCATCCAGAAGCTTCTGGAAATTACCAAACAGTCAGAGTTCCTCAGACTGCAAGTGGGGGGAGGTGGCTGTTCCAGATTCCAATACAAATTCTCACTGGACACAATCATTAAAACTGATGACAGGGTATTTGAACTGGGTGGGGCAAGAGAGGTGGTTGACTGTGATAGTTTGGCCTTCATGAAAGGGGTGCAAGTGGACTTCAGCCAAGAACTGATCCAGAACTCATTTCAAGTGTTAAACGAACTGCAAGCACAGCAAGCCTGCTCCTGTGGGTCATCCTTCTCCATCAAACTGTGACACAGTGACAGAATACTCTGAGATTGCCAACAGTGAGGATTAGTAGAATTGTAGGATTTTCTTCTTATCATGTTCCTATCACAATTTTATTTTCTTGAATTCAGGAATGTGGTGTTTTGACACAATTGTATTCAGGATGTGAAGCTTTTATTCTTGGCTAAAGTACTCTTCCCTCCCCCAGTACAGTTCTGAGGCCAAGTTTCCAGATGCTATTACCTCATATTTAATCACTGGTTGAAACACAGTGTATTCTCCACAAAATTTAGAGTTACTGCTCTGGCTTGCATAGTTGCTTGTATATATATGTATAGCAATGTATATAAAGCCTCATTTTAAAGAAAAGAGAGAGAGAAATAGCAGAAATTACACCACCTCCTACAGACTGAACAACATACTATTAAGCATTAAATAGGTCATGGAAGAAATAAAAAAAATGGAATTATAAAATTTCTATAACTGAATGAAAATGAAATCACAGCATACAAAAAGTCTGGGACACAGGGACTTCCAGTTAAGATGGTGGCATAGCATGCCAAAGCAGCCTAGGGGAGAAAAAGTGAAAAAAAAAAAAAAACCCAGCAAAATACACTCTTCTACTAAAAAGTGAGGTGTATGAGAAATTACCACTGGCAGCAGAGAAGTAGGAGAGATCCAGAGCATCCAGAGCCCACATAGGCAGGCAGAAGCGGCTCCAGCAGCAGCAGCACCAGGTCTGTGGGGCCACAGCTGCAAGGCTCGGCTTGAGCTGCAGAAAAAGCCATGTGAGGGGATTTTCCACTCACACCAGAGCTCTTGCAAACTCCAGAAACATGGAGAACCACAGGAAACAATGGAGGAGCAGATCATGAGGTAGAGGATCATGTGGACCAGTGGGAGAACTAGAGACACTATTGACAGCCTCCTCTCTCCCACAGCCAGTGCAAGTGCCAGCAAGCACCAGAGACCAGGGTAAGGGGGATCATGGCACCCAGCAATGGCGACCAGAGCAGCAATCCAACAACCCAACCAGCCTAATTGAACCCACAGTGAACCAACGAGGGACCCAAGCAGGAGCGCAGCATAACTGAGAACAAAATCATCCCAAAAGGTAACTGGGATTACACCAGGCCAATACCCACCAAATCAGCCTGGTATATAAGCCTGAACCAGAAGTGCTAATTGCACCTTCCATATCAGGATAAATTATATATTAAGTCTGATGGATGGTCAGATTTGCCATTCTTAAATAAGCTATATTTTGGACTTGTTGCTTCTTGATTTATACTGGCTTTGTTTCCTCTTCTGTTGTACATTAGGGAAGGGTCTCACTTGGTCACAAGATGACTTGGAACCCTCAACGGACCAGAAATCTTAGCCTCCTTGTTGACAAGATTAAGGGTGTGGGACACCACAAACCCTAAGGGACAGTGATTTTGTTAGAGGATCTGGTTGTCATAATACCTACTCTTACTCTGTACTGTCTTTCATTGAAAGTGTACATTGTTGAGTTAAATTTTAGAATCTGCCTGTGTATTGTTCCACTCAGCCTACTTGAATACTGTCATAGCAGGCAAACCCAACACCCAGGGTCACTTTTGTAGATACTTTGAGAATCTTGAGAGCCACACCTAGTACCTTAAGCTCCGACCCTGAAGATATATAACATCAGACTGATTGATACATCTAATAATACTGCAGCTAGGTAGAGATTCCAAGCATTAAATTAATCCAAGATGCAAAAATATGTACATTATAACACAAGAAACACCAAAAATCAAGATAATGTAAATCTACCAAAAAGTATTAATGCATGAGAAATGACCTCCAGTGAGGATAAGTTAGAGGAAATGCCTGAAAAAGATTTCAAAAGAATGATTATAAATATGCTCAAATAAGTCAAAAAGGAAATCAAAGGAATGAAAGAGGAAATCAAAGGAATCAAAGAAGAAAGAGGACACCAATTTAATGAAATAAAGAGGTCACTACAAGACATAAATAAGGAAATAGAAATAATAAACAAAAACCAGTCAGAATTACTAGCAATGAAGAACACAGTTAATGAAATTAAAAACTCTGTAGAAAATCTCACCAGTAGAATGGATGAAGGCGAGGACAGAACAGCTAAACTAGAAGACCAGGTGCAGATCCACTGTAGTCTAACCAAGAGAAAGACAAAGTAATAGGAAAGTATGAGTGGGAATTTCAAGATATTCAGGACACTATGAAAAGATCAAACATAAGAATTCAGGGTATAGTAGAAGGAGAACAATTTCAGTCCAAAGGCATAGTAGGCATTTTCAACAAAATCATATAAGAAAACTTCCCCCAAACTGGCAAAGAGGTGCCAATTCAGATACAAGAATCCTTTAGAATACCAACCAGATAAAACCTGGAAAGAACCTCTCCTCACTGAATTATAATGAAACTACCAAACATACAAACCAAACAAAAAATATTAAAAGCAGTTAGAGAGAAAAATCAAGTTACCTACAAAGGCAAGCCCATCAGGACCATAGCAGATTACTCAACACAAACTTTCAAAGCCAGAAGGGCTTGGAGTGATATATTCCAAGTTCTGAAAGCCAACACTGTCAACCAAGGTTACTTTATCCTGCAAGGCTATCCATCCAAATAGATGGAGAAATAACATAACAAAAGCAGGTGAAAGTAATATTTGAAGACAAAACCAGCTCTACAGAAAATACTTGAAGGAATCCTCCATGCTAAAGAGCAAGAAAAGCACACATATAAGGAACCTGGAAAAAACAAACAATACTCAAATACTACTTAACACAAGAGAGCAAAGGTAAAACTGGAAGAACTACAAAAAATGGCAAAAATAAATATCTCTTAATATCAACATCCTCAATGCCCCAACACAAAGACATACATTAGCAGACTGGGTTTAAAAAGCAGGATCCTTCAATTTGTTGCCTCCTAGAAACTCACCTTTCTACAAAGGATGGACGCTAACAGAGTGAAAGGTTGAAAACTGGTATTTCAAGCAAATGGGCCTAGAAAACAAGCAAGGCTACTATCCTAATATCTGCCAAGGTAGACTTCAGTCCAACATTAGTTAGGAAAGAAAAAGAAGGTCACTTTATATTGATTAAAGGCACACTCCAACAGGAGGACATTACAATCCTAAATATATATGCACCTAACATGGGGGCTAACAACTTCATCAAACAAGTGCTATTAGAACTAAGGTCACAGAGACAGTGGTAGTGGGTGACTTCAACATCCCACTCCCATGAATTGGCAGGTCATCCTGGGAAAAAATAAACAGGCATCTGGATTAAATGAGGTCACAGAAGAAATGGACCTAACAGCAGAATACACATTCTTTTCAGCAGCACATGGAACATTCTCTAAAATAGATCATATATTAGGATACAAAGCAAATCTTTAAAAATACAAGAAAATTGAAATAATTCCTTGCATTCTCTCTGACCACAATGGAATCAAAGTATAAATCAATAGCAAGAAAAGATATACAGCATACACAAAATCATGGAAACTAAACAATACACTACTAAGTGATGAATGGATCAATGGAGAAATGAAGAAGGAAATAAAAAAAAATTCATAGAGTCAAATGATAATGAGAACATAACATACCAAAATCTTTGGGACACAATGAAGGCAGTCCTAAGAGGGAAATTTATAGCTTTAAGTGCCTATATTAAGAAATTAGAAAGGTCTCAAGTAAATGAACTAATGCTTCACCTTAAAGCCTTGGAAAAAGAAGGACAAGGCAAACCAAAAATCAGTAGATGGGAAGAAATAATAAAGATTAGGGCAGAAATTAATGAAATAGAATCCAAAAAAAAATCCAAAGAATCAATTAAACAAAGAGTTGGTTCTTTGAAAGGATAAACAAGATTGATAAACCCTTATAAATCTGACCAAAAGAAAGAAAGAAGAGACACAAATTAATAAAATTAGAGATGAAAAAGGCAACATCACAACAGATACCAGAGAAATTCAAAAAATCCTAGGGACATACTTTAAAGACATATACTCCACTAAGTATAAAAAATTGAAAGAAATGGATGATTTCCTGGATTTATATGACCTACCTAAATCAAGATGAGATTAATCACTTAAATAGACATATAACAAGTATGGAGTTCCAAGAAATTATCAAAAATCTCCCAACTGGGTCAGGATATGCAGAGACATCTATCATACCAATAACTGTGGGCTAACTCGACAATGCATGACCCATATATCTCGACAAGGATGGGCCAATGAGGAGTGGTAGGTCATGGATGAGCCTAATAATGGAATGAACTGCCTGTATTTGCTGAATAGAAAACTAATAATACATATCTATATCTATATATATAATTTTTAAAATTAAATAAAATTAAAATATTAAAAAAAAATCTCCCAACTAAAAAAAGTCCAGGCTCAATGGATTCACTGGTGAATTTTACCAGACATTCAGAAAAGATCTAACACCACTGTTTCTTAAGCTTTACCATAGAATAGAAAAAGAAGGAATCCTACCAAACTCATTCTATGAAGCCAGCATCACCCTGATACCAAAACCAGGCAAAGATAGAATAAAAAAAGAAAATTACACACCAATCTCCATCTTGAACATAGATGCAAACAGAATACAAGAATATATCAGAAAGATCATTGGCCCTGACCAAGTAGGCTTTATCCCAGAGATGCAGGGATGGTTCAACATACATAAACCGATAAAGGTAATACATTATATAAGTGGACTGAAGGACAAAAATCATATGATCATCTCATTAAATGCAGAGAAAGCATTTGACAAAACCCAAAATCCCATTATGATAAAAGTCCTACAGAGACTGGGACTAGAAGGAACATATCTCAACGTCATAAAGGCTTTTTATGACAAGTCTACAGTCAACATATTACTAAATGGGGAAAAACTGGAAGCTTTTCCACTAAAATCAGGAACAAGACAAGGGTGTCCACTGTCCCCACTTTTATTTAATATAGTACTGGAAGTCTTAGCCATAACAATAAGGCAAGAGACACACATAAAAGGGATACAAATTGGAAAGGAAGAAATCAAGTTATTATTTGCACATGACATGATTCAATACCTAAAGGACCCTAAAGACTTTACCAGCAAACTGTTAGAGCTCATAAATACATATAGCCATGTAGCAAGATACACAAATAAATACACATAAATCAGGAGCCTTCCTATATGCTAACAACAAACCCACAGAGGATGAAATCAGAGACTCACTCCCATTTACACTTGCATAAAAAAAAAGTACCTTGGGATAAACTTAACCAAGGAAGTTAAGGATCTCTACAATGAAAACTTTAAATCACTCAAGTGAGAAATTGCAGAAGACACTAGGAAATGGAAAAACATCCCTTATTCCTGGATCGGAAGAATCAATATTGTGAAATGGCAATCTTACCAGAGCAATCTACACATTTAATGCAATCCCCATCAAAATTACAATGGCATTCTTCATGGAAATAGAAAAAAACAATCCAAAAATTCATTTGGAAGCACAAAAATTCTCGAATATCAAAAACAATTTTGAGCAACAAAAAATAAGGCTGATGGTATCACCATACCTGATTTTAACCTATACTACAGAGCCATAGTAACAAAACAACATGGTACTGGCACAAAAGCAGACATGCAGATCAGTGGAACAGAATAGAGGACCCAGATGTAAGCCCAAGTAGCTATAGCCACCTGATAGTTGATAAAAATGCCAAAAATACTCATTGGTGAAAAGACAGCCTCTTCAGCAAATGATACTAGGAAAACTGGATACATATCTGTAGAAGGATGAAAATAGATTCTTCTCTCCCTTCATGAACAAGAATTAAGTCCAAATGGATTAAAGACCTTGACATCAGACCTGAAACTCTGAAACTGCTAGAAGAAAAAGTAAGGGAAACCCTTCAACATATTGGTCTTGGCAAAGACTTTCTGAATATAACCCCAATTGCTCAGACAATAAAACCACAGATTAACCACGGGGACCTCATGAAATTACAAAGATTTTGTACTGCAAAGGACACTGTGAATAAAGCAAAGAGGCAACCTACAGAATGGGAAAAAATCTTCTCCAGCTATACATCTGATAGAGGATTAATATCTAGGATATACAAACAACTCAGAAAATTAAGTAATAAGAAATCAAACAAGCCAATTTAAAAATGGTCTATGGAACTAAATAGAGAGTTCTCAAAAGAGGAAATATGGATGGACTATAAAATTTTTTAAAAAATGTTCTACATTCCAAGTCATCATGGAAATGCAGATTAAAACTATATTGAGATTCCATCTTACTCCTGTCAGATTGGCTACCATCATGAAAACAAATGATGATAAATGCTGTTGAGGATGTGTAAAAAGAGGAACACTCGGGCTGTAGAAATGGCTTAGTGGTTAAGTGGTTGCCTGTGAAGCCTAAGGACCCCAGTTTAAGGCTCGATCCCCCAGGACCCACATTAGCCAGATATACAAGTGGGCACACATGACTGGAGTTCATTTGCAGTGCCTGTACGCCCTGGCATACCCATTCTCTCTTTATATCTCTCTCTCTCACACTCTCAAATAAATAAAAATAAAAATTTAAAAAATAGGAACCCTTCTACACTGTTGGTGGGAATACAATCTGGTCCAGCCATTGTGGAAATCAGTGTGGAGGTTCCTAAGACAGCTAAAAATAGATACACTATATGACCCAGCTATAGCACTCCTAGGCATATATCCTAAGGACTCATCTCATTACCTTAGAGATACTTGCTCAACCATGTTTTTTTTTTTAATTTATTTATTTGAGAGTGACAGACACAGAGAGAAAGACAGAGGGAGAGAGAGAGAATGGGCGTGCCAGGGCTTCCAGCCTCTGCAAACGAACTCCAGATGCATGCGCCCCCTTGTGCATCTGGCTAACGTGGGACCTGGGGAACCGAGCCTCGAACCGGGCTCCTTAGGCTTCACAGGCAAGTGCTTAACCGCTAAGCCATCTCTCCAGCCCTCAACCATGTTTATTGCTGCTCAATTCACAATAGCTGGGAATTGGAACCAGCCTAGATTTCCCTCAACTGATGAGTGGATAATGAAGATATGGCACATTTATACAATAGAGTTGTACTCAGCAGTAAAGAAAAATGAAGTTATGAAAATTGCAGGAAATGGATGGACCTGGAAAGGATTATACTAAGTGAGGTAACCCAAGCCCAGAAAGCCAAGTGCTGCATGTTCTCCTTTGTATGTGGATCCTAGCTACAGATGATTGGATTCCTCTGTAAGTAGGAAGAAAACTCAGAAGCAAAGTCCAGTAAGCTAGAAAAGAGATATAAAGGGAAGAGAAAGGAAGTTAGCGGGTACTTAATAGGATGTTATGGTACATATATAAGTAGAAGAATGGATTAATGGGGGTTAAAAGGCCCAAATTGAGGTCAGGAGAAGAGATTGAGTAAAGGAAAGGTGGAAGGAGGGCTAGTCTAAGAGAATATAAATAAATCATATAGAAATCTACTTTTTTGGACAATGGAACACTCAGTAGGCATAGATTGTTGCTAGAAAATTTTCAGTGCCAGGGATGGGATACCTTCCAGTGGGTTGTTGGCCATGGAGGTCCCTGATGCCCCCAAAACATTATAAACCATTTCCAAGGTCCTTGGTTTCCCACCAGGAATAGACAGTAAGTAATATTGAAGACTCCACATACTTGGGCTACAAGGCCACTGAGAAATCTTGCTGGAACTGAGCTGATAAACTCTTCCATGTAGACCAGCTGACAGAAAGCTGGAAGAAGCCATTCTGCATGCAGTTCAATGGGAGAAAGAGAAATGACCAGTGAAGATACTCAACAGTGGACACTGCGAGCCTTATATTTTGCTAGCCAGGCCAAATGAGCCAACGGGAGCAATAGTGGCATGTCTGCCAATGGTGGAAACCAACTGCCCTCTAATTGGAGTGGAGGCCTGCTCCATGAGAGGGAATACATGCCTGATATTGAAAACTTAAAACAGGGATAGTCATGAGCCCTAGGGGTGTAATTTCTGCTGCTGACTGGCTAAATGTATATACTATGCTTATCAAACTGTCCAGTAATCACTTCTCTTAATGTTCATACCTATATATTGATGCTACTCTGACTTTTGGTAGAGAACCTTCTCTTTTCAGATGGCAGTGACCTTGGGATGACTCAGAAGGCATCATGGTGCTGGAAACAAGTGATAGGAGTGCTTCGTACTGCAATATCTCTAACACAGCTTCCAAGGATCAGGGTCTATTGCAGAAGAGGTAGTGGAAAGAATGTAAGAGCCAAAGAAAGGGTAGGACTCCTTACAATGTTCTCCCACCAGACACAAAGTGGCCTGGATATCCATGACCTCACAGTGCCTGACACTACCTACACAAGGAGGAAAAGATCATGACATCAAAATACAAGAGAGACTTATTGAGAGGGGGAGGGGATATGATGGAGAATGGAATTTCAAAGGGAAAAGTGGAGGGGTGAGGGAGGGTATTACTATGGTATATTTTTTATAATTTTTTTTATAAGTTGTTAATAAAAAAATTTGAAAAAAATCAAAAAAAATCTGGGACACAAAAAAAGCAGTGGTAAGGGGAAAATTCATAGGACTAAAAGCCTTCATAACAAAGGCAGATCTCACATTAATAACCTAGCCATACATCTAAAGGTATTGGAAAAACAAGAACCATCCAGCCCTAAGAGTTCTGGATGGAAAGAAATAATTAAGATCAGAGAAGAAATTAATGAATTGGAAACTAAGAGAACAATTTTTAAAATTGATGAATCAAAGAGTTGGTTCTTTGGAAAAATTAACAAGATTGACAAACCCCTGCACAATTTGATCAGTGGGAAAAAAAAGAGAAGTCTCAAATTACCAAAATTAGAAATGAAAAGGGAGAGGTCAAAACAGGCATCAATGAAATTAGTAGAATCATTGGGACAGATTTCCATAATCTTTATTCCACAAAATTGAATAACCCACAAGAAATGAAAGAATTCATACACATATACCACCTACCAACGCTAAATCCAGAGTAAATAAATCTCCTAAACAAACCTATTGCATCCATTAAGACTGAAAATGTCATTTAAAAAGTCTCCCCAAAAGGAAAAGCACATGACCTGATGGATTCTCAGTTGAATTTAGCTAATTCTTCATCAAATAACTGAAACCACTTTTTTCTCAAGGCATTTCACGTAATCAGAGAACAGGGAATGCTCCCCAACTCCTTCTATAAAGCTAGTATCATCCTAATACCAAACCCAGACGGAGATACTACAAGAAAATTATAGACCTATAACCCTGGTGAACCTAGCAAAAATCCAGAACAAAATCCTTTCAAATCAAATTGAACAACACATCAACAGTATTCTCCACTTCAATCAAGCAGACTTCATGCCAGGGATGCAGGGATGGTTCAACTTATGGAAATCAATTAATGTAATATACCACATAAATAATCTTAAACACAAAAACTACATTGATCATTTCAATTATTGCAAAGAAGGCCTATGACAAAATATAACACCACTTCATGATAAAAACACTGGAGAGACTAGGAAAGGAGGGATTTTATCTCAACATAATAAAGACTATAAACAAAGCACCTAAAGTCCAAAATATACTTAATGGGGAAAGACTCAAGAAGTTCCCATTAAGTTTGGGAATAAGGCAGGGGTTCCCACTCTCACCACTTGGTTTTCAACATAGAATTCAAAGTCCTAGCCTTAGCAATAAGACATGAGAAAGAAATTAAAGGTGTCACAGATTGGAAAGGAAGAAATCAATTTAGTCCTATTTGCAGATGACATGATTCTACATGTAAGTGACCTGAAACTCTCTATCTCAAAACTTCTGAAAGTGATTTATCCTGTCAGCAAAGTGGCAGGATACAAAATCAACACACAAAAATCAGTAGTCTTCCTATATGCAGAAGACAAAAACACATAGAAAAAGAAGTCAGTGATACTGTCCCTTTTTCAAAAGCTCCCCCACAAAAAAATCAAATATCTTGAAATTACACCAAGGAAGTGAAAGACCTATATAAAGAAATGAAGCCAGGCATGGTGGCACACTCCTTTAATCCCAGCACTTGGGAGGCAGAGGTAGGAGGACTGCCATGAGTTCGAGACCACCTGGAGACTACATAGTGAATTCCAGGTCAGCCTGGGCTAGAGTGAGACCCTACCTCAAAAAAAAAAAAACAAAAAAAACAAAACACTCAAGAAAGAAATCAAGGAAGTTCATGAGAAGATAGAAGGGACTTCTATACTCCAGGATAGGTAAAATTAATATGGTGAAAACTGCAATTCTACCAAAAGCAATATATAGATTTGATTCAATACCAATAAAAATCCCAGGAGCATTCTTTGCAGAAATAGAAAAAATAACCTCAATGTTCATATGGCATGGCAGAATGTCCCAGATATCCTAAAATATCCTCAGCAAAAGAAACATCTCTGTAGGTATCACCATACCTGATCTAAAACTACACTACAAAGCCATCCTAACAAAAATAGCATGGCACTGGCATTTAAACAGACGTATAGAACAATGGAACAGAATTGAAGACCCAGCCCTTAGTTTAAGTAACTAGAGCTACTTGATCATTGATAAAGTAGTTAACAACATGCTTTGGAGAAAAAGATGGCATCTTCAACAAATGGTGCTGGACAAATTGCATAACCACAAATTGAATAATGAAACTAGATCCATTACTTTCACCATGCACAAAGTCAACTCCAAATGGATTAAGACCTCATTATTACACTTGAAACACTTAAACTACTGGATGAAAAAAATAGGGGAAATGCTCCACAATATAGGAATAAGGAAAGACTTCCTGAGCCATATCTCAGTAGCCCAGGAAATTAAACAATCACTCTACCAATGAGACCTCATGTAGCTAAAAAGCTTTTGTACAGAGAAACATACCATAAATGGAGCCAATAGACTACCTACAGAATGGGAGAGAATATTTTCCAGCTATACCACTGACATAGACCTGATATATAAAATCTACAAAGAAATCAAAAACTAAGCAATATGAAGAAACCAAACAATTAAAAACTTAAAAAAGGGAGGGTACAGAACACTGAATAGGGAATTCTGAAAGGAAGAAATACAAGTGTATAATATACACCTAAGAAAATATTCAACATCCTTAACCATCAAGGAAATGCTAATGAAAACAGCTATGTCATTCCAGAATGGATGGCAATCATTAAAAAATCAAGTGACAATAAATATCGATGGGGATGTGGGAAATTAGGAACCCTCACTCACTGTTTCTGGGAGTGCAAACTTGTACAACCATTATGTAAATCAATATGGAGACTCCTGGAAAAGATTAAAATAGAGCTACCAATTGACCCAGCCATTCCTCTACTGGGAATCTACCTGTGAAGGCTCCATTGCAGAGATATTTTCTCAACCATGTTTACAGCTGTTCAATTAACAATAGCTAGAGACTGACATAAACTCAGATTTCTATCATTTGACATGTGGATAATGAAGATGTGGTACATATGCACAATGGAAGTAAGAAATACACTAATCAGTAAGAAAAAATGATATAATAAAATTTGTAGGAAAGTGGAAGGACTTAGAAGAGATCATATTCATGAACTCACACAAGCACCAAAATACAAATTCCACATGTTCTCCCTCATCTGTGGTTCCTGACATGAACAATTTGAGTTGCAAGCATATCTGACAAGCAACTTGAGGGACAGATAAGAATGGAAGGGCTTGGAGGGAATGGAACAGGAGAGTGGGGGGAGATATACAGAAAACCTAATCTATAATTAATTGGTACCATAAAGCCTTCCACCTGGATAGCAGCCTAAAAGACATAACCATTAATAGGATTATGGAGGGATCATCTGGTAAGAAGTGCCATGGAGAGGGTAGGATGAAGCCTAACCCTAAAATATTTGGCCATGGCTTGTAACTTCCTAGTATCAGAAATTGGTTGCAAACCACATTGAGCTGTTGATTGAAGATATTTATGAGGTCACCAAAACAAGATAGACTCTGTCAAAGTGTTTGATTACCCCACCTCAGGTGAAAGATAAGGACCTATTGCTGAAGACACTTCATGCTGCTGATGCAGAACATTGAGAGATCAGATTGGATTTCAGAAGGAAGCAAGTTCCTGATGGCTAGCAGTCACAAGTGCTAGAAAGTGCTACATGAGCTGATGGAGAAAATGGCCAACAACATTGTGAGCAAGCAGGGGACCCTCCTATATGAAAACAAGCATCCTGACAAGACTTTCACACTTGTGCAATAGTGGTACATAGCCTAGGTAGGTAACCAATGGCTCTCTTATTGGCTCAGAGATCCACTCAGTGGAAGGAACCCATAACTGGAACCCATAGTGGGAACCAAGTTCAAATCCTATGGAGAGCAAGATTATGGACTCTAGTGAGAAACTCCCACTACTCTTTGGACAAAAGTGAGGCTATACCCATCAACATCTCTCTAAATAGCAGTGTTATCCCCTTTAACCTATCCTGATCTCACTCTCTGGAAGAATTTATTTTTCTTTTTCAGAAACAGTGATAACCAAGGTCATGCAAAATATATCAAGAAGATAAGAATAGATTGCTGAGGGCTGGACAGATGGCTTAGTAGTTAAGGTACTTGCCTAAGAAGCCTAAGGACCCAGGTTCAACTCTCCAGAACCCATGTAAGCCAGATGCACAGGTGATTCATGCACACAGGTCACACATTAGCACAGGTGGTTGCAGTGGCTAGAAGCCCTAGTGTGCCAATTCTCTCTGTGTGTCTCTAGCTCCCTCCCTCCCTTTCTCTCATAAAAAAGGATAGCTGACTCCCTGTCAGGAGATGAACCACCCCATCACAGTAGCTAAGGGCCCAGGTGAAACCACAGAGGAATTGGCAAAATGTGCAAGAGTTCTGCTTTCATGCTGAACCTGACAACCAGCACCAGGATAATAGAAACAGACACTTAGAATACTCTAAGTGCACCAAAGCAGAAATTCAGAAGATGCTGAGGGCTAAATATTAAAGGAGACTTAAAGCACACCTACTAAGGCTCAGGGAAGTTTGCAAAAGAGGGGGCCTAAATGATGCAAGAGCAACAGGGTAGGAGGGAATATCCAGAGCCATTACCTGCCCCCTCCATGACTGATTTCTGCTTTCACAACTTTTTAAAAATTATTTGTTTATTTATTTATTTGAGAGCAACAGACACAGAGAGAAAGACAGATAGAGGGAGAGAGAGAGAATGGGCGCGCCAGGGCTTCCAGCCTCTGCAAACGAACTCCAGACGCGTGCGCCCCCTTGTGCATCTGGCTAACGTGGGACCTGGGAAACCGAGCCTCCAACCGGGGTCCTAAGGCTTCACAGGCAAGCGCTTAACCGCTAAGCCATCTCTCCAGCCCATGCTTTCACAATTCTTAACCCATAACTTCATGGTGAATACCAGTAATCCCACTAAGGAGGGTTCTATGTGGAGTGGGGGTAGGGAGGAGGGAAATGATGGTCTCAACCCATGACGTGTCCATAACAAAGTTTCTACTTAATAAAAAAAAAGAAAGAAAAAAAGAAGACAAAGCTCAGTGAACATTGCAAGATTTGATGGCCATATATGGATTTTCTGGAGAAGAGTGATTCAATATCAGATAAATAAATGTGCACAATATGGTATTAATTAGAGAATTCTTAGCCTGTGGATAAGATCCTTAGTGGCTACAGCTAACTGAAACCAAACCATTGTACCATTGTGGCTATAAAAGGATTAACCTCTTGCAGACCTGAACAAATATCTGAGCAGGACAGAAATATGATTTTTTTTTCAAGATAGGGTCTCATTCTAGTCCTGGCTGACCTGAAATTTTGCTATGTATTCTCAGGGTGGCCTTGCACTCACAGTAATCCTCCTACCTCTGCCTCCTGAGTGCTGGGATTAAAGGTGTGCACCTCCATGTCCAGAAAAAATCCTACACTTATGAATGAAGTAGATGCAAAGAAGAACTGCATATAACTCTAAGAAAAATCAGTGACATGCCGTGTGGATTGGTTTATTATGCTTAAATAGAGTATTCTGCATCAAAGCCATACTGTAGAATAGTGTCTGGTTTATCTGTTACTGGACAATTTGAATTTCTTAAGGTTATCTTTTCATAAAACAAGGATTTTGTTAGCCTTCTATTAACTATACCTATATATTATAAACATAAAAAAGACACACTCATAAAGTTGTTGCACATTAAGTTATTTTTAAAGGAACAAGGTAATTGAAAAAAAGTGAAAGATCTCTTAAGATGGGTTAGTGGAATTTCACAATACAACTTGAGATAATCCTTCTAACCCTGGCCTGTTTCCCCAGCATCAGAATCAGGCATAATCACAAAAGAACTCATGGTCTTTCCCCATACATGCCTCTGCTTTATATGTTGCATATTACCTCATCCTCACTCCTTGACTGACCATTCCTTGTTGACCTACATCAATGATCACTCTTCAGAACTTCCTGTCAAAACTGGTTCTTAATAAATTTTGTCTAACCACTATATTCTCTCTCAAATAATTACTCTGATTACATTTAAATCCATTTAAATAAGCATTAGGAGCATAGGGAAGGAAGACAGTTCTGGTGCAATGTGAGTTGGCTTAAAACAAATAAATATGGGTTCGTATTAATTTTATTTTTTGCTGCGCTGGACCAAACCCAGGTCCTCATATAACCTAGAAAAGAGCTTGATCACTATCAGTGCCTACAATTAATAGAAAATTTAAAGTAACCATTGGAGAAGAACATGCCAATCATCATCACCATCACCATAATCGTTACTGTGTTAGGCATTTCCCATTTTGGTGACAAAATAACTGAATAAAATCTACTGGAAAGGGAGTGTTTACTTTGAGGTTTCAGTCTAGGATCACTTGGTTCTTCTGCTTCTGGACCCATGGTAAGACAGAGTCTCATGGTGGAAGCATGTGGTGGAGAGATGTCCTGATGGTGGACAAGAGGTAGAAATAGAGACAAAAGTGGCAGGAGACAAGATATAGTCTTCAAGGGCATGCCCTCAAGAGCTCACTCCCTTCAAGTAGGTCCTACCACCTAAGTAATCATCAGCTCTTAGTGGTCTATCAGATTATGAGCAATCTATGAACTAATCCATTGAGGTCAGAGCCTCTCCAGTGAACACTACTGCTTAAGCAATATATAAGCCTGTAGGGGATAGTCTATATCTGGACAATAATAGTCGTCTTCACAGATAATAGATAGTGCATGTTTCTTATAACAAAAACACTTTGCTAAGCTCAACTCCATTTTAATGGAAAAGGATTGATACACTGAGGCTGTGTTTGCAGCCACTGTGCTGTACGATGAAATATGAGTCAATTGAACAAAGAATAGCAGAAGGTTTTAAGAAAAGCCACAGATTGTTATGACTAAACACTAAGCAAAGTACCTAGTTTCTGAAGAGACAGAATCAGAGTAAATTATGGAAGGCTTTTAATTCTTTCTCCAAATCGACTTTTATAGGAGTTATTCTGTGGATAGTAAGAGCTACAAAGGCATTTGAATAAATGAGTAGTATAAAATAAAATCTCCTTTTATGTAGATGAGTGACTCTTGCTAACTTTATGAAACAACCACATTTCTATCTTTCATAGTGTATAGACTCAGCTTCCTCTAATTGTTGGATGTATTTATAAGCTGTATCTTTTTAAATATAATTTTTAAAGATATTTTATTTTTAGTTATTTATTTGAGAGAGAGTAAAAGAACAGAGGGGGGAGGGAGAGATAAGAGAGAGAATAGGTATACAAGGGCTTCCAGCCTCTGCAAATAAGACTCTAAACACATGAACCACACTGTAATCTGGCTTACGTAGGTCCTGGGGAATCAAATCTGAGTCCTTTGGCTGTGCAGGTAAGTGCCTTAACCGCTAAGCTATCTCTCCAGCCCACAAGCTGCATCTTTACTAGGTAGACACAATGTGGAGTAAGTTTTCTCTGAATAAATTTTTCATTTCCATTTCAGGCAGGGTGCAATTAGCTAGTAAAGCAACATAGAAAAGGACTTAGAAAGAACAAGCAGGGATGTGTCAATTTTGTATATGAACTGAGTTTAATTCCCTTTCATGAGAGAAATGGAAGAGGTAACAGTTGCTCACACTTTTCAATTGTTCCCATAATGAAACAATAAGCATATTAAACAAACTTAGTGAGGCCATGAACAAGTGGCTGGATGAAGTGGAAAAGAATCTTCAGAAAGAACATACAATGGAATTTAAAGTACAGCTGAATGAAGAAAACCCACAAAAAGAGCTCAAAGTATGACTGAAGGAAATGCAAGCAAATTAACAACAACAACAACAATTCAATAGATGCCTCAATGAAATGGAAGAGAACCAACAAAGAGTTCTCAATAGACACCTCAATATAATTGAAGACAATAAAAATAACTTAGCAGATGGATAAATAAAGTGGAGGAAAATCAACAACAACAAAATCAACTGAATGATCAGTGAAGTAAGCTCAGCGAGGACATGATCAAATGTAGGAATAAAATCCAAGAGTCAACAAGAAAGTCAAATCAGGCAAGGAGAATGAAATTCAATAAAGAGATGGAGGGCTGGAGAGATGGCTTATCAGTTAAGCACTTGCCTGTAAAGCCTAAGGATCCGTTTTGAAGCTTGATTCCCAGGACCCATGTTAGCTGGGTGCAAAAGGGGGCGCATGCATCTGGAGTTTGTTTGCAGTGGCTGGAGGCCCTGGTGCACCCATTCTCTCCCTCTCTCTCTCTCTCTCTTGATCTGCCTCTTTCTGTCTGTCTGTTGCTCTCAAATAAATAAATAAAAATAAACAAAAAAAATTTAAAAGGGAGATGATAAAGAAAAACAAAAAATGAAATAACTCTTTTAAAAGGCTCCCAAGAAAGCTTCAGCAACATAATAAATCATGCACAGAACAAAATATCAGAACTTGAGGACAATACAGAGGAAATGGAGTGGGAGTCCAAACATAATGACAAGTTCAAAAAGCAGTGCACAGAATATGATGGACATGTGGGACAAATTTAAAAAACCAAATATCTGTCTCACGAAGGGGAAAAATACAAGCTAAAGGCATAAAGAATATCTTCAATAAAATTATGGAAGAAAATTGTCCTAATCCCACAAAAGAGAGACCTATTCAGATACAGAGAGCTCACAGAACACTGAACAGTAAAATCAAAGAAGAGATTTTCCATGTCACATTCTAGTTAAAACTCTAAACACTGAAAACAAAGAAAGAGTACTAAAGTCTTCAAAAAGAAAAAGAGCTTATTACATACAAATGTAAGCTCATCAGAATTGACTTTTATTTTTTCAATGGAAACTCTAAAGGCCAGAAGGGCTTGGGATGAATTATTTCAAATTTTTTAAAGACCATGGCTGGCAACCCAAATTACCATACCCAGCAAATTATCCCTCACAATAGATAAAGGACAACTTTCCATGATTATGAATATATGAGAATGAAACAAATTCTACAGAGAATACTGCAGGAAATACTCTACAAAGAGACAAAAATCATACTCAAAAGACCACAAGAGGCAAAAAGTAATAACCAAATCTAGAACAGACATAAAAACATACAGTGTTTAAGAAAATACCATATTCCACAAAACTTCCAATATGTCAGAGATTAACTCAAACCTTATAGACATAACTCTGAATTTTTTTTTTATTTTTGAGAGAGAAAGAGAAGAAGGGTGGGGTGGGGGAGAGAGAGAGAATAGGCACACCAGGGCCCTCTGCCACTGCAAATGAATCCCAGATGTTTGTGCCCCTTTGTGTGCATGTGCAACATGACACACTTGTGTTACTGCATCTGGCTTACATGGGACCTGGAAAATCAAAGATAAGTTCTTAGGCTTCACAGGCAAGCACCTTAACCACTAAACCATCTCTCCAACCCATAATTCTGAATATTACTTGGCTCAGCTCCCTAATCAAAAGTCACAGGTTAGCAGGCTGGACCAGAAAAATGGATTTATCCATTTACTTTCTACAAGAAATCCACCTTACCATCAAAGACACATGTCCTTGGGGTGAAAGGATGGAAAATAATTTTCTAAGTCAATAGAAAAAGAAACAAATAAGTGTAGTTCTACTAAACATCTGATAAAATAGACTTTAAAACAAAAGTAATCAAAATAAATTATAAGGCCACTTGTTACTCATCAAGGAAACAATCCAACAAGGAGACATTAATTATAATCATAAACATATATGCACCAAACACAGGTACACCAAATTTTATAAAGCAAAACTTTCTAGACAATAAACCAGAAATAAATCCCAATACAATACAATCCCAGCACAAGTAGGAGACTTTAACACCCCACTATGATCAATAGACAGGTCATCCAAGCAGAAAATTAACAGAAATAATAGCACTAAGTGACATCATAGATCAATTGGACTTAACAGACATCTTCAGAACATTCCACCTTAACAATACAGAATATACATTCTTCTTAGCAGCTCATGGAACCTTATCTAAATAGGTCATATTCAGGGTAGGACATAAAGCATGTCTCCACAAATTCAGGAAAATTGTCATAACTTTTTGTTATTATATCCAACAAAATGCAATACAATTGGAAATCAGTAAGAAGAGAAACAACAAAAAAATACACCAGCTCTTGGCAACTAAATAACTTTCTATTAAGCAATGAATGGATAATTAAAGAAATCAAAAAGGAAATCTATAAACTCCTAAAACTGAATGCTAAGCAAAACACAACATATCAAAACTCATGGGACACAGTCAAAGCAGTTCTAAGAGTGTCTAATGTAGCACTAAATGCCTATATTACAAACACACAGAAAGCTCAGGTTAATGACTTAACTGTCCACCTGAGGACACTGGAAAAACAAGAACTGTTCAAATCCTGAAGGAAAGAATTTATCAAGATCAGAGTGGAAATCAGTGAATTAAAATTAGGAAAACAATGTTTAAAATTGATGATATTAAGACCTGGTTCTTCAAAGAAAACAAACAAGATTGATAAACCCATGACCAAATTGATCAAAGGAAACAAAGAAAGCAGTCAAGTCAACAAGATTAGAAGTGAAAATGCAGATGTTATAATGAATGCCAATGAAACTGGGAGTATTATCAGGGACTATTTCAAAAACTTGTATTTCACAAAATTAGAAAATCAGGAATATCAATTTCTCGACTAATGTCACCTACCGAAACTGAACCCACAAGAGACTGATTATCTGAATAAAGCTATAACATCAAACAAGATTGAAAATGTAACTAAATGTCTCCTAAGAACAATAATAAAAAGTCTAGTCTCAGTTGGGTTCACTGCCATGTTCTACCAAACCTTTCTTGAATAACTGAAGTTATTATTTCTCAACTTATTCCACACAACTGAAAAGGAGAAAATGTTCTCTGACTCCTATGAAGCTAGGATTACCTAATACTTAAACCAAAGACACAAGAAAAGACAATTATAGACCAATATTCCTGATGAATTTAGATATGAAAATTCTCAATAAAATTCTTGCAAACCAAACTCAAAAACACATAAAAACAAAATTCAAAAACACATAAAAAACACATATCACCCACCTCGATAAGTAGATTTTATTACAGGGATGCCTGGTTAATTCACCATACAAAATTGATATATGAAATATATCACGTAAACATATAACATATCACATAAACATACCAAGACAGTAATCACATGATCATTTTAATTGATGCAGAAAAGCATTCAACAAAATACAACATTCCTTCATGATTAAAATGCTAGAGAGACTAGGAATGGAGGGCTCATATCTTGACATAATAAGGACTATATATAACAGACCTACGGCCCATATCATTGTAAATGGGTAAAGACTCAAAGCTTTCCCATTAAAGTTGGGAAAAAGACAGGGATACCCACTCTCACCACTGCTTTTCAACATAGAACTTAAAGTCTTACCTGAAGCCATAAGGCAAGAGAGAGAACTAAAAAGGATACAAATCAGAAAGGAAGAAGTCAAGCTATCCCTACTTGCAGTTGACATAATTCTTTACATTAGTGATCCAAAAGACTCTGCCAAAAACTCCTAGAAGTGATATATACTTTCCGTAAAGTGGCAAGATAAAATCAACACAAAAAATCAGAGTCCGTTGTATATACCAATGACCAACATATAGAGAAAGAAATCAATGAAGCGGTACCATTTACAATAGCCACCAAAAAATTAAATATCTTGGAATATCCCTAATCAAGAAAATGAAAGACTTATACAATGAAAACAAATGTTTTGAAGAAAGAAATGGAAGAAAATATGAGATGATGCAAAAACCACCCATGCTCAGGAATTAGAAGAATTAATATTATTAAAATGACCATCCTATCAAAAGTAATATACAGATTCAATGTAATTCCAATAAAAATGACAGCACCATTCTTCACAGAATTTTTAAAAAACTGTGTCAAAATTTATATAGATACACAAAAGGCCTCAGATAGCCACACATATCCTCAGCAAAAAGAATATCACTAGTAACATCATCAAACCTGATTCAAGACATGCTACAAAGCCATAGTTAAAAACAAAACCAAAACAACAACAGCAAAAAGCCAGCTTCTTCCTGACACAAACCATGCACATCGATCAATGGAATTAAACAGGATACAGATATATGTGCCTCCAACTTTGACAAAGGGGTTAGAAAAAATGTACACTGCAGTAGACAGCATTTTCAACAAATGGTGCTGGAAAGACTGGATAGCCACATGGAGAAGAATGAACCTGGACCCTCTTCTCTCACCCTGTACAAAAATCAACTTCAAAAGGATCAAGGACCTCAATATACCTGAAACTCTAAACTAACTGGAAGAAAAAATATACAGAATACTCCAATATACAAGCACAGGGAAGGACTTCTTGAATAAGACTCCAGTGGCCCAGCGGTTAGATACTCAACCACTAGAATCCCATGAAACTCAAAAGTTATTGTATAGCTAAGCAAACCATCTAACAGAGCCAATAGACAATCTACAGAATGGCAGAAAAATCTTTGCCAGTTATATAACTGATACATCTGACAGAGATCTAATATTTAGAATTTATAAAGAACTCAGAAAACTAAGCAATAAAAAAATCAAGCAACCCACCAAAAAAACTGGGAAGGGAATTGAACAGAGTGCTCTCAAAGGAAGAAATTCAAATCACTAATAAAACCCTAAAGAGTTGTTCAACATCTGTAGCAAATAGGAACACACAAACTAAAATGACTTTGAGATTCAATCTAACCCAGTCAGAATGGCAATCATCAAAAAATCAAATGAGGGCTGGAGAGATGGCTGAGCAGGTAAGGTGCTGTAATTTCTTTCTGGCTGTTATCTGCATAGGCTGAGTGCCACTATTGCACATGTGTATACCTATGTGTAGTTGGTCGATTTTGTACCCACCCAGCAGAATCTCCTGCTTGTACACAATGTAGATGGCCATTTTCTTTCTTTCTTTTTTTTTTAATTTGATTTATTAGTTTTCTTTTCATCAAATACAGGCAGTTTGGTACCATTGTTTAGGCTCATCTATGATCTACCCCCTCCCATTAGACCCTCCTTGTTGATGTAAATGGGTCATGCATTGTGGAGTTAGTCCCCAGTTATTGGTATGCTAAATGCCTCTGCAAATCATGACCCAACATGTGACTCTGACATTCTTTCTGCACCCTCTTCTGCAAAATTTCCCTGAGCCATGTTGGGTTCATTTTTGGTCTGCTTCAGTGCTTAGGTGTTGGGGGCCTCTGAGTCTCTGGCTCTCTGATTTGGTAGGAGTTGATTTTTCTCTGCGTTGGTCTCCTTCCCCTTTGTGCTGGTATCCGGTTCACAGGAAAACATAGATGGCCACTTTCCCCCAGTAGATTCAGCACTATGAGGGCTAGCCATCAGGGAGGTGGCTTGCTGCTAAATTCCAGTGTGATCTCTCAATGTCCTGTGTTCTTAGTTTGTGGTGTCATTAGCAAAGGTCTTACCTTTTAGCTTTGGTGGGTAATCAAGTGCTTTGAGAAGCCTGCCTCATTTTGGAGACCTCATAGATCTCTCTGACCTCACTGTGTTGTATAATCCATTTCTGACATTAGGAATTGCAAACCAGAGCCATCGTTTAGGATTAGGCTTCCTCCACCCTCTCCAGGGCCCTTCTGTCCATACAATGTTTGCCTCACTCCTGGAGAAAGATTTCTGTGGCTCTTATATTCGTTCTGCTTGCTTGTTCTCAAAGCTCCCTGAGCTGTGGAAAGGCAAACTCATTCTTCAAACAAGGCCTTCCCTCAAGAGAAACTACAAAGAAGCCTGTGCTTGGCCTATGTGAGGAAACACAAATACCCAAGTCCAGCCTGTTCTTACCTCCCCTACATGGGAAAATCAACCAAAGATAAAAACCCTATCTGGAGCTCAGAGCATGAGCTCACTAAGAACTATGTGGTTTTTTTCTTCCTCCTTCCCAGGGCTCTTATATCACAGAGTAAAATAATAGAAAGAACTATGTGTCTCAGATCTAATCCAATTTAATTTAATTTAAGTCTCTAGGGAAACCCAAAGATAACAACAAAGAAAAAATTAAGACATCAGGTTAAGTTGTAGCCAGTGATACATACATTACAGGAAATAGTACATGTGTTCTAACTCCTCACAGATGTCGTGTCTATTTTCCATTCCTACATCCAAATACCTGGTCAGAAACTTGACACAGAAAAGGGTTTTTTTTTTGTTGGTGTTGTTATTTATTTGTTTTGGTAGTCTAGACTGTCCAGGAACTCACATTTTAATCCAGGCTGGTCTCAAACTCATGGCAAACCACAAACTTCAGCCTCCTGAGTGCTGGAATTACAGTCATGAACCACCTGACTTATGAAGTTTATTTAGTTCACAGTTTTAGAGGCCTGAACTCCAAAAGCGGGAGTTGTCATCTGTCTAGTCTCTATTGAAAGTGTTCTGTCTGTAGGACAACAGGCTCACTGGCTTCATGACTGTGTGTGGAAGAATCTGATTAGACAAGTTGCGAAAATGCCAAGACAGTGAGGCATTCTTTACAACAAGCCACTCTCAAGAACTAATCCATTCCTATGCTAGTCCTATTCCTTTCCAATAGTCATGTGCCCAAGACATACAGGTTTCCATTAGACCTCTATCTTTCTGTCTTTCTTTTTTTTTTTTTTTTTGGTTTTTTGAGGTAGGGTGTCAGTCTAGCCCAGGCTGACCTGGAATTCACTATGGAGTCTCAGGGTGGCCTTCAACTCACGGCAATCCTCCTACCTCTGCATCACAAGTGCTGGGATTAAAGGTGTGCGCCACCACGCTCAGCTCTGATGCCCATCTCTTAATACTTGATATTGCTATTCTGGAGACAAGACTGCAGCACATGAACCTCTGGAGCATACAAACCATAGCAGCAGGTCAGTGTAAAGCTTTGCACTAAAGACCAAGTTATCTCAATTCCTTTTAACAAGCACATTGTTCTCAGCTTTCAAAAACAAGGTTTGAATAGATAAAACAAAGTAAAACATATTTGAATTAAACTTGGATATGGCAGAGATGTTGGAATTATTAGAACAGGAGTTTAAAATGAGGATAATTATTCTAGTAAGGGTTCTAAATAAAAAACAAGCAGTTAACATGAAAGAACAGATAGTTAATATAAACAGAGAAATAACAACTCAAAGATGGAATCAAAAGGAAATGCTGGGGCTGGAGGGATGGCTTAGCAGTTAAGGAGTTTGCCTGAAAATCCAAAGAACCCAGATTTGATTCCCCAGGACCCACATTAACCAGATGCAGAAGGGAACACAAGTGTCTGGAGTTAGTTTGCACTGGCTGGAGGCCCTGACAGGCCATTTCTCTCTCTCTCTCTCTCTCTCTCTCTCTCTCTCTCTCTGTCATATAAATAAATAAATATTTTTTTTAAGGAAAAGGAAATGCAGAGCACACTATAACACACACAGAATCCTTGATGGGTATGTGATAGACTACACATGGCCCAGAAGAATAGTTTAGTTTACTGTCAACAGAAACCTTCAAACCTAAATGCAAAGCGACAAAGGGATGAGAATCTGAAAGAATATCTACAAACCATGGGACAAATGAAAAGTAAAGCATATCATATTGAAACTGCAAAATGAGAGGCCAGAAGAAAATCTTGAAAGATGTCATAGATAGAAAACCTTACTGGAAAGAAGGAAAAAAAGGTAGGAGTTCTCTTCATAAGCCATAACAGAATGGAACAAAATAACTGAAGAAAAGTATTATCATTCTAGAATTATGTCTCCAGCAAAATTATGTCTTCTTCAAAAGTAAATGAGGCCTTGGGGTGTGTGTGTGCATGTGTATGCACGTGTGCGTGGCCTCTCTGGCAGCTATTTACCATTTTTGAGACAGAGTCTCTCCATTGGCTTGGAACTCAACAAATAGACTAGACTGACTGGCAAGTGAGCCCCAGGGATATGTGTCTCCTCCTTCCCAGCACTGGACTTGCAGGCATATGCCACCACACCCAACATTTTTTTTTAATGTGGGCTGTAAGGATCAAGCCTAGGTCCTCATACCTGCAAGGCAAACACATTTATCCATTGAACTATCTCCCCAAACCTAAGAAGATGGTACCTCATGCTGTTTCCAGAATAGGGAGGGTTCCTCAGCCTTAAGAAGTATCCAGGAGGAAGTCTTAGCTCCTCAAACAATATGCCTACCTGGCCTAGCCACTATCATTTGGAGATCTTTGACCCTGAGATGAGAGGCACAACCTTTCTAAAGTCAAAACTGCATTGTGTTGAGGTATCAACAACTCTTCCTGCAGAGGGTCCATAGTGGTGTGCGGGTGTTCAGCAAGGCTCCTGCCACCAAGGGGGAAACTGGCATTGTGTAGCTGACTCACTAGGACCCTAAGCATAGACAATTTCTAGCTCAACCGAAGTTGAAGAAGAGCAAATGGTCTCAGTGTCCAAGATAAAGAGGAGAGAACTGAGACTGATACTTCTCCTCCATGTCTATCTTGAGACTATGTTCTGAATGTAACATGTCCCCAGAAGCTTGTTTGTGTGACCACTTAGTCCCCAGAAGGTCACTGGGGGCAGGCCTTGAGGTTTTATAGCCACTTCCTACTTATCCCTGCTTCCTGACTGTGGATGCAATGTGACCAGCTGGCCTCTTGCTCCTGCCACCATACCTTTCTGTCATGTTGGAAAGAATTCCCTCAAACTATAAGCCAAAATAACCCCTTTCCTTCCTTTAGCTGCTTCTTGTAGGACATTTGGTCACAGTAATGAATAGCATAACTAATGTCATGGGCAAAATGGAGGTGTTCACATACAAGAGGCTGGAAGAAAACTGACTGGATGAAAGACAATGGCTGCCTGCTACATGGACCCCTTATTTTTTTGGTTTTCTTTAAGAGATTCTCATTCATCTATAAAGAACCTGGCATCATCTGTGATGTTTTGCTGTTTCTGAACGTCTAACCTCTACTCAGATCAAATATATTGTAAAAACTTCATCTTATTGATTCTAACCCCTGAGATAATTAATTTATAAAAGGAAATGATTATTTGTGGTCAAAGATGTGAACAATGATTAATCATTTCAGTCCATGGTCAGTTACTTGCACTGCTCTGAGGCTATAGTGAAGTCTCATATCATGGGAAATGCATGACAAGGTGAAACTGCTCACTTCATGGTCAGAGAGCAGGAAAAAGAGGTAGTGATTGGTCTCACTATTTTCTCTAAAACATTCTTGAAATGAACGAAAGATTGCTAGGCCCCACGGTTTAAAGATTCCACCACCTCCCAATAACACCCTTCTTGGGACCAAGCCTTTATAGCACATGACCTCTGAGGGACAAATCCAAACCATAGCATATGAACTCCATGGTCACTCCACAGGACAGGCTCATTTGAGGATGTTCTTTCTGGGTGCAGTGTTTTGCTCTAGTTTCTTCTAGTTCTTCTATACTATTTATTGTCACCAGAGAAAGCCTTGGACTTATCCCTAACTACACCAGTCAGGGATTGCTCTTCTGTCTCTGAAAAGCTGTGCTGGATTCTATCTCCCCACCTACTGCTCCCCATGGCTGTAGCTTGTTTACCTTATTATGGCCTGTTTCCTGAACATTCCTGCATTTCTGTGGGGTGCAGGCTTGGCCTGCCTAAGCACTAGTAGACAAGAATAGGAGTCCTCTTGAACTCTGCCTGGGTAGTGTGCGTCCACAGTGAATTTGATGTTCACTGAGGTCTTTGTCAAGGTCACCCCAGAGGATCCAGATGGGCGTGTTCTTGCTCTGGCTGTGCTGTACAGCATTGGAGCTGACCTTCATGCTGGTGAAAGTCCTGGGAAAGTTTGCATCTGGACCCAGCCTTACCAGATTGCACATGCTGGGGGAGGGGGGGAACCTCTGTGGTCTTCTAGAAAGCCGCAGTGTTCGACACAGGAGTTCCTGATGACTCCTTTCTTTGAGCCCCACAACTGAGGATCTTCCTAAGTGCTTTTAGAAATAACTCCTTGTGCCCAGCGTGGTGGCACACACCTTAAATCCCAGCTGTCTTTTTTCCAGTATGTACTTTTGGCCCCTTTGTCAAAGATCAGACAGCTATAGTTGCTTGGATTAAGATATGGGTCTTTTATTCTATTTCATTTATCTGTGTGTTTGTTTTTGTGCCAGTACCATGCTATTTTCATTACTATGGATTTTTAGTATATCTTGAAATCAGATATGGTGATACCTTCTGATGTGTTCCTTTTATTGAACATATTTTTAGCTACTCAAGCCGTTTGTTCTTCCATATGAATTTTAAGACTATTTTTTCTATCTCTGTGAAGAACATTGCTGGAATTTTAATTGGAATTGCATTGAATCTGTATAATGCTTTTTGTAGGATGGTCATTTTCACAATAGTAATTCATCCAATCCATCAGCATGGGAGATCTTTCCATGTTCTTATGTCCTCATCAATTTTTTTCCTCAGTGTTTTAATGTTTTCATTCTATAGGACTTTCACTTCCTGGGTTAGTGATATTCCAAGGTATTTAAATATTTTGTGGCTACTGAAAATGGGATACCATTACTTATAACTTTCTCCATAGGTTTATTTTTTGCATATATAGGTTACTGATTTTTGTGTTTTGATTTTGTATCCTGCCACTTTACTGAAAGAATATACCACCTCTAGGAGATTTTTGGTAGAGTCTTTTGGGTCTTATGTATATAAAATCATGTCACCTGCAAATAGTCTTATGTAACATCAACATCATGTTATCTGCAAATATCCTTATCAATTTGTATCCCTTTTATTTGTTTCTCTTGTCTTAATGCTTGAGTTAATTCTTCAGGTAATATGTTGAAAAGCAATGGTGAGAGTGGGCACCCTGTCTTGTTCCAGACCTTAATGGGAATGCTTCAAGTTTTTCCCCACTTCGTGTGATCTGGGCCTTGGGTGCTTTATAAATAGCCTTTATTATGTTTAAGATAAGGTCCTTCCATCCCTAACCTTTCCAGTGTTTTAATCATGAAAGAGTGCTGTATTTTGTCAAAGGTCTTTCCTGAATCCATTGAAATAAGTGTGTGATTCTTGTGTTTGTTTATGTCGTGAATTACATTTACTGATTTCTGTATGCTGAACAATCTGAATGGACATCCATTAGGAGGAACATACTTGGTCTAGTTGGGTGGTGTTTCTGATGTGTTCTTGAATTTTGTTTTCAAGCACTTTATGGAGAATTTTTACATGTAAGTTCATTAGGGATATTGGTCTATAATTATCTATTTTTGTTGTGTCTCTTTGTATTATGCTGGTTTCATAGAAGACATTTGGAAGCTTTCTATCTTTATTAATTGTGTAAAATAACTTGAGAAGTGGTTTGAGTTCTTAACTAAAGGTTTTGTATAACTCAGCAGTGAATCCATATGGGCCAGAACTCTTTTTTCACTGAGAGATTTTTAATTATTTTTTTCAATTTTGTTAGAAGTAGTTGGTTTGTTTAGGAAGTCTGTTCTGGATTTGGTTTTGGAAGGCAATATGAGCCAAAGAATTTATCCATTTCTTCCACGTTTTCCAACTTTGTGAAATATAGGTTTTTGAAATATGCCCCAATGATTCTTCCAATTTCATTGGTGTCAGGTATGACGTCTCCATTTTCATTTCTAATCTCATTGATTTGAGTCTTCTCTTTTTTCTGCTGATCAGTTTACCAAGTGGTTTATCAATCTTGCTTACTTTTTTGAAGAACCAGCTCTTCATTTCATCAATTTTTTAAATTGTTTTCTTTATTTTCCATTCATTGATTTCTCCTTTGATCATGATAATTTCTTTCCATCTGAGTTTGGACTGTATTTATCTTTTCAACACCTCCAGATGAATATTTAAGTTATTTGAGATCTCTCTGTTTTTGTAATTCAGGTATATAGTGCTATAAACTTCCCTCTTATAACTGCCTTCATTGTGTCCCATATGTTTTGGTATGTTGTGTTTTCATTGTCTTGAAGTTCAATAAATTTATTGATTTCCTTTCTGATTTCTTCAACAATCCATTTATTAGTTAACAGTGAGTTGTTCCGTCTCTAAGAGTTGGTGTGTTTTCTGTTATTACTGTTGTTGCTGATTTCTAGTTTTAATACATTGTGATCAGCTATAGTGCAGGGAATTACTGCAATTTCTCTGAATTTGTAGAAATGTGCTTTATGCCCTAATATATGGTCTATTTTGGAGAAGGTTCTGTAAGCTGCTGAGCAGCATGTGTATTTGGGTGGAATGTTCTGTAGATGTCTGTTAAATCCATCTGATCTAAGGCATTGTTTAGCTCCATTGTTTCTCAATTTATTTATTTATTTTGTTTAGATGATTTGTCTATTGATGATAGTGGAGTGTTAAAGACTCCTACTATTATTGTATTGGGATTTATATATAGTTTATTTTCTAGTAAATTTCACTTTATAAAATTAGGTGCCCCTGTGTTTGGTGCATATAAGTTTATGATGGTAATATCTTCTTGTTAAATTGTTCCTCTACTGAGTATGAAGTAGCCTTCTTTATCTTTTTTGATTACTTTTGGCTTAAAGTCAGTTTTGGCAGAATCAGTACAACTACTCCTGCTTGTTTCATGTTTGCATTTACTTGGAAAATCTTTTTCTATCCTTTCACCCTAAGGTGTTGTTTATCTTTAATTGTAAGGTGTGATTCTTGTAGACAGCAAATGGATGGATCCAGCTTTCTGATCTAGCCTGTTAACCTGTGTCTTTTGATTGGAGAGTTGAGTTCATTAATGTTCACAGTTATAATTGTGAGGTGTGAGTTAATCCCTGTCATGTTGAAGGTTTTGTGGAGTTTGGTGTTTTCTTGATCTTTTTATGCTTTAGTTCACTCTTTTTTGTTTGTTTTGTTTTTCCAGGTAGGGTCTCACTCTAGCTCAGGCTGACCTGGATTTCACTATATAGTCTCAAGGTGGCCTCAAACTCATGGCGATCCTCCCACTTCTGCTTCATGGGGTTAAAGGCAAGTGCCACCATGCTCAGCTTCATTCTATTTTTGATTGTTTCTTTTTCTCCCCTCTTGTGCATGTTGTTTCATCTCCTGAGTGTGAACTATTCCATGCAGTATTCTCTGTAGGACTGGCTTTGTGCTCATATCATAAAGCTGGTTTATATCATGTAAAGTTTTTCTTTTACCTTTTATTATGAAGGATGATAATGTTCCTGGCTATAGTACTTTGGGTTGGCAGCCATGGTATTTTAGCTTTTGAAATACTCTGTCTCAAACACTTCTTATTTTATGAGTTTTCATTGAATTGTCAGATGTGATTCTGATGGGCTTACCTCTGTATGGAATGAGCTGTTTTCTCTTATAGTTTTTAGTATTCTCTGTTTTCTGTGTTTAGTGTTTTGACTATTACATGGCATGGGGTGTCTATTCTCTGGTCCTGTCTATTTGGTGTTCTGTGTACCTACTGTACCTGGATCAGTCTCTCTTTTGTAAGGTTGGGAAAATTTTCTTCAATAATGTTGTTGAAGATATTCTCTATGCCCTTAGCCTTTATTTCTTCCCCTTCCTATATGCCTCTGATCCAAATATTTTGTCTTTTTAAATTTTTAAAAATTATTTTAGAGAGAACAAGAGAGAGAGAGAGAATTGGCATGTCAGAGCCTCAGCCACTGAAATCAAACTCCAGATGCTTCCACCACCTAGTGGGCATGTGCAACCTTGTGCTTGCAGTCACTTGTGCATCTGGTTTACCTAGGCTTCACAGGCAAGCACCTTAACCTCTAAGCCATCTCTCCAGCCCTATTTTGTCTTTTTAAGGTGTCCCAAGATGCCCTCATGTTCTGTTCACACGTTTTTGAACTTGACAGTGTTTTTGGAGTTCCAATCTAATTCTTGTGTCTTGTCCTTGTGTTCCAAAATTCTGACCTCCATTTGGTCTATTCTGTTGGTGAGGCTTTCATGGGAGCCTTTTAAGAGGGTTGCTTCATTTCTGCTTTCTGTTATGTTTTCCTTCAACATTTCTATCTCTTGCTTAAATTTCATTTTCATTTCTTGATCTGACCTTTTTAATCCATAAGTACACTGGGCATTTTTGTATTTTGGCCACTGGAAAACATAAGTCATAGCATCAGAAAAGGTCTGAGATGTCTTTGTAGATACCACTTAGTATATTTAAAGTTAACAAAAAGTTGACATCAGAAGTTTTAAAAATAGGCAAAATTCACATTTGAAAATTTTAAAAAAAACCCTGTTTCTATTTAGAGTAACAGTAGGAATATGATTACAGAAGTTAAAACTGACTTCACAACTATGACTTCAGCTTAGCAAACAGCTTTGGTTCCAAGGCTGGTTTGTCACAAAAGGTCGTGTCTGTGATGTAGACGTGTAATTTAAAGGAATCAGACAATCTCTGAAGCAGCCTTAGTGTTTCAATTACCGGTCTGGAAAGGACCATCGCATTAGCTCCGCAGAAAGGATTAGCCAGCATCTTGGTGCAAGGCTGACACGGTGATCACGGGTCTAAGGCTAGAAAGGTGCCACGTGACATAAAGCAGAAAGGAGGGGTGAGGGCTTCTCTGCAGCTGTAGCTACTGCTCAGAGGATTCTTAGAAAATGACACAATGGCAGCCTTTCTTGTTTTTCTTTTTCTGAGTTGGTTCTGGTGAAGGAGGATATTCTTGCTCTTGAAATCTCTTTATAACCCGGACAAATTCATGGAAAGCTTGAACTACATGCATCCTGATCTTTGCTGACGCCTGTGTATATATTGCTGTCCTTCTTCCTGTGTGACTTGTCTTTGATGATCCAGGTCTGCTTTATTGGCAATTAAAATCACTGGACACTCGTCACGATCCTTTACTCTGAAATCTGTCTTTGAAACTTAGAGATTTCTTCAAAAGTGCCTCTGTCCGTGACCGAGGACCAGCAGGAAGCCCTCGCCGGTCCGCATGGCTCCAAAGTCTTCGTGTCCAGCTGTGTCCACAGTGTCCAGCTGGGCTGCTCGCTGTCTATCACACGCTGCTTTGCGCAGGACTCTTCAATGGTCGGATCTTAATCCCGCACAAGATAGGACTGGATGAACGGGATGTGAGCGCAGACTTGCCCACCTCGCCGACCACCACCAGCCCATACTTCTGGCTGAGCCTCCCCGCGGCGGGCTGCCGGCGACGCGCGGAGCCGAGCGGAGGGCGGGGAGCGCGGCGCGCAGGCGGCTCCGGCTCCCAGCCCGCCCCCCAGCGCGCCGGAGCACAGCAGCTGGCGGCCAGCAGCGCACCGCTACGATTTGACCTTTCTATTGACTATTGGAGTTTATGTCCTCGTTGAGCTTGTTCCGTTGGCCTGTGAGCTCATTTATTTTTTGATTTTCCTCAAATCCCTTTATCCTTCTGTTGATCTCTTTTTGATTGACTTCGATTTCATTAAGCCATCTACGGTTGGTTTCCTTCCGCCATCAATTGAGTTGTTCTTGTTGATTATTTTATGTTTTCTTCAGCCATTCTTTAAAAAAAGGTTTTTTTTTGTTGGTTTTTATTTTATTTTATTTTATTTTATTTTATTTTATTTTATTTTATTTTATTTATTTATTTATTTTTAATCTTGGGCTGGAGGAATGGTTTAGCGGTTAAGGTATTTGCCTGCAAAGTCAAAGGACCCAGGGTCAATTCCCCAGGACCCACTTTAGCCAGATGCACAAGGGGGCACACGCGTCTGGAGTTCGTTTGCAATGGCTGGAGGTCCTGGAGTGCCCATTCTCTCTCTCTCTCTCCCTCGTTCTCTGTCAAATAAATAAAAATTAAAATAAAAAAATAAAGACTTTGCCTTTATTTATTCATTTAGTTGGGAGAGAGAAACAGAAAGAGAGAGAGAGGGAGAATGGGTGCACCAGGGCCACCAGCAGCTACAAATGAACTCCAGATGCATGCATTACCTTGTGCATCTGGCTTAAGTGGTTACTGGGGAATGGAACCTGTGTCCTTTTGGCTTTGCAGGCAAGCACCTTAACAGCTAAGCCTTCTCTCCAGCCCTGCTTGATTACTTTTTGTCCAGTTTTTTTCCCCCAAACAGCCCCGTTTGTTCATGGTTTCATTAAGTTTTTTTAAAGTATTTGTCGAGATTTCTCTGGCTTCCTCTAAGCGTTCATTGGAGGCTTCCATTGTGGGACTAGTTAGTCTTGGTTGGGATCCCTTCGCTTGGCGCTGTGTGTTCTTTGCTTTGCACTGGGGTCTCCCCCTCTCCAGATCAGTTGTCTCACTTAGGGCACGGCGGTACCAGCGCTTGTATAGTCTATGAGGGGTGGCCTGGTCTAAACTGATCACAGTGGCTGCGGTATTGGAGACACCGGATTGCGGTGGTTGTGTTTGGGCGTGAAGAGGGTCTGCTTTGTGTGTGCCACTTCCGGGAAAACCTGGTAGGGCTTTAGGAGGCCTGCCTGGCCTGTCCACCAGCCTGGGCAATGATCTTCCAGATCTATTCCCTGTCTAGCTTTTTGGAGAGACACCAGCTCCAAGCTCCTACTGGACTGGAACTGTTACACAGTTGCCTGGGCTTCAGCCCTTCTTCAGAAGAAAAAAATATTTTTGGAGGTGGGGGCGGGTCTTGAAAGGTCACTGTGAGAAGTAGAATTCAAGTTGGTGGGCTGTTTGCTCCTGGCTTTCCGCTGTTTTGTTATATCCCAGGCAGGCCCTCTGGAATGAAATCTAGTCCATCTCCCAACTGACGCAGGCCTGCTCCCCTCTACCTTTTACTGTTTTGCTCCCTCCCAGGCAGCCCCCCTGGGATGGCCACTCATTACTTTTGTATGTTAATTAAAAAAAAATTAGAAAGGCAAAAAATCTTTTAAAATATTTAAGGTGTTATCACTGCTAGTTATCTTAACACAAAGATTGATGACAGTAAAAGAAAGGACGGTACTGGACAAAAATTGACAAACTGCGGTAGTAGTGCTACTTTTCAAGAATGTTAAGGGCTGGAGAGCTGGCTCAGCAGTTAGGGCACTTTCTGGCAAAGCCTAAGGCCCCACCTTCGATTCCCCAGTACCCACATAAAGCCAGATGTACAAGGTGTCTCATGTGACTGGAGTTCATTTGCAGTGGCTAGAGGCCCTGGCAGGCCACATTCTCTCTCTCTCTTTCCCTCTCTTCCCCCCCCCCTTCTCTCTCTGCTTGCAAATAAAATATTTTTAAAAGAATGTTAAAATTCTTTGCAAAGATAAAATATTATATAGGTCTGTCATGTGAAACTTTTTCCCTGAGGAGACGTGAACACATCTATTCACCCCAGGTAGGGCTCAGCTGATAGAACAAAGCATGATTGCATCCAAACAAGTTTGGTGAAACGGCGAGTTTATTGGGGTTACTTACACAGCAGAGTGAGGCGTGGCTGACAGGAGCAGGAGCGACTCAAGGACGGCTGCATCACCAACAGCCGCCAGCACGGGCGATGGCTCACAGAAGCCGCGTCTGTGGAGCACCCTGCAGGACTTGCAGGCAGCTCGGGTGGCTGAGGTCTCTCCCAAGTGGTTGTTTGTCCTTTCTGTAATGTTGGGGAGGGGTCCTGGAAAAGTTTAAGTTTGGAACATTTCTACACAACACTAGTTAAGAGTCTTGTCTCTTTACTGCTGCTCCTGTAATACTAGCGAGTGTGTGTATGACCTTGCAAGTTTCAGTTCTTCCAGACTTGTTGACCTCCTGACTGCCTTCCTCCCCCAGCCCCAGGAGGGAATATTTTAATTGTGAGGAATTTGCTGTGCAACAAGGTCAGAAAAAAAAGGAAGATTATTACAGAAGGAATAAGTGAAGTACAATAAAATCTCATGTTTTTCTTATTCCTTTAACAATGTTTGCTTATTTGAGGGAGAAAAGGATAAAGAAAGGAGAAAATAGGCATGCTAGGGCCTCCTACCACTAAAACAAACTTCAGATGCATGTGCCACTTTGTGCATCTCGCTTTATATAGGTACTGGGGAATAGAATCTTGGCAATAAAGCTTGTCAAGCCAGCATCTTTAACTACTGAGCCATCTCTCCATTCCTGTTTGTCTTATTCTTGCCTAATGTAACAGAAACTACTCTGTTCAAAGTAAAAACAACTTACTTCATGGTCACAGTTTACAGATAAATGAAGTAAATGACTACAATGTTATAAAAGATGGGAAGGAAGAGTTGAGAATACTGTAAAGGTTTTTGCATAACTCACGAAGTGGTACTGTATTAACTGAATAAGGAATTGTTTGTACATGCCTATTGTAATAAATCCTTTTTTAGTTTTTTACTAAGAAAAAGTAAAAAAATGCTATTGATAAAGCGATAAGAAAAAGATGTGATCATATAAAATGCGTAATTAGAACCAGAGAAGGTAGAGAAAGAATGGAAGTCAAGAAGAAAAGAGAGAAGGGGACAATGGATAGAAAAAAGTACACATACTTCACACACATACACCCATCATACAGTATACTCAAACACATTCACACACATAAACACATGTGCACATCACACACCTACACTCATACACATACATCATACAAATGCACACATCATACACATGTCATATACATAAACACATCACACACCATACACACTCATCATGCACATAAATACATCATACCCATACACTTGTCATGTACATGCACATATCATACACATACACATATCATACCACACATCATATAGACACATACATACACTATACATGCACGAAACCATAAACTATGCATTTGTATGCTTTCTTCAAGAGAACATCAGGCTGTATACCAGTCACCACCAGTCTGATGAGGCAAGTTCAATTCCCAGGACCCACATAAAGCCAGATGCACAAAATAGCACTACCATTTGGAGTTCATTTACAGTGTCAGGAGGCCCTGATGTGACTATTCTCTTTCTCTCCATCTCTCCCTCAAATAAATACATAAATAAATAACTAATATTTTAAGTCCTTGCAAAATTATTACAACTTTTTAAACTTTGCTGTTAAGAAAGTGACATCTAGAAATAATTTAAAAACAATTATCTTAAAACTGCAACAAATGTACACAGTGCTGCCCTTAATTTACTGTCTTTTTCATCAGGTAGTTTGAAATGTACTTTATTGAAAAATCCTAGAAAACACATACTGCATTAACATGCAGTTAGCATAACTATTCAGAAAATAATAGAAACACTGCTTAAAGGATTTTCTTATGAAAAAGCAAATTATTAAAAAAGTAGTGATTTTACTGAAACATGCAAAAACTGTAATAATAAAACAGTCTGATCTAGGTCATCCAACTTATAATTCAAAACAGAATGAAGGGCAAGAAGAGTTTGGATAAAATTTAAAAGTAACCATTTCAGAGAAGGAAAATGCATAGGAAAACTAAATAAGGGCTGGCAAGATGGCTCAGCAGTTAAAGGCACTTACTTAAAAAGCCTGGCTACTTGTGTTCAATTCTTAAGCCACCTCAATAAACCAGATTGAAAAAAAGAAATGGCTCAAGCATCTGGCATTTATTTGCACTGGCAAGAGACCACACACACACACACACACACTCTCTCTCTCTCTCTCAAATTAAAAAAAAAAAAATACATATGGTATGAGAATTGCCTCTCATGTCTCCCAGCATGAGAAAATTTTTATTTCAGTAGATGCAATATGTTATTTGAAGAGCAAAGTGATAGATAATAAATGTTACCAAATTCCTGTTCATCAGATGATATGAACAAGACAATCTCCTTTTTCATTGAGCTTTTATTTTGCTGAGAGGGTAGTATAAACAAGTAAAGAATCATTAGGTCCTAATTTCAGATTGTAATCAATGCTAGGAAAACAACAAACCAGAAAATAAGATCTCCATCTCTTTAACGAGGGGATGTTGTAACATAGGGTGCAATTTTTGACCCTGTGATCATAAGCAATTCCCCTGAGATTATATTTGAATAAAGACCTGAGTGATAAAGAGAAAATAGCCCTTTAGGAGTGTGATTTTTCCAGGCTCATGTATAACACATATAAAGGCTTCTCTGTAAGATAGATAGGAGGGTAGGTAGCTGCTAGGTAATAGACATTGAGAACGCTCCAATGACACATGTACATTTTCCTCCTGTGTATACACAATGTTCTCCAGGAAAGATCATATGTTAGGCTACAAATCAAGCCTTCATGAATTTTAAAATATTTTCTCATAATGGAATGTATAGAACTAAACAAAATGTTTGCATTTTCAAATATTGTTTTACTAGAAAGGATTCCCCTAGATTTTAGTTTTGGTTTTTTGAGGTAGGGTTTCACTCTAGCACAGGCTGAACTAAACTCACTATGTAGTCTCAGGGTGGCCTTGAGCTTACAGTGATCCTCTTACCTCTGCCTCCTGAGTGCTGGGATTAAAGGAATGGGCCACCACGCCTGGCTAGAGTTTTACAATTATTTTTCTGAATAAAGTCTGGAATTGAACTAAAAAAATCACCTGGGGCATTATTGAAGAACACTTTTGGGTGTTTCTGTGAGGATTTTTCTAAAGATTAACTGAAGCAGGGTGGGGGGAGACTCGCCCTGAATGTGGGCAGTCCTACCTTGTGGGTTAAATTCTGGGATGAAAAGGATAAGGGGAGAAAGCCACCAGCAGTACCCTTTCTCTGCTTCCTGACCTACCTGAATGTGAACAAGTTATCTCAGCCCACACCACCATGGAGCTGCCTGCTGGCATGCCATGGTGGAATGTATCCCCTCAAGCCATAAGCCAAAATAAACCCTTCCTTCTTTAAGTTGCCTTTATCATGTGTCTGGTCCCAGCAGGAAGAAAGCTAATACAGACAATAGATTGCATGTGCTTTGGCAAATAATCCCCCACCCATGCTCATGCAGGCAACCCTAATTAAACCCCACTGAGTTTATACATGTACATAAGAAAAATAAAACATCAAAGTAGGAGAGAAACTAATTGGTTAGAAGAAGTGAAAACTAGTGGAAGGTGGTTGGGAAAGTGGGCACAAGAGAAAGTAATAGAAGTGAAGTATGTTTAAAATACATTATATACATGTATAAAATTGTCAATAAAATAAAATTTTAAAAAGAACAATTCTGGTGTTATCACCATACCTGATCTTAAGTTATACTATTGAGTCAAAGTATTAAAAATAGCATGGAGGTAAATGGAATAAAATTAAAGGCCCAGATTTAAGACCATACAAATTATAGCTGCTTGATTTTTTGATAAAGATGTCAAAAATAGACATTGGAGAAACTACAGCCTCCTTAATAAATTATACTGAGAAAGCTGGATATCCATATGCAGAAGAATGAACCTAGATTCCTATCTCTCACCATGTACAAAAATCAACTCCAAATTAATCAAAATAACTACTGTTAAAAAAAAAATATCCTACTGAGCTGGTTATGGTGGCACATGCCTTTATCCCAACACTCAAGAGGCCAAGGTAGGAGGATTGCTATTAGTTCAATGCCAGCCTGAGACTAAATAGTAAATTCCAGGTCAGGTTGATCTTAAGTGAAGCCCTACCTATATATACACACATACATATATATTTAAAAAAAATTTTGTGTGTGTTTATTTTTATTTATTTATTTGAGAGCAACAGATAGAGAGAAAGAGAGAAAGAGAGAGAGAGAGAATGGGCATATCAGGGCCTCCAGCCACTGTGAAGGAACTCCAGATACATGTGCCACCTTGTGCATCTGGCTTCCGTGGGTCTGGGGAATCGAGCCTTGAGCCGGGGTCCTTAGGCTTCACAGGCAAGCAACTTAACTGCTAAGCCATCTCTCCAGTCTATCTATCTATCAGTCTATCTATCTATCTATCTATCTATCTATCTATCTATCTATCTATCTATCTATCTATCTGGTCTTACTGTAAGACCTTATATGAAACAGCTAGAAGATAAAGTAGGGAAATCACTTCAAAATATATCCACAAACCATTTTTTTGGGGGGGGATAATTACTCTAGCTGTTCAGGAAATAAGGTCAACATTTGACATATGGAACTTCATGAAATTAATAAGCTATATAGCAAAGGCAGCAGGTTGAGTAAAGAGACAGCCTATAGAATGGAGAAGATCTTTTGTAGCTATACATCTAATGGAGGATTGATAATATACAAATAACTTAAAAATCAATAAGACATCAAACAACTCAATGAATAAACAGACCAATGAATCAACACTTCCCAAAAAAATGAAATAAAAATGATTGAAAACACAAGAAAAATGTTCATTCTCCCTAGCCATTAGAGAAGTACAAATTAAAATGCATTGAGTTTTCATCTTAGCCATTCAGAATGGCAGTCATTAAGAAAATAAGGAACAACAAAGCCTGGAGAGGATGTGTATAAAACCAAACTTTTATATGCTACTAGTAGAAATGTAAATTAGTCAGTAAAAAGATCCTAAAAACAACTAAAAATAGATCTACTATATGAGCCAGCTATACCAAATTAACATAGCACAGACATACTTACACATCAATGTTTATTGCAGCACTATTCACAATAGCTAAATTATAAAACCAACATAGGTGTAAAACTACAAAGGAATGCATAAAGAAAATGTCACATATATTCACAAGGGGATTTATTTGCCCGAAGAAACAAAGTTAAACGATTTGCAGGAAAATGGATGAAACTGGAGATAATCATGCTAAGTGAATTACATCGTAAAAAGACAGATAATTGTATGTTTTCTCTCATTTGTGATTATTGTATTATTAGTGAGGGTTCTCTAGAGGAACAGAACCAACAGAATGAATTGTATTAAATGGGAATTTGTTGGATTAGCTTGCAGCAATTTGCAGGCCCCAGAGTTAAGGACTCCAGTAGCTCCTCAGTCCATGAGGCTGGATGTCTCAGCAGTCCCAATGCAGCCCTGAAGGCCTTGGAGGCTTCCTGGAGAGCCGCTGGTCGTCAGTGCGCTGGAAGGCAGCAAGTGGCACCAGCAGCCAGGTGGGAGGAAGGAATTATTTTCCCCTAGACCCTCATCAGATAAAGCCCTCTGGGAGGAGCCACCCACGCTGAGGGAAGGACCAATCTGGGGGAAGGACTTCCTCCTTCAGTTAATCCTTCCTGGAAGCAACCTCAGAGACCCACTCAAGAGGAATGTCTGTGGATTCCAAAACAGATTAAGTTGACAAAAAACCTTAATCGTCACAAGTCTACCACTTGTCACACCTAGTTACCTAATAGAGAAATAGAGGAAGAACAAAAGCAACTTAAGGGCTGGAGAGAAGGCTCAGAGGTTAAGACATTTGCCGGTGAAGCCTAAGGACCCATGTTCGGCTTTCCAGGTCCCACATAAGCCAGACACATGGGATGACACAAGCGCACAAGGTGGTGCACATCTGGAGTTAGATTGCCAGTTCTCTCTCTTTCATAAAAAATTGCAAAGAGGCATCTTAATATTGGTATACATATGTACAAAGTCTTTTAAAAGAACTTTTTAAATTTTTGTTTATTATTATTATTGTTATGCCAAGTTCTTGGCACCCCCAGTGACCACCAAGGAGAACCAAACACATATGGAAGGGCAAAGAGCTTTATTTTGGGCTTAAGCTCAGTCTCTTGACTTCACCAACGCAGTGGATCCAGAGTCCCGAGTAGTGGGAGGGCAGGGTTTATATAGGGATTTGAACATAGAAGAAGGGGATGGGCACATGATTGGTTGATTTATACAGTAACTGCACTTGTACTCTTCTGACTGGCTTAGGATTTTGGCAGGCAAAGTTGGTGGGCTAAAAGTTGGAGGTCTGGGGCTAGAGGAATTGAACTTATCTATAGCTACAGGAATGTATGGAGTAGTAAGTTTCCAGTAACTGTTAAACCACCCTTACCAGAAAATAAAAACTTAGACCTTGCCAGGAAACAGAAACTTAGGCCTATTGAGGACTCTGAAGCCTCTCATGGCATCCATCTGGTTCCTGAGTCCTTCAATTATTATTATTATTATTATTATTATTATTATTATTATTATTATTATTAATCTTATTTTTATGTATGTGTGTGTGAGAGGGAAAGAGGCAGAGAATCAGTGTATTACCTCCCATCTGGACATTTTTCCTTCCAAGCAAAATGCACAACCATGTGCACTGCCCATTGTAAAGACTTCCCTTTACCACAGTTTTTAGAGTTGCAGCTGTCCACTTCAGGGAGGTGCCTGCATAATACACTGAACTATCTGTAAACCATGCCTTAGTCCTCTCCTCCTCAGTCAGTTGATCATTCATGATGCCATACTTGGGGGCAGAAGGCATTGTAACAGAAGTAGCAGCCATAGGCATTTGGGCAACATTCTCATGTAACTTACTTATGCCTTCAAGGCCTGCTAGAGTCCAATCACGTATATACCACTTCCACTTGATGATGGACCACTGCTGTGCACATACAACTTTATGGCTTGGTGGGCCAGATAAGACCCAGTTCATAATGAGTAGCTTAGGTTGCAGAGCAACTTGATGGCCCATTGTCAAGTGTTCAGTTTCCACTTAGGCCCAATATTAGGCCAAAAGCTTTCTCTCAAAGGGAGAATAATTGTCTGCAGATGATGGCAGGGCCTTTGCTCCAGAATCCCAAGGGTCTCCACTGTGATTCACCTAGGGGGCCTACCAAAAGCTCCAAATGGCATCCCTATCTGCCACCAACACCTCAAGTACCATCAATCTGCTAGATCATATGGCCCACATGGCAGAGCAGCCTGCACAGCAGCCTGGAGCTATTGAAGAGCCTTCTCTTGTTCTGAGCCACACTGAAAACTAGCAGTTTGCCAAGTCACTTGGTATACGAAATGGAGTAACATATCCAAGTGAGGAATGTGTGCCTCCAAAATCCAGACAGGCCCACTAGACGTTGTGCTTCCTTCTTAGTGGTAGGAGGGGCCAAGTGCAACCACTTACCTGTCACCTTAGAAGGAATATCCCCACCTGCCCCACACCACTGAACTCCTAGAAGTTTCACTGAGGCAGAAGGTCCTTGAATTTTGGATGGATTTATTTCACATTTCCTGATGTGCTTATGCTAAACCAGAAACTCCAGAGTGGTTGCCACCTACTGCTCATTCCATCCAATCAGCATAATGTCATTGATATAGTGGAGCAATGTAACACCTTGTTGAAGGGACAGGCGATCAAGGTCCTTGTGAACTAAGCTATGACATGGGGCTGATCAATAGCTGCATACCAGGTACAAGGAGATGTGGCAATCTGTGCAAGTAAAGAAACCACATCTGGTACAGCAGCTGAAATTGGCATCACCACTTGATTAGGTTTCTAATAATCCACTGTCATTCTCTAGAACCCATCTCTCTTCTGAACAGGCCAAATAGGAGAGTTAAAGGGAGATGGTGGGAACCATCACCCTTGCATCCTTCAAGTCCTTTATAGTAGCATTAATTGCTGAAATCCTTCCAGGGATGCGATACTGTTTTTCTGTTGTTGTTGTTGTTTGTTTTTATTTATTTATTTGAAAGTGCCAGACAGAGAGAAAGAGGCAGATAGAGAGAGAGAGACAATAGGTGCATCAGGGCCCCCAGCCATTGCAAACAAACTCCAGATGTGTGCGCCCCCTTGTGCTAACGTGGGTCCTGGGGAATCAAGGCTCAAGCCAGAGTCTTTAGGTTTCACAGGCAAGTGTTTAATCACTAAGCCATCTTTCCAGACCATCATGAAGCCTCCCCTCAACTCTGTAAGCCAAATTAAACCTCTTTCCCCGCCCCCCACAAGCCTCTTTTAGTTGGGTGATTTCTTCCAGCAATGCAAACCTAATTGCAACATATTCCCTACTCTATGTAACCTTCTACACATCATCAGAATAAACGTTTTTGATGTTGTTAGAATGATATGGAAGTCATTCTGAAGTTCCAGGCTGGCTACAAACTCATAGCAATCCTCCTCATCTGCCTCCTGAGTGCTGGGATGAAAAGTGTGCACCACTGTACCTGGCCACAATAACCTATTGATCACAAAATTTGAGTTATGTCGTTGCCCAGGACTGAACCCCTTCCTGGAAGATAATTTAATATGTCCTACCCATTTAAGCCTTCAATCCATTTTTCTTATCCTGCCTTTTTTTTTTCCTGAAGATGACAAGACTTTCCTGCCTCAAGCCCTTCTCAATGGATGTTCATTCTGCCTGGAATGCTCTTTGACTTGGCAAACTATTACTCAGAAAACTCCTAATCTTTCAGTTCTCAGACTTCTCCCAGAGAATTCAGAAATTCAGTCAGTTCTATCTCTAATATTTAATTTAACTCATATAATTTTTCTTTCTAAGTACTTACTACCTTTTGTAATTATACATATTTATTTCTGTCACCACTTAGTAAATAGCTCTCCTATTATACTGAAAGCTATGTGTTTAGTACATCATTGCTAGACTATGGCATTTTGCCCAGAAAACAGTGTGCTTTTAAAAAATATTTATTGAGTGAATAAACAGATGAATGAGAATCTAGAGATGAATAAGTACAATCTTGGCTCAGAAAGTATACTCAAACATCTTTACTTCCAGGCTCAATGACTTGTTATTCTGAATAGGATTAAAAATGACAATCAGGGCTGGAGAGATGGCTTAGCGGTTAAGCGCTTGCCTGTGAAGCCTAAGAACCCCAGTTCGAGGCTCGGTTCCCCAGGTCCCACGTTAGCCATATGCACAAGGGGGCGCACGCGTCTGGAGTTCGTTTGCAGAGGCTGGAAGCCCTGGCACGCCCATTCTCTCTCTCTCCCTCTATCTGTCTTTCTCTCTGTGTCTGTTGCTCTCAAATAAATAAATAAATAAATTAAAAAAAAAAGAGAATCAATGGGCTGGAGAGATAGCTTAGTGGTTAAGTGCTTGCCTGTGAAGCCTAAGGACTCTGGTTCGAGGCTCAATTCCCCAGGACCCACGTTAGCCAGATGCACAAGGGGGCGAATGCATCTGGACTTCATTTGCAGTGGCTGGAGGCCCTGGCACGCCCATCCTCTGTCTCTATCTTCCTCTTTCTCTCCCTGTCGCTCTCAAATAAATAAGTAAAAATAAACAAAAAATAAACAACAAAAAAGTTTGCAAACTTATGCATACTTGTTTCAAGATTATAAAAAAAAATGACAATCAAGTTCAAGATGGCATCCATGACTGTGACCCAAAAGTACTTGGTGAGAAGACCTAGTCTAGTCAGAAATGGACTAGAATAAGCCAACCTAAGTCTGCATTGGTGCAAATGGTAGAAGCAACAGGAAGAATTGGAGCAAGAAATTCAATCCAGGATGGATTTATTTCCCAAGCAAACACAGTACCTAAAAAGAGTCAAGACATCCACTCAAACAAGTCTACATTTTCTTTTTCACACACTTGTTAATCTCTTCATTGCTTAGTAAAGTAATTTCAACTTGGTTTGCATGTAAATAAGACAAAGATTTATGCTGCTACCAAAAGGAAAAAATGAGTGACAGCAACTGTTAGCTTCCAAAATCAGCAATCAAGGTTACTGGAAGAAAAGTGTGGGGTCTCACAAGTTCAAACACAGGGGGAATGATAACTATTATTCCCCCTTAGAGATCCTATCTTTCTTCCAATTTTGGTTTGTAAGCTATATTCCTCCTTATATTCAAGGGCCAGACCCCTATAGCCATGCCCTTACTCCCTCCCCTAAAGGCTCCAGCTTATGCCACCTGTACTTACAGCCTGGCTTCCTCTCTCAGTTGAAAACACTCCCAGAAGCTATTAATGCATTTGCTCCTCCTTTCTTGTGACTTTATAATACACCAAGGTCATTAATTCATTTTTTTAAATAAGCCATGCTTGGTGGCACATGCCATTAAATGTTTGTTTATTTATTTATTTGAGAGAGAGAGAGAGAGAGAGGTAGATAGAGAGAATAGGCACGCCAGAGCCCCTAGCCACTGAAAATGAACTCAAGACGCATGCGCCCCCTTGTACATCTGGCTTACGTGGATCCTGGGGAATCAAACCTTGGTCCTTAGGCTTCACAGACAAACACCTTAACCACTATGCCATTTCCCTAGCCCTAATTCATCTTTTCCTTTGCCATTAAGCCTTTACATTTCCTTACCTCTCATTCATTTCTTAGCCCACAAGAAATGTGTTGATTAGAAAAAAAATCCTAGAACCCTCACTAGAATGACTTTCTGCTGACATACCCAAAGAGAATTTTCTAGTGTTTACTCAGTAGTGTGCCCATGAAGTGTTGAAAAATTAGCTTCTCAAGGGAGGATTGCCAAGCCCGGTTGTGCCCATTATTCAAATGCCTTCACCATGGAATAACTAATGTTATTTTGGATTTTTGAGAGGTGTTAATTAAAACACAAATATCTAGGGATTGATATTTGTGTTCTTCTTACACTAGTGTTGTCTTGAATAAAATTTTCCTGTAACATACAGACACACACACACACACACACACGTGTGCGTGTGCACTCCACCTCATAGCACATAAATAGACCCCAGAATACAAACACAGTTCAATGTAACTCTGCTTTGCAGAATGAGTCATAAAGTTCAGGAAGTACAAGCATTCTCTGCTTTGGTCTCTGCCTGCCACTCCTGTGTCAACTCTTTCTGCCCTAGCTTCAATTTTAAATTTTCAGACAAGTGCCTTGACCACTGAACCATCTCTCCAGCTCTCAATCTTAAATTTGAGTTCTACATTTTGTGTTTATTGTAAAACTATGTAGTTTGCCTCCACTATTTTGTTCATTCTCTCTTCCAAGCATAAGTTTTGCTTACTGGCTTTCTTCAAACTGTTCTGACATCATTTCTTCCAGGGCTTTTGGTTTTTCCCCCAGCACCTTCCACTGGAGCTAGACAAGTGTCCCTGGTGCAATTCTCAGTGACATCCATCATTGCATTTGCTATATTATTCAATAAATAGATGTCTGTGTCTGACTCCTCTCCATATCCCAAGCTCTTTGAAGCCAGTCAACATCTTCATTCTTACCACCAACCAGAAACCCCATCTGTGTTAAAAAAAAAAAAAAAGTCTTTTTATTCTAATGCTTTGACATGTGGGCCTTGCTGATTCTAGAGAGACTGTCCTTCCCAGGTCAACTACTTCATAGAGAAAGCAAAGGAAATACCCTACAAGTGCCTTTTATATATAAACCAACCTGAAACCTATACACCCAACCTAGACAATCATAGGATTTGTGGTGATTTGATTCAGGTGTCCCCCATGAGCAATGTGAAGCAGCCTTATTGGATTACCTGTGTGGAGACAATGGAGCCATAAGGATGAACCTTGGATTGCAGTGGAGACCGAATGCCAGGACTATGAAATGGCTACCAAGGAGAGCTTCCAGTACTGGATGAAGGTTTCCTGGACTGTGAGTAGCCTAGCTGGAGGGGCAGGACAGGAACTCCAGAGACTCATAACTGGTTAAATATGACTTGGAGACTCATCATGGGTTAGAGCTGTTGGATTTAGAGCTACAGAGTTTGGTGTTTGCCCTGTTTAAATCTTGTAGTTTCTTTTCTATGCCCAATGTCATCTTTTGTAGGGTGAGTGTTTATTCCATGCAATTATTATTATTATTATTATTATTATTATTATTATTATCATTATTGCAGCCCAGTTAAAAGACCTTAGACTTTGGGGATGATTGAACATCATTGGGACTGGTGAAAACTATGGGAATTTTTATTTATTTATTTTTACTTTTTATTGACAATTTCTAGACCTATAGACAATAAACCATGATAATTACCTCCCATTCCCCACTTTCCCCTTAACAAATCCACTCTCCCTCATATCCCCTCCCTCTCTCTGTTAGACTATCTTTTAATTTGATGTAATCATCTTTTTCTCCTATAACGAGGGTCTTCTGAAGGTATTGCTAGGCATTGCAAGGTCATGAATATCAAGGCCAATTTCTGTCTGGACAGTTGCATTGTAAGGAGGGGTACCCTTCCTTTGGCTCATATATTCTTTCCAACACCTCTTTCACAATGGACCCTGAGCCTTGGAGGGTGTGATAGAGATGTTTCAGTGCTGGACATTCTTCAGTCACTTCTCATCACTATGCCTTTCTTTTTAAAATTTTTTTTGTTAATTTTTATTTGTTTATTTGAAGCAATGGATAGAGAGAGAGAGAATTGGCGCACCAGGGCTTCCAGCCACTGCCAACAAACTCCAGACGCATGCGCCCCCTTGTGCCTCTGGCTTACGTGGGTCCTGGAGAATTGAGCCTCAAACCAGGGTCCTTAGGCTTCACAGGCAAGTGCTTAACTGCTAAGCCATCTCTCCAGCCCATCACTATGCCTTTTGCATCACCCCAGTGGTCACCACCACTGAAAAGAGAAGCTTCTATAAATAAAAGTAAGAATAGGATTAAAATATGAATGTGAACATTAAGTGTAGTGCTTACAGGGCCAATGGTGGACCTAATATATATATTTAACCAGACGAGAGTAGGTTTGATACCCCTAAGGCTCATGACCTCTCCTGACACAGGCTTTTGATTAGGTTTTCAGTAACAGGCATGTATTCCCTTCCATAGAGTGGGCCTCCAGTCCAATTAGAGAGCTGTTGGTTTCCCCCAGAGCAGACATGCCACTATTGCACCCATTCAGTCATTTGGCCTGTCTGGCCAAACTTGAGGCAGCCACTGTCCACTCTTTCCAGTGTTGATGACTTCTGTCTCCCATAGGGCCGCATGCAGTACAGCTTTTTCCAGCTTTCAGTTGGGTGGTCTATAGGGAGGTTTTTAGCTCAGCACCAGCTTGATTTCTCAGTGACCTTGGGGCCCAGACATATGAAGTCTTCACAAAAGGGTCTTACTATCTCTTTCTCAAGGGAAACCAAGGGCCGTGGCAATAGCCTGTAATGTTTTGCAGGCAACAAATACCTCTCTGGCCAACAACTCATTGGAAGGAATCCCATCTCTGGCACTGAAAATTTTTGAGTAGTAATCTATGGCTTCTGGATATGCATTATCCAAAAATGTAGGCTTTCATATGTCTTATTCAGAATATCTTGAATTTTGCATTCCATTTAAAATTTCTATTCTATTTACAACTCCAGAGATTAAAATCAAACCTTTTTACCAGGCAGGGTGTCACGAGAGGCTGAGGTAGCTGGAGGAGCTGGAGGAGCTGTTGGGGTGGGCTATGACGTCTAGGTCAAAAGCAGAGGGTGAGGATGAATATGGGGGAGAGGTTGAGTGAGAACATATTCATAAGACCTTGGCTAGAAGGGCCTTGTATAATGGCAGGTAGAGCAGAGAGAAAGCCTTGCATACAGAATGAAAAATAGGGTATTTCAGACTATTTGCCTGTACATTGGCCGAAGTTTTTTAAATCAGTGAGAATTTGGAAATTAGAAGTATCATTCTCAGGCCATTTGGACCCATTGTCCAGCTTATGGATGTGGCCAAGCAGAATTTCAGAGAAAGATAAGATGTCATCCAAGAGTCATAGAGGCTTTAAGTTCTTAAGGAGACAGAGAAAGAGCAAAACAAGGGTGAGAGAAAAATAAACCAGAGCTTAAGCAGGGTTTACATAGAACACCAGTATGACCCCCTGGCCCATTAAGGTGAATGGGGGCTGTACCTCCAACGTGGGCAGAGGCCATACAGGTCACAACTGTCAGATTTTTAGCCTGTTAGTGGGCAAGGAGGGCACCTGTGCTCCTGATGGCGAAAGTGGCTGGCTGTGGAAGATGAAAGCAGCTGGCAGTGGGAGATGAGAGCTTAGGAGGGAGAGGGAGTGACCCGAGATGGTGCAACTGAATCAAAAGGCGCTCCTTAGGGTTTGGTAGACCAGAGAGAGAGTGATCTGAGGTGTCCAGAGTGCCTCTTTCTGGAGACCTGGGGTTAGGGCCTAGCGGCCAAGGGGTGCAGCCTAGTGTGCCAGCATGGCTTCCATGAGGGGGGTGAACCCCGAGACAGACCAACTCGAGAGGGACATTTACCGAGAAGGGAGGAGATGAGTAAAGGAAGAGCAGTGAGGCTGAATTGTGGTGGGTGTGAGAGCCTGTATCAGAGATGGTCTGAAGCCTTCAGAGGGTCAAATGGCAGCTCAGTGGTTTGGTTAGGAGAAAAGGAGGTCTGGCCACCCAAGAGGGCAACTGAGAGCCTCCTCTGAGTCAAGAGCACCAGATATAAGGTTCAGGAGTGACCAAGGACAACAGAGAACAGTCTGAGGCAAAGATGGAAGTTTTTATTTGGAAAAAAAAAAAAAATCTGCCAGGACTGACTCTCAAGAGAAGAGCAGTCCAGAGTATCTTGAATTTTGATTGACCCTATCCCCACACTTCTCTTACTCATTCTCTTCCCCAGGCCTCACTTAGGCCATTCCACTCCCTCTAATCTGTTCTACTTATATATATACAATACCATCCCCTTAAGTACTTCCCTGCCCTCCCTCCGTTATAGCCTTTTTTCTAGTTTACTGGCCTCTGCTACCAGTTTTTGGTTCCAGCTCACACACAAGTCTAAACATTTGTAGCTAGGATGCACATATGAGAGAGAACATGGAACATTTGGCTTTCTGGACCTGGGTTACCTCACTTAATATAATCCTTTCCAGATCTATCCATATCACTGCAAACTTCATAATTTCATTTTTTTAAACTGCTGATTAGAACTCCATTGTGTAAATGTAATACATGTTTATTATCCATTCACCTGTTGAGGGACATCTAGGCTGGTTCCATTTCATAGCAATTGTGAATAGAGTAACAATAAACATGGTTGTGCAAGTATCTCTAAGGAAGTGAGAAGAGTCATTAGGATATATACCTAGAAGTACTATAGCTGGATCATATGGTAAATCTATTTTTAGCTGTCTCAAGAACCTCCACAGTGATTCCCACAATGGCTGTACCAGACTACCTTCCCAGCAACAGTGTAGAAGGGTTCCCCTTTTACTGCAGCCTCACCAACATTTATTGTCTTTTGTTTTCTTGAGATTAGCCATTCTGACAGGAGTGAGGTGGAATCTCAACACAGTTTTAATTTGCATTTCCCTGATGGCTAAAGATGTAGAACACTTTTGTAGATGTTTACATGCCATCAGTATTTCTTCTGGTGAGAACTCTCTATTTAGTTCCATAGACCATTTTTAATTGTTTTTTTTTTTTTTTTGATTTCTTATCGTTTTGTGTTTTGAGTTCTTTGTACATTCAGGATATTAAACCTCTGTCAGATGTATAGCTGGCAAAGATTATCTCCCATTCTGTAGGTTGTCTCTTTGTTCTATTCACAGTGTCCTTTACTGTACAAAAGCTTTGTAATTTCATGAGAACCCACTGGTTGATTAGTGGTTTTATTTCCTGAGCATTTGGGATTATACTCAGAATGTGCCTATGCCAATATGTTGAAGGGTTTCCCCTACTTTTTCCTCTATCAGTTTAAGAGTTTCAGGTCTGATATTAAGGTCCCTGATCCAGTTGAATTTGATTTTCGTGCATGGAGAGAGACAAGGATCTATTTTCATCCTTCTACATGTAGACATCCAGTTTTCCCAGCACCACTTGTTGAAGAGGCTATCTTTTCTCCAATGAATATTTTTGGCATTTTGGTCAAAAATAAGATGCCTGTAGCTGCCTGGATTAATATCTGGGTCCTCTATTCTGTTCCGTTGATCTACATGTCTGTCTTTGTGCCAGAACCATGCTGTTTTTGTTACTATGGCTTTGTAATATCGCTTAACATTTGGTATGGTGATACCACCAGCCTTATTTCTATTGCTCAAAATTGTTTTGGCTATTCAAGGGTTTTTGTGCTTCCAAATGAATTTTAGGATTGTTTTTCTATTTCTGTGAAGAATGCCATTGGAATTTTAATGGGAATTACATTAAATGTGTAGATTTATGTTGGTAAGATTGACATTTTCACAATATTGATTCTTGCAATCCAGGAACATGGGATGTCTTTCCATTCCCTAGTGTGTACTGCAATTTCTTGCTTGAGCATTTTAAAGTTCTCATTTTAAAGATCCAAGGTATTTTTTTTTTTAAGCAATTGTGAATGGGGAAGATTCCCTGATTTCATCCTCCACATGTTTATTGTTGGTATATAGAAAAACTATTAATTTCTGTGAGTTTATTTTTGTATCCTGCTACATTGCTAGAAGTGTTTAGAAGAAGCTCTAACAGTTTGCTGGTAGAGCCTTTAGGGTCCTTTATGTATGTAATCATATCATCTGCAAATAATGATAATTTGATCTCTTCGTTTCCAGTGTGTATCCCATTTATGAGTGCCTCTTGCCTTATTGCGATAGCTAGGACCTCCAGTTCCATATTAAATTAAAGTGGGGACAGTGGAAACCCTTGTCTTGTTCCTGAATTTAGTGGAAAAGCTTCAAGTTTTTCCTCAGTTAGTATTATGTTGGCTGTATGTTTGTCATAAATAGCTTTTATTATGTTGAGCTATATTCCTTCTATTCCCAGTTTCTGTAGGACTTTTACCATGAAGGGATGTTGGATTTTGTCGAATGCCTTTTCTGCATCTATTGAGATGATCATGTGATTTTTGTCCTTCAGTCCATTTATATAGAGTATTACATTTATTGATTTGCATATGTTGAACCATCCCTGCATCTCTGGGATAATGTCTACCTGGTCAGGGTGTGTAATCTTACTGATATATTCTTACATTCTGTTTGCCAATATTGTTGAGAATTTTTGTATTTATGTTCAAGATGGAGATTGTTCTGTAATTTTCTCTTTTTGTGATGTCTTTGTCTGGTGTTGGTATCCAGGTGATGCTGGCTTCATAGAAGGAGTTCAGTAGAATTCCTTCCTTTTTTTATTTTATGGAAAAGTTTGATAAGCATTGGTGGTAGTTCTTCCATAAAAGTCTAGCAAAACTCACTGGTGAATCCATCTGAGCCTGGATTTATCTTAGTTGGGAGAGTTTTTAAAACAGCTTGGATCTCTGTACTTGTTATAGGTCTATTTAAAAGTTTTATCTCATCTTGATTTAATTTTGGTAGGTCATATGAATCAGGGAAATTATCCAATTCTTTCAGATTTTCAAACTTAGAAGTGCATTTTTCCTAAGATATGTCCTTATAATTTACTGAATTTCTTTGGTATCTGTTTATTTGGTGTCTTTTTCACCTCTAGTTTTATTAATTTTTCTCTCTTCTCTGTTTCTTCTGGTTTATCATTCTTGTTTATCCTTTCAAAGAACCAACTCTTTGTTTCATTGATTCTTTGGATTTTTTGCAGGGGGTTTATATTTCATTAATTTCTGCCCTAATCTTATTATTTCTACATATCTACTGATTTTTAGTTTGCTTTGTTCTTCTTGCTCCAAGGCCTTAAGGTGGAGAAATAAATTATTTGTGAACTCTCTAATTTCTTAATATAGGCAGTTAGAGCTATAAATTTCCTTGTTAGGACTGACTTCATTGTGTCTCAAAGGTTTTAGTATGTTGTATTCTCATCATCATTTGATTCTATGAATTTATTGATTTCCTCAATTACCCATTTATCATTCAATAGTGTACAGTTTAGTCTCCATGAATTTCTGTATGCTCTGTAGTTTTGCTTGTTGCTGATTTGCAGTTTAATCCCATTGTGGGCAGATAGCATACAAGGGATTATTTCAATTTTCTGTATTTGTTGATATTTGCCTTTATCCTAATATATGGTCTGTTTTAGAGAATGTTCCATGTTCTGCTGAGAAAAATGTACATTCTTCAGCATTTGGATGGCATGTTCTGTAGATATCTGCTCGGTCCATTAGTTTCATGACATCATTTAATTCAGATGTCTTTCTGTTTATTTTTTGCCATGATGACCTGTCAATTGATCAGAGTGGGGTATTGAAGTCACCCACCACAACTGTGTTTGGTATTAGCTGTGACCTCAAATCAAATACTATTTGTTTGATGAAGTTGAGACCCCCCCCCCCATATTAGGTGCATATATGTTTAGGATTGTAATGTCTACCTGTTGGAGTGTTCCTTTAATCAGTATAAAATGACTTTCTTTATCTTTTCTCACTAATATTGGTTTGAAGTCTATCCTGTCAGATATTAGCATAGCAACCCCTACTTGTTTACTAGCTCCATTTGCTTGAAATACCATTCTCCATCCTTTCACCCTAATATTGTGTTTATCTTTTATTGACAGATGAGTTTCCTGGAGGCAACAAACAGCAGAATCCTGCATTTTAACCCATTCTGGAAGCCTGTGTTTTTTGTTTGGGGCATTGAGACCACTGATATTAAGAGTTACTATTGAAAGGTATGTATTTATTCTCACCATTCTTCTTATTTTGTAGTGCTTCCTGGTTTCCCTTTACTCTCTTGTTTTAACTGTTATTTGAGTATGGCTTATTTTTTCCTATTTTCTCCTGTATCTGTTTTGCTTTCTCTTTAGCATGAAAAATTCCTTCAAGTATTTTCTCTAGTGCTGCTTTAGTTATCATAAATTCCTTTAGCCAGTCTTTGTTGTGGAATGTCCTTATTTCTCCATCGATTTGGATAGAGAGCTTTGCAGGATAAAGTAATCTTGGTTGACAGTTGTTATCTTTCAGAACTTGTAATACATCATTCCAAGCCCTTCTGGCTTTCAAAGTTTGTGTTGAGTAATCTGCAGTTGTTCTGATGGGCTTGCCTTTGTAGGTGACTTGAGTCTTTAACTGCTTTCAATATTTTGTCTTTGGTTTGTGTGTTTATTCATTTAATTATAACATGGCAAGGAGAGGTTCTTTCCAGGTTTTGTCTGTTTGGTGTTCTAAATGCTTCTTGTATCTGCATTGGCATTTCTTTCCCAATTTGGGGAAATTTTTCTTCTATGATTTTGTTGAAAATGCCTATTAAACCTCTGGATTGAAATTCTTCTCCTTCTACTATACCCTGAATTCTTACATTTGATCTTTTCATAGTGTCCCAGATACCTTGAAATTCCCATTCATACTTTCCTATTAGCTTGTCTTTCTCTTTGTTGGACTGTATTAGATCTAGCACCTTGTCTTCTAATTTAGATATTCTGTTCTCTCCTTCATCCATTCTGGTGAGACTTTCCACAGAGTTTTTTATTTCACTGACTGTGTTCTTCACAGTAGGGTTTCAGCCTGGTTTTTCTTTAGTATTTCTATTTCCTACCTCATGTCTTGTAATGATCTCCTTATGTCATTAAGCTGGTTTCCTGTGTTCTCTTTCAGGAGTTTGTTTTCTTCTTTAATTCCTCTGTTTTCTCCTTTGATTCCTTTTAAGTTCTTCTTTGATTTGTTGGAGTACAGATATAATTATTTTGTTGAAATCCTTGTCAGGCATTTCACCTAAAACAGTCTCATGGGTGATCATTTCTGATAGATTTATAGTTTTTGGTGGGATTGTATTGTCTTCATTCTTCGTGGTTCTTGTATTATAATGTAGCAACATTTGCATCCTGAATTGATTTGATGCTTGGGCTTTCTACTGATCTGCAGTGCTCTTAGATGTGGAGATCCACTTTTATATACTTTCAGGATATGAGTTTAAGGTGCCTGGTATAGCTCTTGTACCCCAAGCCAGCTGCTGCTTGGAGTGTCTGTCAGGGTGGTGCTGTGCGGGTGCAGAGATTATGGGCTGCAAATGCCTTAGTGGGATTCTGGCTGGTTTCCTCCTTTCTGGTGGATCTTGGTCACTCCTGCTACTTTGCTGTTTCTAAGAATAACCTATACTCCTACACTTTCCAGAAGTAGAGTATATTTTTCCGGGGTTTTGCTTAAATCCCTCCTAGGCTGGTTTGGTGGCTCCTATGCAGCCATCTTACCCGGAAGTCTCCTTGTTTTTATTTTGGAGCCTAACAACTCTATCTGAATCCCTTTCATAACTATAGATAAATCCAAGAAAATTTTGTTGTGAATGTGTCTGTGGTATATATATGTTATATATATATATGTTTTTAGGTACATCGGTATATGTGTGTGGACGCCAGAGGTCAAGGTTGGATGCCTCCCTTTATTGATGTGCACCCTATTTATTGAAGCAGGATTTATGAATCCAGAGCTCACCAATATGACTAATCCATCTTGCTAGCTTGCCTCAGAGATCTCCCTGTCTCCACCTTCTAAACACTGGGGGTACAAAGGTACAAAGGACCACACCCAGCGTTACTCGGGCTCTGAGAATCAAACTGAGATCCTCACCCTTACATGGCAAGCACTTTACAGACTGAGCTTCTCTCCTGCCCACAAGCAGATTTTGGAGTGAATTATTTTGGGTAATTTTAGGGTTTGTTGTTTTTAGTATTCTCTTTGATGGTCTTTGCTTTTCTCTGCTTGGTTATATTACCTTCATAGTAGAAAGGTCTAAAATTGGCCTGAAACTTCAGATTATGTGTTTCTGCAATAATGACAAAAAATACCAATTAAAACAATATGAAGTCTATTTTTCCAATTTCAGTTTGTTTTGTTTTATGAGATAACATCTTATAGCACAGGCTGGACTTGAACTTACTATGTGACCGGACTGTTCTTCAATTTGTGATCCTTTTCCCTCATCCATCTCCTGGTCAAGCACAATTTAATGTACTAGCAGCAAGTTCCTTCAGTAGGTTCAGTGAGCTCAGACATCTATGATATTGTGAAGAGATTTGTTAGGTGTGGTAAGGAGACCTGTGCCACTCTGAGTTGAAAAATGGCTTTGGCACTGATTTCAACCATCCCATGCCTCACATCATGAATACTTGTCTAGATTATTTTTAAAAGTATTTGGTAATGAGGACCAAAAATTTGGTTATAAGATAAAGACACAATGAAAAAAGAAAATTTTAGAGTACTGTCCCTAAAGAATATAAACACAAAAATACTCAATAAAATACTTGCAAACCAAATTCAAGAACACATAAAAAGATCATTTACTATGATAAAGCAGGCTTAATTCTAGAAGTGCAGGATGGTTCAATGCATGTAAATCAGTGTACTATATCACATCAATGAACTCAAGGACATAAATCACATGCTCATCTCAATAGCCACATAAAAAGGCTTTGCAAACCCTAACCTGCCTGCATGTAGCCATCTCGAGAAGACTACAAGTAGAGGGGACGTGTCTCGGCATGGTGAAGGTTCATGTGACACAGCCACAGCCACGCGGTGATGACTTGGGGGGAGACAGTAGATGGGGAAAAATTAAAGGCATTTCCATTAAATTGAGGAACAAGACAAGAATGTCCACTTTTCCCACTCACGCTCAATATGGTGCTTGAAGTGTTAGCTAGAGCAGTGAGGCAAGAGAAGCAAACAAAAGAGATAGATGTGATAGTTATTATAATTCTATATAGAAGAGACTCTAAAAATGCCACCAACTCTGTTTATTGACTCTAATATTTTTGCTACAGCTAATAAACACTTTCAGCAATGTGTCAGGTTGTAAAATCAACACACAGAAACCAGTAGCCTTCCTATATACTAATAGCAAAAGTTCTGAGAATGAAATTAGGGAAACAATCCCATTCACAATTTCCTCATAAACAACAACAAACTCTTGGAATAAACCTAACCAGGAATGTGAAAGACCTTTACCATGAGTACTTTACAATACTGAAGAAATTGAAGAAGATACTAGAGATAAAAAAACTTCATATGCTTATGGGTTGGCAGAATTAATATTGTGAAAAGGTTTATCTTACCAAAAGGAATCTACAGGTTCAATGTAATTCTCATCAAAATCCCAAAGCTATTCCTCATAGAAATGTGAAAAAAAATATATAGGAAAGCACAAAAAACCCAGATAGCCAAATTAATACTGAGCAAAAGAATAATGCTAGCAGTATTACCATGCATGATTTTAAGTTATACTACAGAACCATAATAAGAAAAACAGTATGGTATGTGCACAAAATCAGACATATAGATCAAAGTGATAGAATCAAGTCCAAGACATAAACCCACATAATTACAGATATCTGATTTTTTGACAAATATGCCAGAAATAAACATAAGAGAGAAGTCAGCCTCTCAACAAATGTTAATGGAAAAGCTGGATACCTACCTACATGTAGAAAAGTGAAAATAGATCCTGATCTCTCATGCTTTAGAAAAAGTGACCCCAAATAGATCAAAGATCTTGAAATAAGACCCCAAACTATAAGAGTTTAGAGGAGAAAAAGTAGGAAAGAGCTTCAGATATATGCAAATACAAGGCCTTTCTGAATAAGACTCAAATTGCTCTTCAAATAAGACCAACAATCAACAGGACCTTATGAATTTTTTTGAAAAACCTTCTGTATAGCAAAGGAAATAGATAAACAAGTAAAGAGGCATTCTACAGAATAAGAGAAAATATTTATTAGCTATACATCTGACACATGGGTAAATATCTAGACTATACAAAGAACTGAACAACAAGGAATCAAACAATGCAATCAATGAATGGGCTACTGGATGGAAAAAGCACCTGCTATTCAAGCATGAGTACCTGAGTTTGGGTCCTGGAAGCTATGTGACCCTGAGTCCTGTGGCAGGTGTCCTATAATCCCAGCACATCTAGAGTGAGAAGGGAGGTGGAGATAGAATCTGTTTGAAGCTCCAGGAACAGCTAGACTGGTGAAGGGAGGGGTGAATAATGAGAGACTCTGCTTCAAACTGGATGAAAAGTGAGGATCACAACCCAAAAGTTGTCCTCTGACCTCTGTACACTCATCATGGCATATGTGCCATGGCATGAACATATCTACACACACACACACACACACACACACACACACACACACACACACACACACACCACATAATGAACTACAGAAGCCAATAAACAGGGAAAATGCCCAAGTTCCTTATTGTAAGACAACAAAGAACAACAAATGCTAGAGGATGTGGACACTATGAAACCTTATCCATCCATAGATTGCTGATGGGAATGGAAGCTAGTTCAGCCACTATAGAAGTCAGTGTAGAGATTTCTCAAAAACCTCACAATAGATCTTCTTTATCACCAGGTATACCACTCCTTAATGTTTACCCAAAGGATTTCAAGTCAACATCACAGGAATACTTGCACATCAGTGTTTATTGCAGCACTGTTCACAATGTGTTGAGCTCCGAGGAGCTTTTGGATTTCTGCTTTGGTGCCATTTAAGGGCACCTTAGCTCCTTAGTTGATCTCAGCTGTCTTTTCTTTCAGGTTTCTTAACTTTGCAAGGGGCAGATGAGGTTGAAAAATCCCCTTGTTCGGCCTCTGCTGCTGCAGCTTGGCGCACCTGGTGGGCGGTCTGGGTGACTGCACGAATCAGTGGACCCAAGCGCCTCAGTGGGTCTCTGGCTGTTTTCCTCCCTTCTAGTGGCTCTTGGTCTCTCCTGCTTCTCTGCTGTGTCTAAGAATAGCCTATACTCCTTCACTTTTCAGAAGAAGAGTATATTTCGCTTTGGTTTTGCTTAATTCCCTTCCTGGACTGGTTTGGCGTGACTCCTGTGCTGCCATCATACCTGGAAGTCTCCCGGAATTCATTCTTGCATTTGATCAAGTCTTCATTAAGCTTAATGAATTGGCTATTGAGATTTTCCACTTGTTGACTCACCTTAAATTAGTTTATGTCTCTTTTGAGGCTTCTAATGTTTTTTTTTTTCAATTAAGTTAAACCTACTGTCAAATCTGAGTGCTCTAAGAGATGATTCTGATAAATTTCATTGATATGCTTGTTTGTTTTTTGATGGTTTGCTTCCAGTTCAACAAATCTTTTGATCAGGGTCACATTAACTATTGTGTTTTTATTTGGGGATTGAATTTCTTTTTTAATTGTTTTTTTCTCAATTTTTATTAACATTTCCCATGATTATAAAAAGTATTCCATGGTAATAACCTCCCCCCCCCACTTTTCCCTTTGAAATTCCATTCTTCATCATATCCCCTCCCCCTCTCAATCAGTTTTTCTTTTTTTTTAATGTACTTTTTTTGTTTTTTTTTTAAATTTTTTATTTTATTTATTTATTTATTTGAGAGCGACAGACACAGAGAGAAAGACAGATAGAGGGAGAGAGAGAATGGGCGCGCCAGGGCTTCCAGCCTCTGCATACGAACTCCAGACACGTGCGCCCCCTTGTGCATCTGGCTAACGTGGGACCTGGGGAACCGAGCCTCGAACCAGGGTCCTTAGGCTTCACAGGCAAGCGCTTAACTGCTAAGCCATCTCTCCAACCCTCAATCAGTTTTTCTTTTATTTTAATGTCATGATCTTTTCCTCCTCTTATGATGGTCTTGTGTAGGTAGTGTCTGGCACTCTGAGGTCTTGGATATCCAGGCCATTTTATGTCTGGAGGGAGCACGTTGTAAGGAGTCCTACCCTTCCTTTGGCTCTTACATTCTTTCCACCACCTGTTCTGCTTAGACCCTGAGTCTTGGAAGGTGTGATTGAGAGGTTACTCAGTACTCCAGTCACTTCTTTCCAGCACTAAGATACCTTCTAAAGTCATCCCAAGGTCACTGCCATCTGAAAAGAGAAGATTCTCTACCCAAAGTGAGAGTAGCATTAATATAAGGGTATGAATATTTTATTTTTAATTTTTTTTATTAGTTTTCTATTCTGCAAGTACAGGCAGTTTGGTACCATTATTAGGCTCATCTGTGACCTACCCCCTCCCCATTGGCCCCTCCTTGTTGAGGTATGTGGGTCGTGCATTGTGGAGTTAGCCCACTGTTATTGGTACGATAAATGTCTCTGTATACCATGACCCAAAATGTGGCTGTGACATTCTTTCCGCCCCCTCTTCTGCAAAATTTCCCTGAGCCATGTTGGGTTCATTTTTGGTCTGCTTCAGTGATGAGGTGTTGGGGGCCTCTGGGGCTCTAAACTCTGATTTGGTAGGCATTGATTCTTCTCTGTGTTATTCTCCTTCCTCCTTGTGCTGGTATCCGGTTCATCAGGAAAACAACACCCTTGCTTGTTTCACCAATTTTCCTTAGTTACAGCCGGGGCCCTTTTGAGGTATGATGGGGTGGTTCTCTCCTTAGGATCTGCATCAATCTGAAAAAGAGAAGCAGATTCTCCAGCGGAGAGTAAGTTAGCACCAGGACAAATGAGATTGCCCTAACTATTTTTATAGAGAGTTTAATAGGTGTAGGCCCTCTTGTAGCCCATGATTGATGATAGCTGGATATTGGAGAGTGGGCTTATGCTTGATATGGTTCTGACTTGTTTCCCAGCTCCAGCTATGGGTCTCGTACCACTGAGGGGATCAGTTAGCCAAATCAAGAGAAGGTGGTTCTCCACCATTGCTGTGTGCCTCTATTGCACTTGTGTGGGCATCACATCAGGTTATTTGCTGCTAAGTAGGTTGGACCATGAGTTGCTTGGACAGATATTGGTCGTTTCCCCCAGTTGCCCATGTAGCACCGTCTGGCACTAGAAGCGCTGACTGTCTGGGGACTGACTCTCTCCTGGCTTCCAGCAATGCAGTTCCATTTTACGTGTCAGCTGCATATGGTATCTTCAGCAATAGGGTCTTACCACTAACTTTTGGTGGGTCATCAAGTACTCTGATAGAAATCTGTCATTCTTTTAGAAAACCTTGTAGGTTTCTCTGATCAAAAGCTCATTGTGGGTGATAGCCCCATGCTGGTACTGGGAGTTACAGGTCAGTGTCCCCTAAGAAAATGAGGAAAAAAGGTAACTAATATATAGGAGTTAGAAAGGAGAGAGAGAGAGAGACTTCTGGTTAAGATGGCGGCATAGGTACCACGCCAAAGCAGCCTGGGGGGAAAAAGACCAAAAATAAAAAATCAGCAAAATACACACTTTTACTAAAAAAGTGAGGTGTATAGGAAATTGAAGCAGCAGCGGAGAAGTAGAAGAGATCGAGAGCATCCAGAGCCCGCACAGGCCGGCAAAAGTGGCCCCAGCAGCTCTGCCAACCGCAGCTGCGGCGGCGGCACACCACAAAGCCACCAGACTTGGCTCGAGCCACAGGAAAAGCCAGGTGCGGGAGCTTCCCCTCACACCGGCGCTCTGCACAACTCAGGAAACATGAAGGGAGAGTGGCAGTGAGCAGTGGAGGAGCAGACCACGAGGTAGAAGAACATGTGGAACAGCGAGAGAACCAGAGCAGCTGCGGCTCCCTCCCCTCTCCCACCGCCTGAGCCCAGCTCCAGCGAACAAAGCAGCGGTCCTGGGACTCGGCCATGCCAACTTGAGCCGACAGCAGGACCCAAGCAGGAGCAGAGTTCGGCAGCAACATCAGTGGCTCCAGCACCCGTAACAGCAGCCCCAACAGCAGCAGATCCAGTAGCAGCAGCAGTGGCAGTGGACCCACCAGCAGCAGCTTCAGTGGAAGCAGTGGCAGTGAACCCAGCAGCAGCAGCTTTAGCAGCAGCAGTGGCTCCAGAAGTGGCAGCTACAGCAGCAGCAGCGTCAGCTGCTGACAGATCCAGCAGAGGCAGCTTTAGCAGCAGCATTTCCAGCAGTGGTGGGGGGGTGCTGATCTGCAGGGCCACAGTCGCCAGGCTTGGTTTGCCCCGCAGGAAAAGCCAGTGCCCAGCTCCAGAAATTGGAACAGCAGCCAGAGGACCAGGCAGCAACTTGACTGAGACCAAAATCATCTAAGGTAACTGGTATTGCACCAGGGAAGGGTCTCACTTGGTCACAAGCTAACTTGGATCGTTCAACAGACCAGAAATCTTAACCTCTATGTTGATAGAGGATCTGGTTATTATAATAACTACTCTTGCACACATACTTGGGGCTGTTTTTGATTGAATGTGTACAGTGTTTAGTTAACTTTTAGAATCTACCTGTATTTTATTCCACTCAGCCTACTTGAATACTCCATAGCAGGGAAACTCAACCCCTAGGAGCACCTTTGTAGATACTCTGAGAGTCTTAAGAGACACACCTAACACCTTAAGCTCCTACCCTGAAAATATATAACATCAAATCAATTGATACAGCTAAGAATACCCAGCTAGCTAGAAAATCCAAGCATTAACTTAATCCAAGATGCAAAAATATATACATTATAACACAAGAAACACTAAAAAGCAAGACGATATAAATCCACCTAAAAGTATTAATGCATCAGAAATGAACTCCAGTGAGAATGAGTTAGAGGAAATGCCTGAGAAAGATTTCAAAAGAATGATTGTAAATATGTTCAAAGAAGTCAGAGAACAAATCAAAGGAGTCAAAGAGGAACTTAAAGAAGAAATCAAAGGAATCAAAGAAGACGCAGGACACCAATTTAATGAAATAAAGAAGGCAATACAAGACATAAATAAGGAAATATAAATAATAAAGAAAAACCAGTCAGAATTACTAGCAATGAAGAACACAGTTAATGAAATAAAAAACTCTGCAGAAAATCTCAGCAGTAGAATTAATGAAGGACAGGACAGAATATCTAAACAAGAAGACCAGGTGGCAGATCTAATACAGTCCAAGAAAGAGAAAGACAAACTAATAGAAAAGTATGAATGGGAATTTCAAGATATTCATGACACTATGAAAAGATCCAATACAAGAATTCAGGGCATAGTAGAAGGAGAAGAATCTCACTCCAAAGGCATAGTAAGCATCTTCAACAAAATCATAGCAGAAAACTTCCACCAAATTGGTAAAGAGGTGCCAGTACAGATACAGGAAGCCTTTAAAACCCCAGCCAGACAAAACCTGGAGAGAACCTCTCCTCGCCATATTATAATCAAACTTCCAAACACACACACCAAAGAAAAAATATTGAAATCACTTACAGAGAAAAATCAAGTTACCTACAAAACAAGCCCATCAGGATTACAGCAGATTATTCAACACAAACTTTTAAAGCCAGAGGGGCTTGGAGTGATATATTCCAAGTTCTGAAAGATAAAAACTGTCAACCAAGGTTACTTTATCCTGCAAAGCTATCCATTCAAATAGACGGGGAAATAAGGGCATTCCATGACAAAAGCAGGTTAAAGGAGTACTTGAAGATAAAACCAGCTCTACAGAAAATACTTGATAGAATCCTCCATGCTGAAGAAAAGGAAAAGCACGCATATAAGGAACCTAGAAAAAACAAGCAATACTCAAATACTAGTTAACACAAGAGAGCGCAGGTAGAACCGGAACCACAAAAAAAAAAAAAAAAAAAAAGGCAAACATAAATACACACATCTCAATAATCTCTTAATATCAACAGCCTCAATGCCCCAACCAAAAGACATAGGATTGCAGACTGGGTTAAAAAGCAGGAGCCTACAATTGGTTGTCTCCAAGAAACTCACCTTTCTACAAAGGATAGACATTATCTTAGGGTGAAAGGTTGGAAGACGGTGTTTCAAGCAAATGAGCCTAGAAAAAAAGCAGGGGTTGCTATCCTAATATCTGACAAGGTAGATTTCAGTCCAACATTAGTCAAGAAAGATAAGGAAGGTCACTTTATATTGATTAAGTGCGCACTCCAACAGGAGGACATTACAATCCTAAACATATATACACCTAACATGGTACTGGCACAAAAACAGACATGTAGATCAGTGGAACAGAATAGAGGACCCAGATGTAAGCCCAAGTAGCTATAGCCACCTGATATTCGATAAAAATGCCCAAAATACTCATTGGAGAAAAGACAGCCTCTTTAGCAAATGGTGTTGGGAAAACTGGATATGTATCTGCAGAAGGATGAAAATAGATTCTTCTCTCTCTCCATGCACAAGAATTAAGTTCAAATAGATTAAAGACCTTAACATCAGACCTGAAACTCTCAAACTGCTAGAGGAAAAAGTAGGGGAAACCCTTCAACATATTGGTCTTGGCAAAGACTTTCTGAATACAACCCCAACTGTTCAGGCAATAAAACCACAGATTAACCACTGGGACCTCATGAAATTACAAAGATTTTGCACTGCAAAGGACACAGTGAAAAAAGCAAAGAGGCAACCTACAGAATGGGAAAAAATCGTGGCCAGCTATATATCTGATAGAGGATTAATATCTAGGATATACAAAAAACTCAAAAAGTTAAATAATAAGGAATCAAACAAGCCAATTAAAAAATGGGCTATGGAGCTAAATAGAGCATGCTCAAGGGAAGAAATACGAATGGCTTAAAAGCATCTAAAAGAATGTTCTACGTCACTAGTCATCAGGGAAATGCAGATTAAAACTACATTAGTGGCTGGAGTGATGGCTTAGCGGTTAAGTGCTTGCCTGTGAAGCCTAAGGACCCCGGTTTGAGGCTCGGTTCCCCAGGTCCCACGTTAGCCAGATGCACAAGGGGGCACACGCGTCTGGAGTTCATTTGCAGAGGCTGGAAGCCCTGGCGCGCCCATTCTCTCTCTCTTCCTCTATCTGTCTTTCTCTCTGTGTCTGTCGCTCTCAAATAAATAAATTAAAAAAAAAAACTACATTGAGATTCCATCTCACTCCTGTCAGATTGGCCCCCATCATGAAAACAAATGATCATAAATGTTGGCAGGGATGTGGAAAAAGAGGAACCCTTCTACACTGCTGGTTGGAATGCGATCTGGTCCAGCCATTGTGGAAATCAGTGTGGAGGTTCCTAAAACAGCTAAAGATTCATCTACCATATGACCCATCTATAGCACTCCTAGGCATATATCCAAAGGAATCATCTCCTTTCCTTAGAAGTACATGCTCAACCATGTTTATTGCTGCTCAATTTATAATAGCTGGGAAATGGAACCAGCCTAGATGTCCCTCAACTGATGTGTGGATAATGAAGATGTGGCACATTTATACAATGGAGTTCTACTCGGCAGAAAAGAAAAATGAAGTTATGAAATTTGCAGAAAAATGGATGGACCTGAAAAGGATTATACTAAGCGAGGTAACCCAGGTCCAGAAAGCCAAGTGCCACATGTTCTCTCTCATATGTGGATCCTAGCTACAGATGACTGGGCTTCTGCATGAGAATGAAAATACTTAGTAGCAGAGGCCAGTAAGTTGAAAAGGAGACATAAAGGGAAGAGAAAGGAAGGGAGGAGGGCACTTAATAGGTTGATATTATATATATGTAAGTACAATGATTGTGATGGGGAGGTAATATGATGGAGAATGGAATTTCAAAGGGGAAAGTGTTGGGGGGGAGGGAAGGAATTACCATGGGATTTTTTTTATAATCATGGAAAATGCTAATAAAAATTTTTAAAAAATTAAAAAAAGAAAGGAGCCGGGCGTGGTGGCACACGCCTTTAATCCTAGCACTCAGGAGGCAGAGGTAGGAGGATCTCCGAGAGTTTGAGGCCACCCTGAGACTACATAGTGAATTCCAGGTCAGCCTGAGCCAGAGTGAGACCCTACCTCGAAAAACCAAAAAAAAAAAAAAAAAAGAAAGGAAAAGAAAAGAAAAGAAAGGAGAGGGAGAGAGAGAGAGAGAGAGAGAGAGAGAAAGGGAGAGGGAGTGAGGGAAGATGTAGAGGATTTAGGTTAGACTTGATCCTACCTTCTCCAGTGTCTTGTGGTTCAGGTGTTTCCTATAAGTGTCTGGTGAAGGTTCATCAATTTGGTTTGCCTTTTAGGAAGTAGAATTTTATGGTACCATTGCCATTTAGGTCTAGATTAGTGTTTCCCACCCCTTTGATGCCCTCCCCTCCCTCCCTATCCCTCCTAGTGTGTAGTTTATGAGATGCTTGCTGGGTGTGTAAGGTATCTTGGGTAGATTCAGGTTAGGTGCTATAGATAAGTGAGACTATGTGGCGATTTTTTTTTGTGTGTGTGATTGGGTAAGTTCACTGAGAATGATCTGTTCCAGATTCACCCATTTTTCATTAAATTTCTTTGTGTCATTTTTTCTTACTGCTGTATAGAATTCCATTGTGCAGATATACCACATCTTAGTTATCCATTCTTCTAGTGATGGACATCTGGGTTGATTCCAGCTCTTAGCTATTACAAATTGAGCTGCTACAAACATGGTTGAGCAAATCTCTTTGGCCTGTGGTTTGAAGGTTTTAGGCTAGATGCCCAGTAAGGGAATAACTGGGTCTGTTGGTATCTCTATAGTCAGCTTTTTCAGGAGTCTCCATATTGCTTTCCAAAGTGGTTGTACCATCCTACATTCCCACCAACAGTGGATGAGTGTTCCTGATTCTCCACATCCTCACCAGCATTTATTTTCATTTGATTTTGATGTTTGCTATCCTTATTGGGGTAAGGTGGAATATCATAGTTGTTTTAATTTGCATTTCTCTGATGATTAGGGATGATGAGCATTTTCTTAAGTGTGTGTTTGCCTTTGTATTTCTTCCTCTGTGAACTGCCTTTTCAGCTCTTTGCCCCATTTTGTGAGTGGGGTGTTTGACTACTTACTGTTTAGATTTTTGAGTTCTTTGTAGATTCTAGAGATTAGGCCTCTATCAGTTGGATATCCTGAAAATATTTTCTCCCATTCTGTGGGTAATCTATTGGCTTTGCTTATTATATGCTTATTTGTAAAGAAACACTTCAGCTTCATATGATCCCATTGGTTGAGTGACTGCTTAAAATCATGAGCTACTGGGGTTTTGTTCAGGAAGTGTTTTTCCATTCCTATATCATGGAAAGTACTTCCTAAATTTTCTTCCAGTAGTATTCTAGTTTCTGGTCTTATATTGAGGTCTTTGATCCATTTGGATTTGAGTGTAGTGCATGGTGAAATGTGTGGATCAAGTTTCAGTTTCCTGCATGTGGTTATCCAGTTTGTCCAGCACCATTTTTTGAAGATTCTGTCTTTTTTCCAGCCTATATTGTTCAGGCCTTTGTCGAATATCAAGTAGCTATAGTTGCTTGACCCAAAGTCAGGGTCCTTAAGTCTATTCCATTGGTCTATACTCCTGTTTTTATGCCAGTACCATGCTGTTTTTATTACTATGGCTTTGTAATATAGCTTTAGATCATGTATGGTGATGCCACCAGAGGTATTTCTTTGGCTGAGGATATGTTTGGATATGCAAGGCCTTCTGCCTTTCCATATGAAATTTGAATCATTTTTGCTATCTCTGTGAAGAACATTGTAGGGATTTTAACTGGAATTGCATTAAATCTATATATTGCCTTTGGTAGGATTGTCATCTTCACAATGTTAATTCTACCTATCAAGGAGCATGGGAGGTCTTTCCATTTTCTCAAGTCCTCCTCAATTTCTTTTTTGAGTGTTTTTATGTTTTTGTTGTATAGATCTTTCACTTCCTTGGTTAACATTATTCCAAGGTTTTTTTTTGTTGTTGTTGCTATTGAAAATGGGACTATGTCCCTTATTTCTTTCTCTGTATCTTTTTCATTTGCATATAGAAATGCTACTGATTTTTGTGCATTGATTTTGTATCCTGCTACTTTGCTATAGGAGTTAATCACCTTCAGGAGTTTTGGGATGGAGTCTCTTGGGTCTTACTTATATAATCATGCCATCAGTGAATAGAGCTAACTTAACTTCTTCCTTTCCAAATTGTATCCCTTTTATTTCTTTCTGTCTTATTGCTTGAGCTAGGACTTCCAGTACTATATTGAAAAGCAGAGGTGAGAGAGGACAACCCTGTCTTGTTCCTGATCTTAATGGGAATTCCTCCAGTCTCTCTCCATTAAGTATTATTTGGGCCTTCAGAGCTTTGAATATTGCCTTTATTATGTTAAGATATGTACCAACTATGCCAATTCTCTCCAATGTTTTGATCATCAAGTGATGTATCTTGTCAAAGGCCTTTTCTGCATCTATTCAAAGAGCAGAGTATCCGGGAATTGGGGACCCAGAGGCACTCCATCAAGAAGGCAAAGGACAGGGCCTGCTTCTCAGGTAATGCTTAAGCTCACCTATAAACCTAATGAAGTAATAGAAAAATCTTTCTTCCTTTTAACCTATAGTTTATAAGTAAGACTTGCTTCTTTTCCTAAATCCTAGATGACCTTGTAATAGGTTCTCGTGTGTGTGTGTGTGTGTGTGTGTGTGTGTGTGTGTGTGTGTATGAGAGAGAGAGATGGAGCCATTATGCATAGAGGAGAAAGGGTGCTGCTAGTACCTGTGTGTACTTTGCCAAGGACTGGCACTAGAGCTTGCCGTGGGGTGCACCTTTAGTGTCTTTCATGGCTTGCTATATAGATGATTTGCTGTCAGCTTAGTTAAGTATTTATAGTATCTTCTGTCAATGGAAAGTACAACTCTCACCTCAAAGGGAACAAAAGATAGTTTATTCTGGATCCAAATATGACCATGGTCCAGGAACACAGATTCAGATTACCTAAAATCCTATGTTCTGAAATGTTAACAATTTTATGAAGTTTTATAGTTATATAACAAAAGGAAGTCATTAGGCTGAGCATGGTGGCACACACCTTTAATTTCATACTTGGGAGGCTGAGGTCGGAGGATCCCTGTGAGTTCTAGGCCAGTCTGAGACTACATAATAAATTCCAGATCAGCCTGGGCTAGCGTAAGATCCTACATTGAGAAATGAAAAATACAAAACAAAAAAGGCTGGAGAAATGTCTCAGTGGTTAAGGCACTTGTCTGACAGCCTAATGGCCAAGGTTTGATTCCTCAGTACCCATGTAAGCCAGATACACATGGTGGCACATGCATCTGGAGTTCATTTGCAGTGGCTGGAGGCCCTTGTGCACCATTCTCTCTCTCTCCCCTCTTTCCCTTTATCAAGTGAATAACTAAAATATCACAAAAGAAATTAATAAATTAAAGCACTTGTCAACGACATTAGTGGAAACAGCAGGTAAGCAGGTTACAGCAAAATGAAGATTACTCTTCTATAGGCTTCAGATACTGTCTGATGTCATTCTTAGCCTTTGGTTGGTAGAAGCTGGTGATCTTTTAGTGCTTTCCAAAATGGTCTCACTTAATCAACTGATACAAGGATATTAGATCAGATACAGAGGTGGGCAATATTGACTATTGAGGGGCTAAAGTTTGCCCAAGGTAATTTGGCTTGACCCTAAAACATTCCATTTCTTCATGGCCACAAGAGTTCTTCTTCTTATTTTTTATTCTTGAGAGAGAGAGAAATAGAAAGAGAGAGAGGGGGGGGGAGAGAGAGAGAATGGGCACACCATGGCCTTTCAGCCATTGTGAACAAACTCCATACGCATGCACCCCATTGTATGCATGTGCAACATTGCATGCTTGCATCACGTCTGTGTCTGGCTATTATGTGGGACCTGGAGATTTGAACAAGTGTTCTTAGGATTCACAAGCAAGCACCTAAGCCTCTAACCCATCTCTTCAGCCCTGACCACAGGAGTTCTATCAGTCCATTCAGACTTCTTCCAAGTAGATGCAACATTTTTCAGGAATTTAGTTCATACTTCCAAAGCACCAGTTCTGCATTTCCCACTGTATGCTAGAACTGGATGTCTTGTTAACTACATTAGATTCAGCATCTTTAATACTGAGCTCATCATTCCCTTGTTTTCTTCCTCCTGTCCTAGTTGTCTAACCTTGCCAAATGCAGGGATCTTATGGCTGCCTCTGAAAATGTTAGAACTATTTCTCTATGCCTCCCTAGAGCCGGCCACATGCATACTCTCACCATAGATTAGCTTCCCTCCCAGTCAAAACCCACTTTGCCTTTGCACAAAGACATTCTTCTATAATTGATTAAAACATTTGAACTTCCAGCTTCTATTTCAAGGTCTTCCACCAAGAAACATCATGATGATATTAGCAGCATACAGCTGAGTCCATGCCACCAGAATGATGCAAACTGCAAGATAATCCATCCAGTAATTTCTGGAGCATTTCAGACATTCTGATGAGACAAGCCCAACACAACCATTGCACTGGCTTTTGTCTGTGGTAACCAAGATCAAAAAGAAACAGCCAGGCTCTGTCTTTGGTTTTGTTTACTGGTATTTAAGTTCCACATCATGTTGATTTGGCATATTATGAAGTAATTTATTTTTAAATCTTACATATAGAGAAAAAATTAAATGGAAATATGCTAGATTTTCCTCAAAAATAGAGTGCCAGACAGCTATTTATGAGCTCCTTTTCTGTGTGTGATTTAGCTTGGCTCATTTTATTGATCAAACTCACAAGAAAATCCTTGAGCTCCACTTTACTTTGAGGAATCACAGCTTCAGCCAGATGCTTACTATTCATTAGGAGAAAATGTTAAACATGGTCTGAAGAAAAATATTCTTATTTGTCTCAATCTTTTTCTCTCCATTTCCAACCAATGTTTAATAACATTTCTCAGTGAAGAGTTGATGGAAAATATGGAAACACTTTTGTTATTTTTCTAGTGCATGTAAGCCTTAATCATATGATATGTTATTTATTTCAAGGTTCTCTTAATTTGATATTAACAAAACATGGGCCATGTTCGCCTACTAGGGAAATATGAAGCAATGTTTAGCTTCTTTGCCAGACAGTTCTCCTGGTAAATATTGTGTTAGCTATTGAAAAGTGAAATACTCAGTGTTTGCAAATCTTCAGTGAACAAAGAAAGGATCATTGCACTAACTGTTGGCTGTTTTTGGTTTGCATCAATCTATTGTATTTAGGGATGGCTATTTTTGTTTCCCAGGGAAGGAGGATGAATTTATTTTACTTAAAACTGTGTTGCTCAAATCTTCTCTTAGCATCCAATCTTCATCTGACTATGTGTCTCTATGAGCCCAGGAGGTTAAACATACACTGGTATCTCCTGTATTTTCACAGAAGAGGAGGCTGTTGGATCAGGAACATGAGGCCCCAGAATAGCTTGTGTGTTTTGTAGGAAGCAGATAGAATTGTGGACTTGGATAAGAAATTTTCATTGGAGTACTAATTCTGTTTCAGACTAAGTAGGTTTACTTATGTATTTATTATGATTTTAATAATCAAAACCCAAAACCCACTCTGCCAAGCACAATAAAATTAGGACCTTGACAACCTAAATGTTAACCACATGACTTTTTCCCCTTGCCTTTATGACCTTGTGAGTCCTATGTTTGTACTTTCTTTTTCCTCCAATTTCAAATAGACTTACTATACCTATGTATTTTGGAAGGTATTTTCTGTTTTATTTGGGATGTACTTTATTTTCTGAACTTGTCCATTGTGTGGCATGCTGGTGAGTTATTGTTTAAACTAGTTTTGGGTGAGTTTTTCTGGAGCTTGCAACATAAAACTAATGAGTCAGTGGCTAAGCTTCAGAGGGAATAAAAAAACATATTCTCCTCTACATAAATTTAACTGAGTTGAGAGTGTTTGCAGATGGTCCACAGAAATGTCCTCTTTTCTCCTACAGAAATTGTTACCAGAACTGGATTCTTGGGTCCAAAATAAATGATAGAAATAAAACCAGACCCAGAGGGATAAGCAAAGCTTTTGCTATGATGTCAGCTGATGCCAGGCAGAAGGAGAACAGCTTCACCAAGAGCAAGTCAGGCCACAGCTCCCAAAACTAAGGTAAAAGTTGTAGGTAACATAGGAGGAGTATCTAGCCCTGACAGATCAGTATGAAATCCTCTATGCAAATGATGGATGATACAGGAATTTTGGAGTTCTTCGCCACGGCACCAATATGAAACAGGAATTGGAGTTACTCTGCCAATACACCAGTGTACACCAACACTGATATGATATAAGAATATTCTGTCCCAGGATTCTTGTCTGTGAATTCAAAGAATTTATACCCACAGACCAAAGGGTAAGGTTTAGAGAAATGTCATGAGGTGAAGAGAAGTAAAAAGGACAAAGTGTAAAGAACTCCTGCCCACGAGAAGGTAGAAGCCGGGTAAAGCCCATTCAGAGACCCAAATTGGAATCTGAATTGGAGCTGAGATAGCCAGCCATGATACCAGGTTCAGTTTAATCCTTCCAGGATTTTTAATTCTAGGAAAGGGGAACTCCTTTCTAGGGAGGGACTCGGGTTGAGTTTAAAGGAAACAGATCTAGGTACTCCTTTAGACAGCAAGAGGTAAGAAGTGTATCCTTCTCTGACCTCTAACAAAGTGAAGATTAAAAGGGTGGTTTAAGGACATTCACTTTTTAAAAATTGTTTTTTGTTTTATTTATTTATTTGAGAGCAACAGGCAGAGAGAGAAAGAGGGAGAGAGAGAGAGAGAGAGAGGGAGAGAATGGGTGCGCCAGGGCCTCCAGCCACTGCAATCGAACTCCAGATGTGTGCACCCCCTTGTCCATTTGGCTAATGTGGGTCCTGGGGAATTGAGCCTCAAACCGGGGTCTTTAGGCTTCACAGGCAAGCGCTTAACCGCTAAGCCATCTCTCCAGCCCAGGACATTCACTTTTATTTTAGGGGCCCAGTGTCTCTAAACTGCTTCAATGAGGGGTTCAAAGTTGCAGCTAATGTTTGAGTTCCTTTGCAGGCAGGTCACTGGTCAGCTTGAACTATTAGGGTAAGGCAAGTTTTCAGGAGACTGAGCCTCACTGGCACCTGTCAGTATATGTCAGTACCTGTTTGTATCTGTTGTATTTTTTAACCCTGGAATTATGTGTGAGGCCTGAGTCCCATTTATATCCTTGTCTGGCTTTCCATGAAAGCACAAAACAAGTACAGCCTTTGTAGGGACCCTTCCCAGCATCTTATTGTTTTATTATATTAGGTAACTGTCTCAAAATGATAGGCATTTAGAGCTGGAAGGGAATTCTCCTGTCATCTCCTAGACAGGATTTCACATGAGGTCATGTTAGGAGTATTCTCAATGCTGCTAAATTTAAGGGTTGGATTTCAAGACTCTGGGAATGAAGGGGAGAAACCTTACTTTTATTGTAACTGATACCCTGCTGCTGTTGTTTTGGTCTGTGTTTAGGGAAACAGTGCAACATTCCTTTCTCTTTTCTTATCAAGGGAACTTTTGCTTTGACAATATAGACTAACCCTAAAATATTTGAGTTGAGTTGTATCTCCCAGTACCATAATCAGTTACAATCCACATTGAGCTGTTAATCAGAGAGATCTACAAGGTCACGAAAACAAGACAGGTTTCTGTCAAATCACTTGATTATTCACCTGAGGTAAAAGGCAAGACCCTATTGCTGAAGACGCCACATGTTGCTGACACAGAGCATCAGCAGATGTGGCTGGAATCTGGAAGGAAGCCAGTTTCCAGATGGTTAGCCCATAAAGGGCTGGAAAGTGCTACATAAGCTGCTGGGAGAAAATGACAAACAACCTGTGGCGCTAACAGGGGACACTGGTATGCAAAAGCAACCAGCCTGACAAGATGAACAATCAGTACAATAGTGACACCCAGCCTTGGTGGGTAAGCAGTGGCTCTCTGGTTGGCTAAGAGATCTGCTCAATGGAAAGGAACTCTTACCTGAAACTGGGAACTGAGTCAGAATAATGTGGAGACCTAGATCATGAATTCCAACAAGAAGCTCCCACTAGTCTCTAGCTAAAAGAGAGGCTATACACACCAAAAGGTCTCTTAATAATAATGCTTATCCCCTTTTCAGGGTAAGATGGCAGCATGCTAGATAAGCCAAAGCAGCCTAGGGAAGTAAAACAGCAAAATACACTCTTCTACTGAGAAGTGAAGGTGTATAAAAGACTATAAACAAAGCAGAGAAACAGGAGAGACACAGAGCTTCTAGCAACCAGGAAACCAACCATAATCATGCCTGGTGACAGTGGCCCCAGTCCATGTGCCTGCCTGGACAGGTACAAAGCTGCAGAAGCAAAAGCCAGGAGAAGGGATTTTCCACTCACACCAGCCTCCTTGCAAAGCCAAGAAACCCAATGGGGAAGACAGGAGCGATCAGCTTAGCAGCTGCTGAAGGACAGCACAAAGAGGACGCTGGCCAGCTCTAGTACAACTTCAGGAACCATGCACAGCCTTCCATTCCCCAGCCACCAGAGCCTCAAACCACCAAAGAACTCATCTACCTTCAGACCACACAGAATCCAGCACAGCTGATCAGAACACGAGATACAGAGACCCAAGCAACCTAACCAGGTCCACAGCACAACAGAGAGGGATCAAGGTGGGCACTCAGCATAGGTGAGGCTGGAAGCCATGTCAAAAGGTAACAGGGCCTTCTCACACAAAGCCAGATACATAGGCCTGCACTGGAAGTGCTAATCCCACCTTCCATGTTAGGGCAGATTATGTGTTAGATTTTGTTGGATTTACCATTCTCAAATAAACTGTATTTTGGTGTTGATCATTGTTGCCTTTCATATTTCCTGATTTATAGGTTCTCTGTCTTTTTCTTCTGCCATTATTGGGGTCAGGGTCTCACTTGATTCCAGGCTGACCTGAAAAGCGTTTCAGACCTGAAATCTTAGCCTCCCAGTTGACGGGGCTAAGAATGTGGAGCAACACATACCCTTATAGACTTTGCCTTTATTAGATTATCTGTTTGTTTTCATCCTCACTCTTGCATAAATACTCTGTGTTGGTTTTGTTTTGTTTAGTGGTGTTTCAAGGTAGGGTCTTGTTCTAGCTAAAGCTGACCTGGATTTTTCTAAGTAGCCTAAGGATGGCTCAAACTCATAGCAATCCTCCTACATCTGCCTCCCAGGTGCTGGAATTAAAGGTGTGCACCACCACGCCACAGTTATGGTGCTGGTTTTGATTGAATGTATATATTGTTCAGTTGAATTTTAGATTCTGCCAGTAAATTGCTCCATACCAGCCTACTAGAATACTTGAGTAGTAGGCAAAATCAATACCTAGGGTCACTTCGACTTTTCCTGGGAATAATACAAGAGCCATACCTGGCACCTTAAACTCCTACCCTGAAGATACATAGAGTCAGATTTACATGGCTAAGAATACTGCAGGTACTTAGACAACCCAAGCATCAATTTGACTCAAGATGCAAAAGTCTCTACATTATAATATAAGAAACACAAAAAAAAAATCAAGACAAAAAAGTCCCAATGAAAATTATAAATCCATCAGAAATGACTTCCATGAGAGTGATTTAAGTGAAATGCATGAAAAGGATTTCAAAAAATGATTATATCTATGCACAAAGAAATCAAAGTAATCAAAGAAAAAAAAACTCCTAAAGGAATCCCAAGAGAACACAGAAAACCAACTTAATGAAATAAGGAGGTAATAACAACACATGAGTAAGGAAATAAAAATACCAATCAAAAATACTAGAAATGATAAACAGTACGTCAAATAGAAAACTCTGTATAAAATCTCACTAGTAGAATGAATCAAGGAGAGGACCAAATATGTAAACTAGAAAACCAAGTGGCAGATTTAATACAGTCCAACAGAGAGAAAGACAAACTAATGGGAAGGCATAAATGGGAATTTCAAGGCATTCAGGAAACTATGAAGAGAACAAACATAAGAATTCAGAATATAGTAGAAGGAGAAGAATTTCACTGCAAAGGCATAGTAGGTATTTTCAGCAAAAACATAGAAGAAAATTTCCCCCAAATAGAGAAATTGATGCCAACACAGGAACAGGAATCCTTTAGAGGAAAAAAAAAAATCCTTGAGAGACAAAACCAGGAAAGAACCTCTCACCACCATATTATAATTAAACTACAAAACACACAAGCCAAAGAAAATATTTTGAAAGCAGTTAGAGAGAAGAATCAAGTCACATACAAAGGCAAGCCCATCAGGATAACTGCAGATTACTTCACATAAACTTCAAAAACCAGAAGGGCTTGGAATGATGTATTCCAAATTCTCAAAGGTAACAACTGTCAACCAAGATTATTTTATCTAGAAAAGCTATACCAGTTTGATGGAGAAATAAGGACATTTCACAACAGCTAAAGGAATATATGACCACTGAACCAGCTCTACAGAAAGTACTTGAAGGGATCCTTCATGCACAAGAGAAAGAAAAGCACACACATAAGGAAAGAAGAAAAAAATAAACCATAGCCGGGCGTGGTGGTGCACGCCTTTAATCCCAGCACTCGGAGGCAGAGGTAGGAGGATCACTGTGAGTACAAGGCCACCCTGAGACCACATAGTGAATTCCAGGTCAGCCGGGACTAGAGTGAGACCCTACCTCGAAAAACCAAAATAAATAAATAAATAAACCATAGTAAAATAACCAATACACGAGAGTAAAGGAAAAACTGGAAGAACTACAAAACAGGAAGAATTTCAAGAATAAATACACACCTTTCAATAATAACTCTTAGGCGATATGATGGAGAATGGAATTTCAAAGGGGAAAGTGGGGGGAGGGAGGGTATTACCATGGGGTATTTTTTATAATCATGGAAAATGTTAATAAAAATTGAGAAAAAAATAATTACTCTTAATGACAATGGCCTCAATGCCCCAACCAAAAGACAGAGGCTTGCAGTCTGGGTTAAAAAAAACAGGATCCTTCTATTTGTTGCCTCCAAGAAATTCACCTTTCCATAAAAAACGGACACTATCTTAGGGTGAAAGGATGGAAAATGATATTTCAAGCAAAAGGCCTAGAAAACAATCAGGTATGGGTATCCTAATATCTTATAGGGTAGACATTAGCATTAGTTAGGAAAGATAAAGAAGGTCACTTAATATTAATTATAGGAACACTCCAACAGGCAGACATTACAACTCTAAAAATGTATGCACCTAACATGGGGGCTCTTAATATCATCAAAAAATCACTGCTAGACTTAAGGTCACAGATATACCAAACACAATTGTAGTGGGTGACTTCAGTACCCCACTCTTACAGGTCATCCTGGCAAAAAAATAAAATAAACAGAGGGGGATTTCCAGGTAAGATGGTGGCTTGGGAGCCACACCAAATCAGGCTAGGGAGGGAGTTAAGCAAACCCCCAGCAAAATACACTCTTCTTATGAAAAATGAAGGAGTATAGGTTATTCTTAGATATAGCAGAGCAGCCAGAGAGACCAAGACCCACCATAAAGCAGGAAAGTGGCCAAAGTCCCATTGAGGCTCTCCAACCCGCCATCTGTGTGCCCTCCTGGTGCAATTCTACCAGAGCGCCAGGCAGCAGCAGTAGCAGAAACCAAGCAACAGATGTTTCAACTCCATCAGCCTTCTTGCAAAGTTAAGAGATCTGAAGGAAAGATAGCTGAGGTCAACTAAAGAGCTACTGAAAGTGTGAGCAACTCCAGAAATCTGAACTCTCCCATTCCCCACCATCAGAACCACAAACCTCCAGCACTCAGCCCCCAGTGGCAGCGCAGCCAGCAGAGCTGATCAGAGGTACAGCTGCACAGCACAACATGGAAGGATCACCGGGAGCATTCAGCATGGTTGAGATTGGAAGCTACCCCAGATGCTGCACAATCTACATTTTTCTCAGCAGAACATGGAACATTCTCTAAAATAGACAACATGTTAGGACACAAAGCAAATCTCCACAAATACAGGAAAATTGCAATAATCCCTTGTACCCTATCTGACCAAAATGGCATTAAGCTGCAAATCAGCAACAAGAAAAGCTATAGAGCATACAGGAATTTATGGAGACTAAACAGTACACTATTGAATGATGAATGGGTCATTGAAGAAATCAAAAAGGAAATCAATAAATTTACAGAATAAAATGATGATGATAATACAACATACCAAAACCTTTGGAACACAATAAAGGCAGACCAAGAGGGAAATTTATAGCTCTAGGTTCCCATAATAAGAAATTAGAGAGTTGACAAACAATTTAATGATCCACCTTTAGGCCATGGAAAAACAACAAAAAGACAAACCAAAAATCAGTAGAGGAGAAGAAATCATAAAGATTAGGGCAGAAATTAATGAAAGAGAAACAAACAAACAAACAAACAAAAAATCCAAAGAATCAATGAAACAAAAATCTGGTTCTTTGAAAGGATAAACAATATTGATAAGCCCTTAGCAAATTTGATCAAAAGAGAGAAAAGAAAAAAAATAATAAAGAGATGAAAAAGGCACCATTACAACAGATATCAAAGAAATTTGTACAATTATAAGGACATACTTTAAGAATATATGTGCCTTGGGCTGGAGAGATGGCTTAGCAGTTAAGCACTTGCCTGTGAAGCCTAAGGACCCCGGTTCGAGGCTCGGTTCCCCAGGTCCCACATTAGCCAGATGCACAAGGGGACGCAAGCGTCTAGAGTTTGTTTGCAGAGGCTGGAAGTCCTGGCGCACCCATTCTCTCTCTCTCCCTCTATCTGTCTTTCTCTCTGTGTCTGTTGCTCTCAAATAAATAAATAAATAAATAATTTAATATATATATATATATTTTAAAAAAAGAATATATGTGCCTCTAAGTTTGAAAGTATGAAAGAAATGGATGATTTCCTTGATTCCTATGACCTACCAAAATTAAATCAAGATGAGATAAACCATTTAAATAGACCTATAACAAGTACAGAGATCTAAGCAGTTAGAAAAAGTCTCCCAACTAAAAAAAAGCCTAGGCCCATATGGATTCACTAGTGAATTTTACGTGACCTTTATGGAAGAACTAACACCAATACTTCTCAAACTTTTCCAGAAAATAGAAAAGAAACAAATTCTACCAAACTCCTTCTATGAAGCCAGCACCACCCTCATACGAAAAACCAGGCAAAGACATCACAAAAATAGAAAATTACAGACAAATCTCCCTCATGAACATGTATGCAAAAATTCTCAAGAAAATTTTGGCAAACAGTATACAAGAACATATCAGAAAGGTTATTCACCATAACCAACTTGGCTTTATCCCAGGGATTCAGGGGTGGTTCAACATATGAAAATCAATAAATGTAATACATCATATAAATGGTCTGAGGGACAAAAATTACAAGATCATCTCAATAGATGCAGAAAAGACAATCAACAAAATCCAACATCCTTTCATGATAAAAGTATTACAGAAACTGGGACTAGAAGGAACATAGCTCAAAATAATAAAAGCTATTTATGACAAACCTACAACCAACATAACACTAAACGGTGAAAAACTCAAAGATTTTCCACTAAATTCAGGAACAAAACAAGGTGCCCACTGTCCCCACTTTTATTTAATATAGTACTGGATGTCTTAGCTATAACAATAAGGCATAAAAGGGATAGAAATTGGAAAGGAAGAGATCAAATTATCACTACTTGCAGATGATATGATTTTATACATAAAAGACCCTAAAAACTCTACCAGCAAACTGTTAGAGCTGATAAGCACTTTTAGCAACACAGCAAGATACAAAATAAATACACAGAAATCAGTAGCTTTCTTACATACTAACAACAAATGTACAGAGAATGAAATCAGGGAATCTCTCCCATGCACAATTGCCACAAAATAAATAAATAAATAAATAAATAAATAAATAAATAAATAAAGTACCTTGGAATCAACTTAACTAAGGAAGTGAAGGAGCTCTACAATGAGAACTTTAAAACACTAACCAAGAAATTGAAGAGGACACAGGAAATGGAAAAATATCCCATGTTCTTGGATTGGAAGAATCAATATTGTAAAAATGTCAATCTTACCAAAATCAATCTACACATTTAATGTAATCCCCATTAAAATTCCAATGGCTACATGAAGAAACCAAAATCAAAGTCAATTATCTCAATTTCAGTGTGTTTATTTTTCTGGAGTTTTGATCACTAAATATAACTAAATATAATATATAAATATAAATATCACTAAATATAATATATAAATCACTAAATATAAATATAAATATAATAATATCATGTAAATGAATAATAATAAAATTGAAAGACTTGACTGCTTAATGCAAAAAAAAATTCCAATGGCATTCTTCACAGGAATAGAAAAAATAAACCCTAAATTTCATTTGGAAGCACAAAAACCCTCTCGAATAGTCAAAACAATTTGGAGCAACAAAAATAAGGCTGGTGGCAACACTATAGCCAATTTTAAGCTATATTACAAAGCCATAGTAACAAAAACAGGATGTATTGGCACAAAGACAGACATGTAGATCAAAGGAACAGAATAGAGGACCCAGGTGTTAATCCAGGAAGCTACAGCCATCTGATTTTTTATAAAACTGCCAAAAATATTCATTGGAGAAAAAACAGCCTCTTCAACAAGTGGTGCTGGGAAAGTTGGATATCTATATGTAGAAAGATGAAAATAGATCCTTGTCTTTCTCCATGCACAAGAATCAAATCCAAGTGGATCAGGGACCTTAATATCAGACCTCCAACTCTGAAATTGCTAGATGAAAAAATAGGGAAAAACCTTCAACATATTGGCATAAGTGATGACTTTCTAAATATAACCCCAAATGCTCAGAAAATAAAACCACTAATCAACTCCTGACATATCATGAAATTACAAAACTTTTGTACAGCAAAGGGCATTGTAAATAGAGCAAAGAGACAACCTGCAGAATAGAAAAAAATCTTTGCCAGTTACACATATGACAGAGGATTAATATCCAGAATATACAAAGAACTCAAAAAAAAAAAAAAACAGAACAAGAAGAAATTAAACAACCCAATATAAAAATGGGCTATGGAACTAAATAGAGTTCTCACCAGAAGAAATACGGATGACATATCGACATCTAAAATAGTGTTTTACATCTTTAGCCATCAGGGAAATGCAAATTAAAACTACCTTGATATTCCATCTCTTTCCCATCAGAATGACTACCATCAAGAAAACAAATGACAATAAATGTTGGTGAGAATGTGGTAAAAGGGGAACCCTTCTGCACTGTTGATGGGAATGTAATCTGGTACAGCCATTGTAGAAATCAGTGTGGAGGTCCTTGAGACAGCTAAAAATGGATTTGCCACATGATCCAGCTGTAGCCCTCCTAGGCATATATCCTAAGGACTCTTCTCACTACCTTAGATATACTTGTACAACCATGTTTAATGCTTCTCTATTCGCAATACCTAGGAAATGGAACCAGCCTAGATGTCCATCCACAGATGAATGGTTAATAAAGATGTGGTGCATCTACACAATAGAATTCTATTCAGCAGTAAAGAAAAATGAAATTATGAAATTTGCAGGGAAATGGATGGACCTGGAAATGATTATACCAAATGAGGTAACACAGGCCCAGAAAGCCAAATGTCGCATGTTCTCTCTTATATGTGGGTCCTACCTACAAATGTATAAACTTGTGTGTGATGTTTTGACAAAAATAGGGCAGGAGTGATTGCTTAGTGGTTAAGGCATTGCTTGCCTGCAAAGCCAAGGGACCCAGGTTCAATTCCCCAGGACCAATGTTGGCCAGATGCACAAGGGGGTACATGCATCTGGAGTTCATTTGCAATGGCTGGAGGCCCTGGTGCGCCCATTCCTTTATTCTCTCTCCTTCTTTCTCTGTGAAATAAATAAAAAATAATTTAATGCCAAAAATATTAACTGGAGAAAAGATAGCCTCCGTAAAAAAATGGTGCTGGGAAAACTGGATATCTATATGTAGAAGGATGAAAATATATCTTTATCTCTCTTCATGCACAAGAATCAAGTCCAAATGGCTCAAAGACCTTAATATCAGACCTGAAACTGTGAAACTACTAGAGGCAAAGGTAGGGGAAAACTTTCAACATATTGGCATAGGCAATGACTTTCTGAATATAACTCCAATTGCTGAGGAAATAAAATCACTAATCAACCACTAGGACCTCATGAAATTATAAAGCTTTTGTACAGCAAAGGACACTGTGAATAGAACAAAGAGACGACCTACAAGAATACAAGAAAATCTTCACCACCTCTACATCTGACAGAGGATTAATATCCAGAATATAAAAAGAACTCAAAAAGCTAAATAATAAGAAATCAAACAACCCAATTTAAAAAATGGGCTATGGAACAAAATAAAGATTTCTTAAAGGAAGAAATATAGATGGCCTAGAAACCTCTAAAACAATGTTCTATATCCTTAGCCACCAGGGAAATGCAAATTAAAACTACTTTGAGATTCCATTTCACTCCTGTAAAAATGACTATCATCAAGAAAACAAACCTAGGGTCATGGAGACAGATACTGAGGATACTCAAAATGCACCAAAGCAGAAATCCAGAACCTGCTAGGAGCTCAACACTGAAGCAGACACACCTACAAAGGCTCAGGGAATTTTGTGGAAGAGGGGGTCAGAAATAAGAGCCACAGGTTGGGAGGGAATATTCAGAGGCATTGTACAATGACCGACTGATGCTCTCACATATCATAACCCCAACCTATAACCCCAAGGGGAATACCAGCAATCTCAGTGAGGAGGGCCCTCAGCAGAATGAGGGAAGGGAGGAGGGAAATGATGGTGCCAACACATGATGTGTCCATACAAGTTTTTACTTAGTAAGAGAAAAAAAAAGCAATGTCTTCTTAGATAGTGACCAGACAAATAGCCATCTATGTTGACTGTAGCATTTAATTCACCAGAGAATTTATTCATGTCTAACATTCTAACATAAATCACAAAGAAACTGCTTTGGCTTACCTTAGCAGACAACTTTTTTTTGGATAAAGAAAACAGATATATTTGTTTATATAATTCTAAATGTAGCCAATTTAATAATGTAAATAAGAAAAAGTTGCTTTACTATATATCATAGTGTTAACCTCACAGTTAAATTCTTTGGCATTGTTAGGATCCTAAAACATTAGAACTAGCCTGAGGGATTTTGGAGATAAGAAAATAAAGCAGAAATCAAACTTTTGTTTTGTTTTGTTTTTCAAGGTAGGGTCTTGCTCTAGCCCAGGCTGACTTGGAATTCACTATATAGTCTCAGGGTGACCTTGAACTCACAGCATTCCTCATACCTCAGCCCCCCAGTGCTAGGATTAAAGTTGTGCACCACCACTCCTGGATGGAAATCAAACTTTCAATGACGATTTTTCCAAAGTAAAGAAATCAAATGTGTCATATGAATGAAGCAAGGTACAGGTCATGCTGTATGATTGTGATTTACAAAATGTTACTCTACTTGGGGCTTGGGTTCTTTGGAAAATTACAAGGTGGTTCACGAAAGGGAGTAGAATGTAGAAACAGGAGGGCGCCCTGGTCCATGAATGAGGCAGTGGAGTAGCCACTGGGAGAGCACAGCAAATGTATAGTGAGAGCCAATTGCAAGATCCACTGAAAGCCAGGGATTTAAAGAATGAAGTGTTATTTGAAGCTATTTCATGTCCTAAGAAATTTTGACTTGATACTGAAGACAACCTTCTGAAGGTTCCGTAGCAGAGGGGAGGCATGGCAGGTACATAGCTGTATCTCACACACAAAATAGCAACTGTAGGCCTCAGTTGTACAGTGAGCACTAAGTATAGGCAAGGCCATGAGTTCAATCGCCAGGACTCCCCTTCACAAATAGCAACACTACACAAGGAGAAGGAGAAAGTGAATGGTGGAATAAGGTTCACAAAAGAAAGGTGCAGCCTATATGTCATGCTATGTACTGATGTCCATGTTTCATAATACTACCATGTCCTTTTTAAGTTTTTAAGATGGAGCTTGGGAAGGTAGCTCAGCAGTTAAAGGCATTTGCTTATAAAGCCTATTGTCCTGGGTTCAAGTCCCAAGCTACCCACATAAGCTGGATGCGCAAGTGTCTAGTATTTGTAGTGGCAAGAGACCCTGTCAAATAAATATTTTTTTTAATGGCTGGAGAAATTGCTCAGCAGTTAATGTGCTTTCCTGCAAAGCCTAAAGACCTGAGTTCAGTTCCCTAGTACTCACGTAAAACCAGATACATAAAGTGGCATATGTGTTTGGAATTTGTTTGCAGTAGCTAGAGGCCCTGGAACACCCATTCTCTCTTTCTCTCTCTCCTTCTCTCTGCCTCTTCCTCACTCTCTCAAATAAATAAACAAATGAATTTAGATTTTCTTTTAAATAAATGAACTTGGACCGGCTGGAAAGATGGCTTAGGTTCGAGGCTTGATTCCCCAAGACCCATGATAGCCAGATACACAAGGGGGCGCACACGTCTGGAGTTCCTTTGCAGTGGCTGGAAGCCCTGCACATTCATTCTCTCTCTCTCTCTGCCTCTTTCTTTCTCTGTCTGTCACTCTCATATAAATAAAAATAAAACCAAAAAAATGAACTTGGATAAAAGAAAATGCTTGTATTTAATTGTGAATTAAGCCTAAGTATATTTGTCAGAGTTATTTATCTTGAAAATAAAACATTTTCACAGAATAACTCACAAGGTATCAAGCAAGCATTTTGAAATCTTATCACTCTGTTCATGATAGCTATGAGAGAAAAATAATTAAAATTGATCTTTATTCAATACACTAATAAAAAGTAAATACTTGGTAAATATTTGTTTTTGAGTAATCATTTGTCCAGGTCAAAGTTTGAGGTAATATTGGATCATGCAGCCTGACTTTAAAGAGGACTTCAAAATTCTGGCTGCTAGAATTGTCAAGTTGATTTCACCCAATGCTGCCAACAAATCTTTGACAGAATTATAGCTAAGAGAGAAAAATAAAACTTTGGGGCAATCATCTGTCCACACTTGTGGTCTTCAGCCATTAAACCATTCTTTAATGGTTTTTGTCATTCTTGACATGAGTAACAGAGAAACAAAACTACATAAACACATACAAGTAAATACACATTTAAAACTTGCAGAAAATGTTCTGGAAGGTAAGAGCCAGGCATTATGAAATAGAATAAGGGTCTGGGTCTGGGGATGTAACTTAGTGGTAGAATGTTTGTCTAGCACCTGTTAGGTCGTGGTTCAACCCCCAGCTCTAGAAGAAGGAAAAGAGAGAATAGATGGATTGAGGGGATCTGAGAAAGCTTCTCTGTGGAAGTAATATTTAAATTTAAGTTTAAGTTAGTGAGGAGAAGAACAGAAATTTATAGTAAGACAGAATCTCATGTATGATTAGCTATGATAATTTACAATGAAATTGCATATTGTTAGGCCTAAAGATATAACATAAAAATAGTATAGATCATCTGACAATATGTGAAAATGTCATTCATTAATATCAAATAGTAATTTGAAATACTAAAGTTATAAGCTACTTGGCTTGGGGCAATATATTTCCATGCTATATGAAGCTATTCATTCTCATTAAATGCTAATGATCCTTCCTGCCAAGATTGGAGCTAATTAACTTCTCTCACCTACAATAATTTATTAGTTACTCATGATGAATCCAGTAAATGTTCTTGTGTTCTCTGGCCAGAGTAAGTTTCATGGCCAGATACTGGTACCAGTGCCATTCAGAGAATCAAATACTTTCAGAAAGACACTGCCACATTAGATCAAGCTGGAAAACAGACAACAGGACCAAACATCATGATACGTTAAACAGTCCTCTTCCTCGCATTAGTAGGGTAACCGAACTTTCCTTTCCGTGGTTGCAGTTGCTGGTACTAGCAGGCAGTAGTAGTGAGCAGGTCTACCCCATGCATTTCAGGATTGAAAAAAGGTTTAAAAAATGACTGAGATTATCAGCATGAATCCTTGCTTTAAATGCTAACAGTAGATATAACTGCTCTTACATGTGTATTTTTTTCAGTTGCAGGAAGTACTCCAACAAGAAAGTCAACAGCCCAGAGTCATGATTGGCATGTATGGAGGCGTGTCCTTTAGAGAGCAGCGGTTCTCACTGTGCTCCAAGCCCAGCGTGGTGGCGCACACCTTTAATCTCAGCACTCGGGAGGCAGAGGTAGGAGGATCTCTGTGAGTTCAAGACTACCATGAGACTACATAGTGAATTCCAGGTCAGCGTGAGCTAGAGTGAAACTCTACCTTAAAAAAATAACAACAACAACAAAAGTGTGCTCCAGGCGCTGGCAGCATAGACTTTCCCGAAGTCCCTCTGCAGCATGGCTCCCGCCTGAGGACTGCATCAGAAACTCTCATGGAAAGGCCTGGCCATCTGCATTCTCTAGGCAGGAAGTTTTGAGAACTACCACAAAAGTGGAGCCCTCACTGCTGTGAAAATGAAGCCAGCCTCAAACACAGCCCTCAGTCTTCTAAGACATATCTTCTTCCAATTCAGAATGAATTAAAGTCTGGTAATAGAAGAACACTTATATATACAACCTTAAAATTTAGCAATAATTTTTTGACAGGACTACACTACATATCCCAGGCTGTTCTTGAACTCATGAGCCTCCTGCACCAGCCTCTGGTATGACAGGTGAGTGTCATCTCATCCAGTGTAGCCATATCTGTGTGCTGGTTTTTCAAGTCAGGGTCTCACTCTACCCCAGACTGACCTGGAATTCACTAAGCAGTCTCATGTTGGCCTTGAACTCATAACAATCTTCCTACCTCAGCCACTGACTGCTGATATTAAAGGAATGTGCCACCATGGGAGGTTCAATAAATTTTAATTATTAAAATTTGAGAAACTATGAATTTGAGGAGCTGGACAGATAGCTCAGTGGTTGAAGACACTTGCTTGCAAAGCCCGGCAGCCAGGGCTTGAATCCCCACTACCCATATGTATGCCGGATACACAAAATGTCACACTCATGTGGAGTGTTTGCAGTACCAGAAGGCCCTGCATTCTCTGTTCTTCTTTCATTCTCTTTCTCCTTACAAATAAATAAAAAAAATATTTTTAAGAGAAATAAATAAAATTGAAGGCTAGGACTTTGGCTCTTAGAAGAGTGCTTGTCTAGCATAAATGAAGAGCTAGATTCAACCTTTACCACTACAGAAAACTGGTGTCTAGTGACACATACATATAAGCCAAGCATTTAAGAGGTGGAGCCATGAGAATTAGAAGTTCAAAGTCATCCTCAGCTGTACCAAGTTCAAGGTCAGCCTGGACTACCCTGTCTTCAAAATACAAAAAATAGAATAAAATTATAAAATGAAATTATGATAAGTTGAACTTGGATCTTAGAATATTTTTTATATGTTGTAGAGTTAAGCACCTGAGATTGTGTGGGGTTGGTGCTATCACAAATAAGGTTTTAGTTACAATTTAAAAGCATCAGTTTCAGTGAAAGCCTTAGTTACAGGTAAACAGTGCAAAAGCATGGTAAGAGACATCTGACATCCTCCTCTGACCTCTGCGCATGTGAACAAAGGGTACATCTGCACACACACATGCACACACTATACATATATACAAAAGCATGGTAGGAGACATCTGACATCCTCCTCTGACCTCTGCGCATGTGAACACAGGGTTCATTGGCACACACACATGCACACACGGTACATATATACAAAAGCATGGTAGAAGACATCTGACATCTGCCTCTGACCTCTGCGCATGTGAACACAGGGTACATCAGCACACACACACATGCACACACTATACATATATACGAAAGCATGGTAGAAGACATCTGACATCCTCCTCTGACCTCTGCGCATGTGAACACAGGGTGCGTCGGCACACACACACGCACACACTATACATATATACAAAAGCATGGTAGAAGACATCTGACATCCTCCTCTCACCTCTGCACATGTGAACACAGGGTACATCCGCAAACACACATGCACACACGGTACATATATACAAAAGCATGGTAGAAGACACCTGACATCCTCCTCTGACCTCTGCGCATGTGAACACAGGGTGCATCAGCACACACACATGCACACACCAAACATATATACAAAAGCATGGTAGAAGACATATGACATCCTCCTCTGACCTGCGCACATGTGAACAAAGGGTACATCGGCACACACACATGCACACACTGCACAAATATACAAAAGCATGATAGATGACATCTGACATCCTCCTCTGACCTCTGTGCATGTGAACACAGGGTGCATCGGCACACACACACGCACACACTATACATATATACAAAAGCATGGTAGAAGACATCTGACATCCTCCTCTGACCTCTGCACATGTGAACACAGGGTTCATTGGCACACACACATGCACACACGGTACATATATACAAAAGCATGGTAGAAGTCATCTGACATCCTCCTCTGACCTCTGCGCATGTGAACACAGGGTACATCGTGACGCACACATGCACACACTACACATATACCCCCACAGACCACACATACTTTATGCGCACGTACTAAAAAATAACTCATCTTAAATGAAAAATTATAAAAGCAGTTGGAGAAACTTCTCAGTGGTTAGGGTGCTTGCCTGCAAAGCTTAACGATCCAGGTTTGATTCCCCAGTACTGAGGCCACATACACAAAGTGGCTCATGAACTTAGAATTTGTTTGTGGAATCCCTGGTGCACCCATTCTCTCCTATCTCTCCCTTCTCTCTCTCTCTCTCTCTCTACTTGCAAATAAATAAATAAATTCATAAAAACCAACTCATTTATCTAAAAATGTATCATATTTTCTTTTTAAAACTTTTGCGCTTTTTAATTTATCTCACATGGTATGTGTTAACATTTATATTTATTCTTTTCAAGGGTGTCTATTACAGAATATACTGAATTATTTTTTTAAAGTACAGAAAATATTTAGAGATGGTCCTGACTTTATAATGGTTGACAGATTTTTCTACTTTACATAGATGTGAAAGTAATATGCATTTAGTAGAAACTCTAGTTTGAATTTTGTGTTTGGATTTTTCTGGGGCTACCAGTGTGCTGTATAATCCTCTCAATGCTGTGAGTTATGGCTAGTTCAACCACCGTTGGCCACATGATCACAAGAGGAGGAACTGAGCCTGTGCTCTGTGTCTCTAGGCTGTGATATTGGGTAGTTGAGGTGTGTTAAATGTCCTTCCAATTTACATTGGTTTCAACTTATGATGGAGGACTTCTGGGTAAAATAGCAGCATAGTAGCTACACCAAAGCAGCCTAGGGAGAGAAATGAACAGAAAAACAGCAAACTACACTCTTCTGTGAAAAAAGTGAAGCTGTATAGGAATTATCAAACACAGCAGAGAAACAGGAGAGACCCAGAACTTCTAGGAAGTTGAAAGCATCAAAAGCAGCTCCCTAGGAAGTGGAAAGCATCAAAAGCAGCTCCTGCCTTGGCACTGACAGCCATGATCCACATGCCCACTTAACCCGGTGGAGTAAAGAACCACAGGAGGAGAAGCCAAGGGAAGGGATTTTACATTCACATCAGCCTCATCACAAAGTCAAGAAACCCGACGTGGAAGATGACAGGGACCAGTGGAGCAGCTGCTGAAAATGATCAGAAACTGGACTAGCTGAGTAGATGCAGCAAAATCCAGACACCTTCTTCGGTCTCCCTTCCCCCATCAACTAGTGCTGCAAACTACAAGAAAATTCATCCACCCCCAGCCACATGGCATCTAGCACCAGAACACCAGATCCAGCAACTCAAGCAGAATGACTGAATCCACAGCACAACAGACAGGGACCAAGTTGGGCACTCAGCATTGGTGAGATTGGAAGCCATCCAAAGAGTAACAAGGCCTACTTACACAGAGCCTGGTACATAGGCCTGCACTGGAAGTGCTAATCTCACCTTCCACTTTAGGGCAGGTTATGTGTTAGATTTTTTATAAGTATTTTATTTTTATTTATTCATTTATTAGACAGAGGAAAAGAGGGAGAGAGAGAGAGAGAGAGAGAGAGAGAGAGAGAGAGAGAGAGAGAGAGAGGGAGAGAGAATATGTGCTCCAGGGCTTCCAGCCACTACAAACAAACTCCAGATGTATGTACCACCATGTACATCTGGCTTATGTGGGTACTGGGTAATCGAACCAAGGTCCTTTGGCTTTGCAGGCAAGCACTTTAACCACTGAGCCATCTCCCCAGCCCCATGTGTTAGATTTACTGATGTATTCTTGGTCAGCTTCCCCATTCTCAAATAAGCTGTATTTTGGTGTTGACTATTGTTGCCTTTGACATTTCCTGATTTATAGGGCCTCTGTATTTTTCTTGTGTCTTTACTGGGGGCAGGATCTCACTCAGCCTCAGGCTAACTGGAACACATTTCAAACCAGAAATCTCAGCTTCCCAGTTGAAAAGATTAAGGGTGTGGGGCAATTTAAGGGGCTTTGACTTTGTTAATTATCTGTTTTAATTCCCACTCATGTAAATACTCTGTGCTAGTTTTGACTGAATGTGTATATTGCTCAGTTGAATTTTAGAATCTGCCAGTAACTTGCTGTACCCAGCTTACTAGAATACTTGAATAGCAGGTAAACTAAAACCTGGTGTAATTTCTGCTGTTACTCTGTGAGTATAAGAACAAAACCTGGTACCCTACCTGAAGACATATAAAGTCTGATTTACACAACTAAGAATATTGCAGATAATTAGAAAACCCAAGCAGCAAATTAACTCAAGATGAAAAAATCTGCACATTACAATACAATAAACACAAAACATCAAGATAGTACAATTCCAACCAAAAATTATAAATTCATCAGAAGTGATCTCCAGTGAGACTGTTTTAGCTGAAAAGCCTGACAAAGATTTTTTTTTAATTAATTATAAGCTGGCCATGGTGGCGCACACCTTTAATCCCAGCACTCGTAAGGTAGAGGTAGGAGGATTGCCATGAGTTTGAGGCCACACTGAGACTACATAGTGAATTCCAGGTCAGCCTGGACTACATGAGACCCTATATTGATAAACCAAACCAAAAAAAATTAATTATAGCTATGATCAAAGGAATCAAAGAAGAAAACAAACTTCTAAAGGAATCCCAAGAGAACACAGGAAACCAACTTAATGAAGTAAGGATATCAATACAAGGCATGAGTAAGGAAATAAAAACAATGAAAATATACCAATCAGAAATACTAGAAATGAAAAGCAGAGTAAGTCAAATAGAAAACTCTGTAGAAAGTCTCACTAGTAGAATGGATGAAGTAGAGGACCGAATATCTAAATTAGAAGACCAGGTGGCAGATCTAATACAGTCCAACAAAGAGAAAAACAAACTAATAGGAAGGCATGAATGGGAATTTCAAGACATTCAGGACACTATGAAGAGATCAAACCTTAGAATTTAGGGTCTAGTAGAAAGAGAAGAATTTCACTCCAAAGGCATAGTAGGTATTTTCAACAAAAACATAGAAGAAAATTTTCCCCAAATAAGAACAGAGATGCCAATAGAGATACAGGGATCTTTTAGAACACCAAACAGAAAAAATCAGGAAAGAACCTCTCACCACCATATTATAATAAAACTACAAAACACGCAAACCAAAGAAAATATATTGAAAGCGGTTATAGAGAAGAATCAAGTCACATACAAAGGCATCAGGATGACTGTAGATTGTTTCACAAAAACTTTAAAAGCCAGAAGGGCTTGGAATGATGTATTCCAAATTCTGAAAGATAACAACTGTCAACCAAGATTACTTTATCCAGCAAAGCTATCCATCCAAATTGAAGGAGAAATAAGGACATTCCTCAACAAAAACAGGCTAAAGGAATATATGACCATTAAACCAGCTCTACAGAAAGTACTTGAAAGGATCCTTTATGCTGAAGAGAAAGAAAAACACACACATAAGAAAACACTCAAATAATAGTCAATATAAGCGAGTAAAGGAAAAACTGGAAGAACTATAAAACAAGAGGAATTGCAAGAGTAAATACACATCTTTCAATAATAACCATTATTATCAAGGGCCTCAATGCCCCAACCAAAAGACAGAGGCTGTAGACTTGGATAAAAATACAGGATCCTTCTATTTGTTGCCTCTAAGAAACTCACCTTTCCATAAAAAATGGACACTACCTTAGGGTGAAAGGATGGAAAATGATATTTCAAGCAAATGGGCCTAGAAAACAATCAGGTATGGCTATCCTAATATCTGACAGAGTAGCTTTCAAATGAATATTAGTTAGGAAAGATAAAGAAAGTCACTTCATATTTATTAAAGGAACACTCCAACAGGAGGACATTATAATCCTAAACATATATGTACCTAACATGGGGGCTCCCAATTTCATCAAACATTATTAGAATTAAGGGCAAAGATAACACCAACCACAATTTTAGTGGGTGTTTCAATACCCCACTGTCATTAAGTGACAAGTCATCCTGCAAAAAATAAACAGAGAAGCATCTGGATCAAATGAGCTCATACAACAAATGGACCTAACAGATATCTACAGAACATTTCATCCAAATGCTGCAGAATACACATTATTTTCAGCTGCACATGGAACATTTTCTAAAATAGACCATATATTAGAATACCAAGGAAATCTTAACAAATACAGGAAAAGTGAAGTAATTCTGTATATTCTACTTGATCACAACAAAACTACAAATCAACAGCCAGAAAAGCTATACTGCATACACAAAAGCCTGGAAACAAAACAACACACTACTAAGTGATCAATGGGTCAATGAAGAAATTAAGAAGGAAATGAAAAAGTTCATAGAATCAAATGGTAATGAGACTACAACATACCAAAACCTTTGGGACACAATGAAGGCAGTCCTAAGAGGAAAATTTATAGCTTAAATTGCCTATATTAAAAAATTAGAAATGTCACAAGTAAACAACTTAATGCTTTACCTTAAGGCCTAGAGAAAGCAGATTAAGGCAAACCAAAAATCAATAGACAGGAAGAAATAATAAAGATGAGTACAGAAATTAATTTAACAGAATCCCCCACCAAATAAAAAAATCAGTGAAATAAAGAGTTGGTTCTTTGAGAGGATAAACAAGATTGATTTAGTAAATCTAACTAAAAGAAAAAGAGATACAAATCAATCAAATTAGGGATGAAAAAGACACCGTTACAACAGATACCAAAGAAACTCAGAAAATCATAAGGATATACTTTAAGAACATATACTCCACTAAGTTTGAAAATCTGAAAGAAATGGGTGGTTTTCTAGATCAATATGACCTACTAAAATTAAATCAGGATGAGATAAACCATTTCAATAGACCTATAACAAGCATGGAGATCAAAGCAGTTATAACTAACCTAAAAATATATATAACCTACAAAAATTCCAGGCCCAGATGGATTCACTGGTGAATTTTACCAGACCTGCATCAAAGAACTAACACCAGTGCTTCTCAACTTAAGTAGAACAGCATCTCTGATAGCTACTTTTGTTTGAAAAGGCCACACTTGGACTTTTCAGCAGACATAGTAGCACAAGACTATAATCCCAGCACTCAGGAAGCTGAGGCAGGAGGATCTCTAATTCAAGGCAGTCTGGGCTATATAGCAGGAACATGTCTCAAATAAAATGTACTTTCATTTAGTCATGAATATTCAGAAAAAATCATTGTCTATTCAAACTTTAGAATATGTGTATATCAATACAATTTACTGGAAATACACAAATGTTGAAGTTATAAGTATCCTATCCACACCCCATTCTGGGCTAGAAGCTCTTAGGAACTTCTGCTGGGAGGATGTTGGAAGGCTCCTCAACTTGCAAAGTCTGACTTCCTGTGAGAGCACTTTGTCTTTCTTGTGCTTTACACAATTGCATTTTTAGTGGTCTGCTTGTGTTGTGAGCAATAATTAAAAAAAAGAAATTATAGTTAAACATATGTGTGAAAATTCAAAAGGGCTATCTTTGAGCAAACCTTTCTCATGTCAAAGACAGTTCTATGAAGAAACAAACCAGGCCAGTTTTTTGTCCCTGAAAATTAATATTGCATTCAGCCAGATAACATGTAGGTTAATTCTCCCTGCCCAAGTGGGAGGGGCTGGGATTAGCAGTAAAATAACCATGTGAATATATTCTTTAAAAAAAAGAAAAGATGAACAAAATGCTGAGATGGGATTTCTTATTTGTTACATTAGAAAAGACTCAAGGGAGAGACCTATGAGGTCCACAAAACATGACAGGCTTCTGTCCAAGCCTTGATTACTTGCCTGAAATAAAAGATAAGACTCTATTGAAGACAAAGCATGCTGCTGATACAAAACATTGAGCGATCCAGCTGGAATATGGAAGAAAGCCAGTTCCCAGATGGTCTGCCTGAAAAGTGCTACATGGGTGAAAGTGTGCAAAATTATAAGCAAGCATGGTACACTGCTATATGAAAGCAACCAGCCTGACAAGGTGTACACACCTGTGCAATGGTGGCACCCAGCCTAGGTGGGTTACCAATGACTTTCTTACTAGCTAGACTGCGAACCAAATCAGAATCCTCTGGAGACCAAGATTATGGTCTCCAATGACAAGGTCCTACTAGATTTTGGCCAATAGGGGGTTATATCCATCATAATCTTTCTAAATTAACAATGTTTATCCATCCCCTTTAACCAATGCTGATGTCACTCTCCATTGGAGAATATCTTTTTCTTTTTCAGAAGGCAGTGAGAACTGTGGACAACCAAAATCCATCAACATGATAAAAAAAGATAGATGACAACCTGGCAGGAGATGAACCACCCCTCACACATCAGCTAGGGTCCACAGGACACCACAGAGGAACTGGTAAGATGAGCAAGAGTTCTGCTTCCATGGTGAGCCTGACAGCCTACTCCAGGGTGAAAGGAACAAACATTTATAATCCTCAAGGGCACCAAAGCAAAAATCCAAAAGCTGCTGGGAGCTCAACACATTGTGAACAGTGCTGCAATAAACACTGATGTGCAAGTATTCCTGTGATGTTGACTTGAAATCCTTTGGGTAAACATTAAGGAGTGGTATACCTGGTGATAAAGAAGATCTATTGTGAGGTTTTTGAGAAATCTCTACACTGACTTCTATAGTGGCTGAACTAGCTTCCATTCCCATCAGCAATCTATGGATGGATAAGGTTTCATAGTGTCCACATCCTCTAGCATTTGTTGTTCTTTGTTGTCTTACAATAAGGAACTTGGGCATTTTTCCTGTTTATTGGCTTCTTTGGTTCATTATTTGTGGTGTGTGTGTGTGTGTGTGTAGATATGTTCATGCCATGGCACATATGCCATGATGAGTGTACAGAGGTCAGAGGACAACTTTGGGTTCTGATCCTCACTTTTCATCCAGTTTGAAACAGAGTCTCTCATTATTCACCCCTCCCTTCACCAGTCTAGCTGTTCCTGGAGCTTCAAACAGATTCTATCTCCACCTCCCTTCTCACTCTAGATGTGCTGGGATTATAGGACACCTGCCACAGGACTCAGGGTCACATAGCTTCCAGGACCCAAACTCAGGTACTCATTCTTGAATAGAAGGTGCTTTTTCCATCCAGTAGCCCATTCATTGATTGCATTGTTTGATTCCTTGTTGTTCAGTACTTTGTATATTCTAGATATTTACCCATGTGTCAGATGTATAGCTAATAAATATTTTCTCTTATTCTGTAGAATGCCTCTTTACTTGTTTATCTATTTCCTTTGCTATACAGAAGGTTTTTCAAAAAAATTCATAAGGTCCTGTTGATTGTTGGTCTTATTTGAAGAGCAATTTGAGTCTTATTCAGAAAGGCCTTGTATTTGCATATATCTGAAGCTCTTTCCTACTTTTTCTCCTCTAAACTCTTATAGTTTGGGGTCTTATTTCAAGATCTTTGATCTATTTGGGGTCACTTTTTCTAAAGCATGAGAGATCAGGATCTATTTTCACTTTTCTACATGTAGGTAGGTATCCAGCTTTTCCATTAACATTTGTTGAGAGGCTGACTTCTCTCTTATGTTTATTTCTGGCATATTTGTCAAAAAATCAGATATCTGTAATTATGTGGGTTTATGTCTTGGACTTGATTCTATCACTTTGATCTATATGTCTGATTTTGTGCACATACCATACTGTTTTTCTTATTATGGTTCTGTAGTATAACTTAAAATCATGCATGGTAATACTGCTAGCATTATTCTTTTGCTCAGTATTAATTTGGCTATCTGGGTTTTTTGTGCTTTCCTATATATTTTTTTTCACATTTCTATGAGGAATAGCTTTGGGATTTTGATGAGAATTACATTGAACCTGTAGATTCCTTTTGGTAAGATAAACCTTTTCACAATATTAATTCTGCCAACCCATAAGCATATGAAGTTTTTTTTATCTCTAGTATCTTCTTCAATTTCTTCAGTATTGTAAAGTACTCATGGTAAAGGTCTTTCACATTCCTGGTTAGGTTTATTCCAAGAGTTTGTTGTTGTTTATGAGGAAATTGTGAATGGGATTGTTTCCCTAATTTCATTCTCAGAACTTTTGCTATTAGTATATAGGAAGGCTACTGGTTTCTGTGTGTTGATTTTACAACCTGACACATTGCTGAAAGTGTTTATTAGCTGTAGCAAAAATATTAGAGTCAATAAACAGAGTTGGTGGCATTTTTAGAGTCTCTTCTATATAGAATTATAATAACTATCACATCTATCTCTTTTGTTTGCTTCTCTTGCCTCACTGCTCTAGCTAACACTTCAAGCACCATATTGAGCGTGAGTGGGAAAAGTGGACATTCTTGTCTTGTTCCTCAATTTAATGGAAATGCCTTTAATTTTTCCCCATCTACTGTCTCCCCCCAAGTCATCACCGCGTGGCTGTGGCTGTGTCACATGAACCTTCACCATGCCGAGACACGTCCCCTCTACTTGTAGTCTTCTCGAGATGGCTACATGAAGGCAGGTTAGGGTTTGCAAAGCCTTTTTATGTGGCTATTGAGATGAGCATGTGATTTATGTCCTTGAGTTCATTGATGTGATATAGTACACTGATTTACATGCATTGAACCATCCTGCACTTCTAGAATTAAGCCTGCTTTATCATAGTAAATGATCTTTTTATGTGTTCTTGAATTTGGTTTGCAAGTATTTTATTGAGTATTTTTGTGTTTATATTCTTTAGGGACAGTACTCTAAAATTTTCTTTTTTCATTGTGTCTTTATCTTATAACCAAATTTTTGGTCCTCATTACCAAATACTTTTAAAAATAATCTAGACAAATATTCATGATGTGAGGCATGGGGTGGTTGAAATCAGTGCCAAAGCCATTTTTCAACTCAGAGTGGCACAGGTCTCCTGACCACACCTAACAAATTTCTCCACAATATCAGGATGAACTTACAGCTAATACATTAAATTGTGCTCAAACATGAGGTGGATGAAGGAAAAAAAATCACAAATTGAAGACCACTCTGGTTACATAGTAAGTTCAAGTCCTGCCTGTGCTATAAGATGTTATCTTATAAAACAAAACAAACTAAAATTGGAAAAATAGACTTCATATTGTTTTATTTGGTATTTTGTGTCATTATTGAAAAAATACACCACCTAAAATATTTCAGGCCAATTTCAGACCTTCCTACTATGAAGAAAATATAACCAAGCAGAAAAAAAGCTAAGACCATCTAAGAATACTAAAAGCAACAAACCCTAAAATTCCCAAAAATGATTCACTCCAAAATCTGCTCGTGGGAAGGAGAGAAGCTCAGTCTGTAAAGTTCTTGCCATGTAAGGGTGAGGATCTGAGTTTGATTCTCAGAGCCCGAGTAATGCTGGGTGTGGTCCTTTGTACCTTTGTACCCCCAGCGTTTAGAAGGTGGAGACAGGGAGATCTCTGAGGCAAGCTAGCAAGATGGATTAGTCATATTGGTGAGCTCTGGATTCATAAATCCTGCTTCAATAAATAGGGTGCACATCAATAAAGGGAGGCATCCAACCTTGACCTCTGGCCTCCACACACATATACCGATGTACCTAAAAACATATATATATATACCACAGACACATTCACAACAAAATTTTCTTGGGTTTAACTATAATTGTGAAAGGGAGTCAGGTATAGTTGTTAGGTAGTTTAGGATGACTGGACCCCAAAAGTAAAACCAGGAGACTTCCGGGTAAGATGGCTGCATAGGAGCCACCGAATCAGCCTAGGGAGGGATTTAAGCAAAACCCCAGAAAAATATACTCTACTTCTAAAAAATGAAGAAGTATATGTTATTCTTAGAAACAGCAAAGTAACAGGAGTGACCAAGATCCATCAGAAAGGAGGAAACCAGCCAGAGTCCCTAAGACACCTGCAGCCTACAATCCCTGCACCTGCACTGACCACCATGCCAGGCACGCCAAGCAGCAGCAGCAGCAGCGACCAAACAGGGGCATTTTTCAGCTTCATCAGCCTTCCTGCAAAATTAAGCAATATTAAGGAAAGACCTTTGAGATCAACTAAGGAGCTACTGAAAGGTGGGACTACATGAACAACTCCAGGCTTCTGCACTTTCCCATCCCCCAACCATCAGAAACGCAAACCTCTGGCATTCAGCCCCCTGTGGCAGTGCATCAGTACAGCTGATCATAACTCCAGTGCCTCAGCACAACATGGAGGGATTGAGGTGGGCACTCAGCATTGGTGAGATTGGAAGCCACCCCAAAAGTTAACAAGGCCAACTGACAAATAAAATAGGTACATAAGCCTGCACTGGAAGAGCTAATCTCTCTTTCCATGTCAGGGCTGGTTATGGGCTATATATTCTTGGTTGGAAATTATGATTTTCAAATAACCTGTATTTGGGGGTTGGATATTATTGCCTTGGATGATTTAATATTTATAGGGCCTTTGTCTTTTGCTTCTGTCATTAAGGGGGCAGGGTCTTATTCAGATCCAGGCTGACCTGGAACCCAAATGAGAACAGAAATCTCTACCTCCAGCTGACAAGACTAAGGGTGTAGAACAACACACACCCTTAGGGATTTTGGCTTTATAAGACTATCTGTTTGTTTAAATCCCCACAATTGCATACTCTGTGCTAATTTCCATTGAATGTATATATTGCTGAAGAGGGAGCAAAACATACACAGGAAGTTTTCTGTAGAGCTTGTTTAGTTCTCTAGGAAACAAGAAGGGGTTGTTATCCTAATATCTGACAGGATAGACTTCAAACCAACATTTGTGAGGAAAGATAAAGAAGGTCATTTATACTGATTAAAGGAACACTCCAGCAGGAGAACATTACAATCTTAAACATTTATGCACCTAACATGGGGGCTCCCAATTTCATCAAACAAACAGTAATTGACTTCAGGTCATAAATAACACCAAACACAATTGTAATGTGTGTCTTCAATATCCCACTCTCATCAACTGACAAGTCATACTGGCAAAATATAAACAGAGAGACATCTGGATTAAATGATGTCATGGAACAAATTGACCTAGCAGATATCTACAGAACATTCCATTCAAATGCTGCAGAATATACATTTTCTCAGCAGCACATGGAACATTCTCTAAAATAAATATGTTAGGACAAAGCAAATCTCAACAAATATAGGAAAATTGAAATAATCCCTTGTACTCTATCTGATCACAATGGGATTAAACTGCAAATCAGCAACAAGAAAAACTATAGTGCATACAGAAATTCATGGAGACTAAACAGTACACTATAGAATGATGAATAGGTCATTGAAGAAATCAAAAACTAAAATCAATAAAGTCATAGAATCAAATGATGATGATAATACAACATACCAAAACCTTTGGGATACAATGAAGGCAGTCCTAAGACAGAAATTAATAGCTCTAAGTGCCTATATCAAGAAATTAGAGAGTTCACCTGTAAAGAACTTAATACTTCACCTTAAGGCCTTGGAAAAAGAAGAACAAGTAGATGGGAAGAAATAATAAAGATGAGGGCAGAAAGTAATGAAATAGAAACCAGAAAAAAAAAATCTAAAGAATCAATGAAACAAAGAGTTGGTTCTTTAAAAGGATGAACAAGATTGATAAACCCTTAGTAAATCTGACCAAAAGAAAGAGAGAAGAGACAAAAATTAATAAAATTAGAGATGAAAAGGCACCATTAAAACAAATACCAAAGAAATTCAGAAAATTATAAGGACATACTTTAAGAATATATATGCCTGTAAATTTGAAATTTTGAAAGGAATGGGTGATTTCCTTGACTCATATGACCTACCAAAATTAAATCAAGATGATATAAACCATTTAAATAGACCTATAACAAGTACAGAGATCCAACCAGTTATAAAACATTTCCCAACCTCAAACAGTTCAGGCCCAGATAGATTCATTGGTGAATTTTAGCAGACCGTCATGAAAGAACTACCACCACTGCTTCTCAAACTTTTCCATAAAATAGAAAAGGAAGGAATTCTACCAAACTCCTATGAAGCCAGCATCACCCTCATACCAAAACTAGACAAAAACAAAATAATAAAAGAAAAGACCAATCTCCCTCATGAACATGGATGCAAAAATTCTCAACAAAATATTGGCAAACAGAATACAAAAATATATCAGAAAGATTATTCACCCCAGCCAAGTTGGCTTTATCCCTGTGATGCAAGGATGGTTCAACATACACAAATTGATGAGTGTAATGCATCATATAAATGGTCTGAAGGACAAAAATCACATGATTATCTTAATAGATGCAAAAAAGGCATTCGACAAAACCCAAAATCCCTTCATGGTAAAAGTATTACAGAAACTGGAAATAGAAGGAACATATCTCAACATAATAAAAGCTATTTATGACAAACCTATAGGCAACATAATACTAAGTGGGAAAAAACTTGAAGCTTTTCCAATAAATTCATGAAAAAAAAAAGGTGTCCAACATCCCCACTTTTACTTAATATAGTACTGGAAGTCATAGCTATAGCAACAAGACAAGAGACACTCATAAAAGGGTTACAAATTGGAAAGGAAGAGATAAAATTATCATTATTTGCAGATGATATGATTCCATACATAAAGGACCCTAAAGACTCTACCAGCAAATTGTTAGTGCTGATAAACACTTTTAGCAATATAGCAGGATACAAAATAAATACACAGAAATAAGTAGCTTTCCTATATACTAACAACAAACCTGCAGAGGATGAAATCAGGGAATCTCTCCCATTCACAATTGCCTCAAAAATAAATAAATAAATAAAGTATCTTGGAATAAACCTAATCAAGGAAATGAAGCATCTCTACAATGAGAACTTTAAAGCATTCAAGCAAGAAATTACAGAAGACACAAGGAAATGGGAAGACATCCCATGTTCTTGGATTGGAAGAATCAGTATTATGAAAATGTCAAATTTACCAAAAGAAATATACACATTTAATGTAATCCCCATTAAAATTCCAATGGCAGGGGGCTGGAGAGATGGCTTAGTGGTTAAGCGCTTGCCTGTGAAGCCTAAGGACCCTGGTTCAAGGCTCGATTCCCCAGGACCCACATAAGCCAGATGCACAAGGGGGCACATGCGTCTGGAGTGCGTTTGCAGTGGCTGGAAGCCCTGATGCACCCATTCTCCTCTCCTCTCTCTCTCTCTGCCTCTTTCTCTGTTGCTTTCAAATAAATAAATAAACATAAAATAAAAAATTTAAAAAAAATTTATAAAAAAAAATTCCAATGGCATTCTTCACAGAAGTAGAAAAAAAGAATCCTAAAATTCATTTGGAGGCATAAAAAACCTTGAATAGCCAAGACAATTTTGAGCAACCAAACTAAGGCTGGTGGTATCACATTTTCCGATTTTAAGCTATATTTCACAGTCATAGTAACAAAAACAGCATGGTACTGGCAAAAAGACAGACAAGTAGATCAAAGGAACAGAATAGAGGACCCAGATGTTAATCCAATCAGCTACAGCCATCTGATTTTTGACAAAAATGCAAAAACATTCATTCATTGGAGTAAAGACAACCTCTTCAACACGTGGTGCTGGGGAAACTGGAAATCTATATGTAGAAGGATGAAAATAGATCCTTGTCTTTCTCTAGGCATGAGAATTAAATCCAAGTGGATCAGGGGCCTTAATATCAGACCTGAAACTCTGAAATAGCTAGAGGAAAAGGTAGGGGAAACCCTTCAACATACTGGCATAGGCAATGACTTTCTGAATATAACCCCAGTTGCTCAGGAAATAAAACCACTAATCAACTCCTGAGATATCATGAAATTACAAAACTTTTGTACAGCAAAGGACACTGCAAATAGAGCAATAAGAAAACCTACAGAATGGGAGAAAAATCTTTGCCATCTACATATCTGACAGAGTATTAATATCCAGAATATACAAAGAACTCAAAAAACAGAACAATAAGAAATCAAACAACCCAATTTTTAAAATGGGCTTATGTAACTAAATCGAGAGTTCTTACCAGAAAAAGTACAAGTGGCATATAAACATCTAAAAAGGTGTTCTATATCCTTAACCCTCAGTGAAATGCAAATTAAAACTACCTTGAGTCCATCTCTCTCCTGTCATAATGGCTACCATCAAGAAAACAAATGACACTAAATGTTGGTGAGAATATAGTAAAAGGGGAACCCTTCTGCACTGTTGATGGGAATGTAATCTGGTACAGCCATTGTGGAAATCAGTGTAGAAGTTCTCGAGACAGCTAAAAATAGATTTACCATATGATCCTGCTATAGCATTCCTAGGCATATACCCTAAGGACTCTTCTCATTACCTTAGAGATACTTGTACAACCATGTTTAATGATGCTGTTTTCACAACAGCTAGGAAGTGGAACCAGATTAGATGTCCCTCAACAGGTGAATATATAATAAAGATGTGGCATGTTTACACAATGGAGTAAAGAAAAATGAAATTATAAAATTTGCAAGGAAATGGATGGATCTGGAAAGGATTATACTAAGTGAGGTTACCCAGGTCCAGAAAGCCAAATGTCACATGTTCTCTCTCATATGTTGATTCTAGCTACAAATGTATAGACTTGTGTGTGAGCTGGAACCAAAAATTGGTAGCAGAGGCCAGTAAGCTAGAAAAAGACAATAAGGGAGGGAGAAGGGGGAAGGACTAAAGGGGATGGTATTGTATAATTGTAAGTAGAAGAACAGATTATAGGGGGGAAAGGCCTAACTGAGGCCTGGGGAAGAAATTGTGTAAAAGAAGGGGGGGGGATCAGTCAAAATTCAAGATATTCTGAATAAAACATATGAAAACCTACTTTTTTGAATAATGCCACATCCAAAAGCCATAGATTGTTACTAGGAAGTTTTTAGTGCCAAGGATGGGACCCTTACAGTAAGTTGTTGGCCAGGGAGTTCCCTGTTGCCCCCAAACCATTACAGGCTATTGCCAAGGCCCTTGGTTTCCATTTAGAAAGATATTTTAAGACCCTATTGCTGAAGACCTCAAATGCCTGAGTGGCAAAGTCACTGAGAAATCAAGCTGGTGCTGAACAGAAAACCTTCTCCCTGTAGCCCAGCCAACTGAAAGCTGGAAAAAAACTGCACTGTATACAGCCTTATGGGAGACAGAAGTCATCAGCAGTGAAAACAGTGGACACTGGAAGCCTCAAGTTTGGCCAGGCAGGCCAAATGACCGCAGAAGTGCAATAATGGCATGTCTGCTCTGGGGGAAACCAACTGATCTCTAATTGGACTGAAAGCCACTCTATGCCTGGTACTAAAAACCTAATCAAAAGCCTGTGGCAGGGGAGGTCATGAGCCTTAGGGGTGTAAAGTCTGCTCCTGACTGGATAAATGCATATATTATTCTCACCAAATTGCCTTGAAAGCACCACAGTTAATGTTCATATTTATTCATATTCATATGTTAATACTCTCACTTCTGGTTAGAGAAGCTTCTCTTTCAAGATGGCAATGACCACTGGGATGACCCAAAAGGCAACATAGTGCTGAGAAGAAGGGATGGAGAAGTATCCAGCACTGAAACATCTCACACCCTCCAAGGTTCAAGGTCCATTGAGAAAGAGGTGGAAGAAAGTATGTAAGAGCCAAAGGAAGGGCACCTCTCTTTACATGCAACTGTCTGGACAGAAATTGGCCTCAATATCCATGACCTCTCAGTGCCCACACAATACCTACTCAAGACACTTATAATAGGAGAAAAAGATGATGACATCAAATTAAAAGAGAGACTAGGGCTGGAGAGATGGCTTAGCAGTTAAGCACTTGCCTGTGAAGCCTAAGGACCCTGGTTCAAGGCTTGATTCCCCAGGACCCACATTAGCCAGATGCACAAAGGGTGCACGTGTCTGGAGTTTGTTTGCAGTGGCTGGAGGCCCTGGTGTGACCATTCTCTCTCTCTCTATCTGCCTCTTTCTCTCTGTCTGTCGCTCTCAAACAAATAAATAAAAATAAACAAAAAATTTTAAAGAGAGACTAATGGAGAGAGGGAGGGGATATGATGGAGACCAGAGTTATGAAGGGGAAAGTCAGGGAGGGGAGGGAAATATCATGATTTGTTGTCAGTAAGTGTTAAAGTTCTCTCTCTCTCTCTCTCTCTCTCTCTCTCTCTGTGTGTGTGTGTGTGTGTGTATGCATGTGTGTATGTGTAATTTTAAAAGTACCAAACAAATATCCTTGTCTTCCCTTGCAATCTTCACTTTATGAGAGATCAGAGAAGGCTCTCTCCTCTCCTTATCTCTATATGTGTTTTCACATAAACAACCTGAGACCCTCCTGGGAGGAATATCTTCTTTCCTAGAATTTAAATCAGATCTTGGCATTGTGGTTGGTTAAGCTCAGTCCCAAAACTTGGCTTTATGACTAATCTCTATCTGAGCTAGCCCCCTGAATCCACCCCAATCAGGGGTGACCCATCTTATGGTAGACAATCAGCTCTCTCTGTTTGATATATTGATGCATCCTAGTTTTCCCCCATTATTCTCCTCCATCTTCTGTACTATAGCCACTGGGGAACCCAAATAATTTTTCCCCCACAGCTGTACTTTCAAGCCAGGCTTGATGGTGCATGCCTTTAATCACAGCACTTGGGAGGCAGAGGTAGGAGGATCTATGTGAGTTTGACACCACCCTGAGACTACACAGTAAATTCTAGGTCAGCCTGGGATAGAGTGAGACCCTACCCTGAAAAACCTAGAAGAACAAAAAAAAGAAGGAAGGAAGGAAGGAAGGAAGGAAGGAAGGAAGGAAGGAAGGAAGGGAAGGGAAGGAAGGAAGGTGCTTTTAAAAAGCCACTCCCGACTTCCGGTTAAGATGGCGGTGTAGGTACCATGCCAAAGCAGCCTAGGGGGGAAAAAGACCAAAAAAACTCAGCAAAATACACACTTTTACTAAAAAGTGAGGTGTATAGGAAATTGAGGCAGCAGCGGAGAAGTAGAAGAGTTATAGAGCATCCAGAGCCCGCACAGGCAGGAAAAGCGGCTCCAGCGGCTCAGGCAGCTCGGCCAAACGCCGCAGCCGCGGCGCAGCAGAAAACCGCCAGACCAGCTCGAGCCGCAGGAAAAGCCAGGTGCGGGATTTTCCCCTCACGCCGCGCTCTCCGCAACTCGGGAAACGTGAGGGGAGAGCGGCAGCGAGCAGGGGAGGAGAAGACCGTGAGGTAGAACACGTGGAGCAGCGAGACAACCAGAGCAGCCGCGGCTCCCTCCCCTCCCCTGCTGCCTGAGCCCAGCTCCAGCGAACACAGCAGCGGCCCGGGACCCGGCCACGCCAACTTGGGCTGACAGCAGGACCCAAGCAGGAGCAGAGTTCGGCAGCAACTTCAGCGGCTCCAGCACCGGTACCAGCGGCCCCAGCAGCAGCGGACCCAGGAGCGGCAGCAGCGGCAGATCCCGCAGCAGCGGCTACGGGGGGAGCAGCGGCGGTGGTCACGGCAGCGGCAGCTTCAGCAGCGGTGGTGGCAGCTATGGGAGCAGCAGAGGCAGCAGCAGCGGCTCGGTTTGCCCCGTAGGAAAAGCAAGTGCCCAGCTCCAGAAATCAGAACAGCAGCCCGACGACCCAGGCAGCAACTTGACTGAGACCAAAATCACCCAAGGTAACTGGGATTGCACCAGGGAAGGGTCTCACTTGGTCACAAACTGACTTGGATAACTCAACAGACCAGAAATCTAAACCTCTTTGTTGATAGAAGATCTGGTCATTATAACTACTCTTGCATACATACTCGGGGCTGTTTTTGATTGAATGTGTACAGTGTTTAGTTAAATTTTAGAATCTACCTGTATTATATTACACTCAGCCTGCTTGAATACTCCTATAGCAGGGAATCTCAACCCCTAAGAACATCTTTGTAGATACTCTGAGAGTCTTAAGAGCCACACCTAATACCTTAAGGTCCTACCCTGAAAATATATTACATCAAATCAATTGATACAGCTAAGAATACACAGCTAGCTAGAAAATCCAAGCATTAACTTAATCCAAGATGCAAAAATATGTACATTATAATACAAGAAACACTAAAAACAAGATGATATAAATCCACCTAAAAGTATCAATGCATCAGAAATGTCCTCCAGAGAGAAAGAGTTAGAGGAAATGCCTGAGAAAGAGTTCAAAAGAATAATTATAAATATGTTCAAAGAGGTCAAAGAACACATGAAAACAATCAAGGAAGAAATCAAAGAGGAAATCAAAGAGGAAATCAAAGGAATCAAAGAAGAGGCAGGACACCAATTTAATGAAATAAAGAAGGCAATACAAGACATAAATAGGGAAATAGATATAATAAAGAAAAAACAGTCAGAATTACTAGCAATGAAGAACACAGTTAATGAAATAAAAAACTCTGTAGAAAATCTCACCAGTAGGATGGATGAGGGAGAGGAGAGAATATCTAAGCTAGAAGACCAGGTGGCAGACCTAATGCAGTCCAACAAAGAGAAAGACAAACTTATAGAAAAGTATGAGTGGGAATTTCAAGATATTCAGGACACTATGAAAAGATCCAATATAAGAATTCAGGGCATAGTAGAAGGAGAAGAACTCCACTCCAGAGGCATAGTAGGCATCTTCAACAAAATCATAGAGGAAAATTTCCCCCAAATTGGGAAAGAGGTGCCAATACAGATACAGGAAGCCTTTAGAACCCCAGCCAGACAAAACCCAGAAAGAACCTCCCCTCGCCATATTATAATCAAACTTCCAAACACACAAACCAAAGAAAAATTATTGAAAGCAGTTAGAGAGAAAAATCAAGTTACCTACAAAAGCAAGCCCATCAGGATTACAGCAGATTATTCAACACAAACTTTTAAAGCCAGAAGGGCTTGGAGTGATATATTCCAAGTTCTGAAAGATAAAAACTGTCAACCAAGGTTACTTTATCCTGCAAAGTTATCCATTCAAATAGATGGAGAAATAAAGACATTCCATGACAAAAGCAGGTTAAAGGAGTATTTGAAGACAAAACCAGCTCTACAGAAAATACTTGATAGAATCCTCCATGCTGAAGAAAAGGAAAAGCACACATATAAGGAACCTAGAAAAAACAAGCTATACTCAAATACCAGTTAACAGAAGAGAGCACAGATAGAACCAGTAACACACACACACACACACACACAAAAATGGCAAACATAAATACACACCTTTCAATAATATCTCTTAATATCAATGGTCTCAATGCCCCAACGAAAAGATTTGCAGACTGGGTTAAAAAGCAGGATCCTACAATTTGTTGTCTCCAAGAAACTCACCTTTCTACAAAGGATAGACATTATCTTAGGGTGAAAGGTTGGAAGACGGTGTTTCAAGCAAATGGGCCTAGAAAACAAGCAGGGGTTGCTATCCTAATATCAGACAGGGTAGACTTTAGTCCGACGTTAGTCAAGAAACATAAGGAAGGTCACTTTATATTGATTAAGGGCACACTCCAACAGGAGGACATTACAATCCTAAACATATATGCACCTAACATGGGGGCTCCCAAATTCGTCAAACAAACACTATTAGAACTAAGGTCACAGATAACACCAAACACAGTGGTGGTGGGTGACTTTAACACCCCACTCTCATCAATTGACAGGTCATCCAGGGAAAGAATAAACAGAGAGGCATCTGGACTAAATGAGGTCATAGAAGAAATGGACCTAACAGATATATACAGGACATTTCATCCAAAGGCTGCAGAATATACATTCTTTTCAGCAGCACATGGAACATTCTCTAAAATAGACCATATATTAGGACATAAAGCAAATCTTAACAAATTCAGGAAAATTGAAATAATTCCTTGCATTCTATCTGACCACAGTGGAATTAAACTACAAATCAGTAGCAAGAAAGGCTATAGAGCATACACAAAATCATGGAAACTAAACAATACACTACTAAATGATGAGTGGGTCAATGAAGAAATCAAAAAGGAAATCAAAAAATTTATAGAGTCAAATGATAATGAGAACACAACTTACCAAAATCTCTGGGACACAATGAAGGCAGTTCTAAGAGGTAAATTTATAGCCTTACGTGCCTATATTAAGAAATTAGAAAGGTCGCAAGTAAACAACCTAATGCTTCACCTTAAAGCCTTGGAAAAAGAAGAACAAGGCAAACCAAAAATTAGTAGAATGGGAAGAAATAATAAAAATTAGGGCAGAAATTAAGGAAATAGAAACAAAAAGAACAATCCAAAGAATTAATGAAACAAAGAGTTGGTTCTTTGAAAGGATAAACAAGATTGATAAACCCTTAGCAAATCTGACGAAAAGAAAGAGAGAAGAGACACAAATTAATAAAATCAGAGATGAACAAGGCAACATCACAACAGATTCCAGAGAAATTCAAAAAATCATAGGGCCATAGTACAAAAGCATATACTCCACAAAGTATGAAAATCTGAAAAAAATGGATGATTTCCTTGATCTATATGACCTACCTAAATTAAATCAAAATGAGATTAATCACTTAAATAGACCTATAACAAACATGGAGATCCGAACAGTTATCAATAATCTCCCAACTAAAAAAAGCCCAGGCCCGGATGGATTCACTGCTGAATTTTAACAGACTTTTAAGGAAGAGCTAACACCATTGCTTCTTAAGCTTTTCCAGGAAATAGAAAAAGAAGGAATTCTACCAAACTCCTTCTATGAGGCCAGCATCACCCTGATACCAAAACCAGGCAAAGATAGAACAAAAAAAGAAAATTACGGACCAATCTCCCTCATGAACATAGATGCAAAAATTCTCAACAAAATATTGGCAAACAGAATACAAGAGTATATCAAAAAGATCATTCACCCTGACCAAGTAGGCTTTATCCCAGAGATGCAGGGATGGTTCAACATACGCAAATCTATAAATGTAATACATTACATAAACGGGTTGAAGGACAAAAATCACATGATCATCTCATTAGATGCAGAGAAAGCATTTGACAAAATCCAACATCCCTTCCTGATAAAAGTCCTACAGAGACTGGGAATAGAAGGAACATATCTCAATATAATAAAGGCTATTTATGACAAGCCTACAGCCAACATATTACTAAATGGGGAAAAACTGGAAGCTTTTCCACTAACATCAGGAACAAGACAAGGGTGTCCGCTGTCCCCACTTTTATTTAATATAGTTTTGGAAGTCTTAGCCATAGCAATAAGGCAAGAGACACACATAAAAGGGATACAAATTGGAAAGGAAGAGATCAAGTTATCGTTATTTGCAGATGACATGATTCTATACATAAAGGACCCTAGAGACTCTACTAGCAAGCTGTTAGAGCTGATCAAAACCTACAGCAATAGTAGAAGATACAAAATAAATACACAGAAATCAGTAGCCTTCATATATGCTAACAACAAACACACAGAGGATGAAATCAGAGAATCACTCCCATTCACAATTGCATCAAAAAAAATAAAATACCTTGGAATAAACCTAACCAAGGAAGTAAAGAATCTATACAATGAGAACTTTAAAACACTCAAGCGAGAAATTGCAGAAGACACTAGCAAGTGGAGAAACATCCCTTGTTCCTGGATTGGAAGAATCAATATCGTGAAAATGGCAATCTTACCTAAAGCAATCTACACATTTAATGCAATCCCTATCAAAATTCCAAAGGCTTTCTTCATGGAAATAGAAAAAACAATCCAAAACTTCATTTGGAATCATAAAAAACCTCGAATATCTAAAATAATACTGAGCAACAAAAAAGAGGCTGGTGGTATCACCATACCTGATTTTACCCTATACTACAGAGCCATAGTAACAAAAACAGCATGGTACTGGCACAAAAACAGACATGTAGATCAGTGGAACAGAATAGAGGACCCAGATGTAAGCCCAAGTAGCTATAGCCACCTGATATTCGATAAAAATGCCAAAACTACTCATTGGAGAAGAGACAGCCTCTTCAGCAAATGGTGTTTTGAAAACTGGATAAATATCTGCAGAAGGATGAAAATAGATTCTTCTCTCTCGCCATGCACAAGAATTAAGTCCAAATGGATTAAAGACCTTAACATCAGACCGGAAACTTTGAAACTGCTAGAGGAAAAAGTAGGGGAAACCCTTCAACATATTGGTCTTGGCAAAGACTTTCTGAATACAACCCCAATTGCTCAGGCAATAAAACCACAGATTAACCACTGGGACCTAATGAAATTACAAAGATTTTGCACCGCAACGGACACAGTGAAAAAAGCAAAGAGGCAACCTACAGAATAGGAAAAAATCTTCGCCAACTATATATCTGATAGAGGATTAATATCTAGGATATACAAAGAACTCAAAAAGTTAAATAATAAGGAATCAAACAAGCCAATCAAAAAATGGGCTATGGAGCTAAATAGAGAGTTCTCAAAGGAAGAAATACGAATGGCATATAAGCATTCAAAAAAATGTTCTACGTCACTAGTCATCAGGGAAATGCAGATTAAAACTACATTGAGATTCCATCTCACTCCTGTCAGATTGGCCACCATCATGAAAACAAATGATCATAAATGTTGGCGGGGATGTGGAAAAAAAGGAACCCTTCTTCACTGCTGGTGGGAATGCAATCTGGTCCAGCCATTGTGGAAAACAGTGTGGAGGTTCCTAAAACAGCTAGAGATTGATTTACCATATGACCCAGCTATAGCGCTCCTAGGCATATATCCAAAGGACTCATCTCATTTCCTTAGAAGTACATGCTCAACCATGTTTATTGCTGCTCAATTTATAATAGCTGGGAAATGGAACCAGCCTAGATGTCCCTCAACAGATGAGTGGATAATGAAGATGTGGTACATTTATACAATGGAGTTCTACTCAGCGGTAAAGAAAAATGAAGTTATGAAATTTGCAGAAAAATGGATGGACCTGGAAAGTATTATACTAAGTCAGGTAACCCAGGCCCAGAAAGCCAAGCGCCACATGTTCTCTCTCATATGTGGATCCTAGCTACAGATGACTGGGCTTCTGCGTGAGAATGAAAATACTTAGTAGCAGAGGCCAGTAAGTTGAAAAGGAGACATAAAGGGTGGAGAAAGGAAGGGAGGAGGATACTTAATAGGTTGATATTGTATATATGTAATTACAATGATTGTAATGGGGAGGTAATATGATGGAGAATGGAACTTCAAACGGGAAAGTGTGGGGGTGGGGAGGGAGGGAATTACCATGGGATATATTTTATAATCATGAAAAATGTTAATAAAAATTAAAAAAAAAAAAAGCCACTCCCTGAAAGAATTTTTCTCCTCCCCTTCTTTCTCCCTCCTGTCCTCTTTCTCTCCCTCTCCCTCTCTCTTTTCTCTCTCATCTCTGTAGCCCCAGGCTGGCCTTGAACTCACAGCAATCCTCTTAACTCAGCATCCTGTGTGTTGAGATTAAAGGCATGAGGCAGCACATCCAGCTCTGAAGTAATTTCTTTACAATAGTTAGTGAAGGGCTATTTGTCCTATGAAGGACACTATGATGTCGTACCTAACTTCTCCATGGTATGTACTTTCCTAACCTATTGTTCAATTTATAAAAGGAAACCAAGTTATTTCAAGCTCCAGAAAGCAAGCAGACCATTTGAAGGAATACTAACAACTATAAAGCTACTAACAGATTCCATCAGTAAGATTTTCATTCTATACCTCACATGTATACAGTTGATGTTATGATGAGGAAAGGTAAAGCCACTCAAAGGTATTGTTAATTTCATGGTCATTAAATATTTCACTTGGGGTTTTGATAGATAAATCAGAATTCTTAAGCATGGAATGTTGAGAAAATAATTGTGACAAACCATTTAAGAGAGGAAAGCTTATTTTGACTTTTAGTTCAGAGAATTTTCATCTATCATGATGGGCAAGGCATGGTGACTAGGAAGCAAGAAGTGGCAGTAACCAGAAACTGTAGCCCTGAAAGCCCCTATCTCCCACCCTCAGTTGATCTGTCCCCTCCAGCTAGGTCCCACTTCCTCCCAAAACAGTGCCACCAGCAAGCAACATGTTTGGAAACCATGAGCCTGTGAGGGGGGCATTTCATTCACAGTCATGGCACACCAAGATCATGAATGATTCGGTGAGCTTAGTGCTGGGACCTCACCAACTTTTCATTTACAGGCCCCACTGTCAGCTCACTTTAGCCATGTTTTGTCTTCCATTTGAAAATAATTCCTCTTTTTAAAAATGCAGGGGCTAGAGAGATGGCTCAGTGGTTAAAGGCCCTTGCTTACAAATCCTGACAGCCTGGGTTTGATTCCCCAGTACTCAGGTAAAGAAAGATGCACAAAGTGGGGCATGCATCTGGAATTCACTTGCAGTGGTAAGAGGCCCTGGTACACCCATATTCTCCATCTCTCTCTCTCTCCCCAATTTGCAAATTGATAAATAAATAAAAGATTTTAATGCAAATATTTTTTTTATTTAAAACTGCTTCTCTTTTTAACTCTGGAAATTCATTAGGTTCTTTTACTCCAAATTATCTCCTGTTAGGAAATGAAACAAGTTGGTAAATTATCGAATCTCTTTTAAAAGTCCTTATTATAAAGTGTATACTTGTCTCTGATGGTGGTTCTCAACAATGTTAGATTTAATAAACCTTTGTTTATGACAACATTCTGTAATAACTCCCTTTATATTGTTTGTTTTGTTTTGTTAGCCTGTCTTGTTTACTGTATTGAAATAAACCATCCCAGTGAGTAATTGGTTACTTACCATTTTGCAAGTTGCATGGACATTCTGACCTGAAGTGCTGTGAGCTGGAACTAGGTGACCCTAAGAAGTTAAAATAGCCTCCCTTATGAGGCTGGCAACTGGGCCAAGCTGCTGGCCAGGAGTTACACTGGGGATGGTAGCAGGGGTCTTCTCTTACAGAGTGACCTCTCCATGTCATTTCTTGGGCTTCTTAGTAGCATGGCAGCAGGACTCAAAGAAGTTGAAGTTGGATCATTGCTCAGTGGTAGATGGAATGGTAAATCTTCAGGAGGCCCTGAATCCAATCCCCTGGGGAAGGAAGGGTTTCTGAAGAAAAGGTGGAAGCTTCAGGCCTCTCAACCAAGCCCCCAAAGTCACATGACATTACTTTTGCTGAACTCTGTAGCTCACAGGGCCAGCTCATACTCAACAAAAGGAAAAACAGACTCCACTCTTAATGTTTGGATTGCAGAAGAGAATTTTAATAGTGGAGGCACAGTATGACCATTCTACTTAAGATTTATTTAAATAAAAAATGAACCCTTTTGGAATGATAGAATTTACTTATTTACTTAAAGGTTCACTTATAGGCATGTGTTTTTCACCATGTTACTTCTTTTTAAAAACTATTTTATTATTATTTATTTATTAGAGACAAACAGAGGGGGAGCGAGAGAGTGGGCACACCAGGGCCTCTAGCCACTGCAAATGAACTCCAGATGCATGTGCCACTATGGGCATCTGTCTTACATGGGACCTGGAGAATCAAACCCGGGTCCTTAGGCTTTGCAAGCATGTGCCTTAACCGCTAAGCCACCTCTCTAGTCCCACCATGTCACTTCTTAAGTCCATGTCCTACACCTTTATGCAACCTCTCACTCACAGTTCTTTACCCTACCCCTGACTAGCAGTCTAAGTGCAACAATCTGAGCAGTCTTTTTACTGTGAATAAGTACCTTGTACTATGAAAAACAACAGCACTAAGTTCAGTGAGAGATCTTGTGTCAAAGAATAAGACAGAGAGCAGTTGTGGAAATATCTCTGGCCCCTAGCAGCACATCTGCATTCATACCTGTCCTCTCCACACCCACACGCACACACCCACATATGCACACCCACATGTGCACACATACCCACATGCACACACACTCACATACGCACACACCCACAAATGCACACACACACAATAAATAAAAACCTTTTCCAGGGCTGGAAAGATGGCTTAGTGGTTAAATGCTTGCCTGTGAAGCCTAAGGACCCCGGTTCGAGGCTTGATTCCTCAGGACCCACATTAGCCAGATGCACAAGGGGGCGCACGCATCTGGAGTTTGTTTGCAGTGGCTGGAAGCCCTAGAGAGCCCATTCTATCTCTCTCTCTCTCTCTCTCTCTCTCTCTGCCTCTTTCTCTGTCTGTTGCTCTCAAATAAATAAATATAACAAAAAAATTAAAAGAAAAACCTTTTTCAAGCATCCTTTTACTTTTTTTTTTTTTTTTTTTTTTTTTAGCCCAGGCTGACCTGGAATTCACTATGTAGTCTCAGGGTAGCCTCGAACCTCATGGTCATTTAAGGAAAGGAAGCATATCCAAACATGGGTTTAGCTTGGTATTACAGGCATCAGTGCTCACAACAAACACTACTCAAAACATTATGGAAACAGGCCACATACAACCAGAAAGATGCTGTCATGGCATTCAAAAATAAGCCACCACACTTAGCAAATATTAGGGAATTAGCACATATATTAGTCTCCAGTTCACCAACTGGCATCTTCAGCAGTACCAACAGTACTTGGCTGCTTCCCTGGTTACTAAGGAGAGCTCCTGTATTCTACAGAACTGATTGATACACACTTCTCATATCTCTGAGTGTCACTAATATCATCTCAACTGTTGCAGTTTTGAACTACAATATTCCATTATAAACTATAGCAGCATTGTAAATAAAATGCCATACTTATTTTAGCATTTTTAAGATGCATCCCAAACTCATCTAAAGTACCATACATGAAAAAGATAGCAGAAAATTATTGGAGTCTTTTTTTAAATGAGTTCACATTGCCCAAGATATACAAGCTGTTAGAAAAGGTAGACACACCTGAATATTACTGTACCAACTCTTTGCCAAATTATTTAGCATCATTGTTAGTAGGACTTTGGGCAAGCAAAGACAGATTTCAACATCCATTCTAAGCACTGCCAAAATGTTATAAGTAGTAGTATATTATGAAGATATGAGGAAGAACTATTCAGTGGAAGATTAACTTCTTGCATTTTTAATTTTTTTTTTTTTTTTTTTTGAGGTAGGGTCTCACTCTAGCTCAGGCTGACCTGTATTCACTATGTAGTCCAGGGGTGGCCTCGAATTCACGGCAATCCTCCTACCTCTGCCTCCCAAGTGCTGGGATTAAAGGCGTGTGCCACCACACCAGCTAACTTCTTAAATTTTTTTAAATCAACCAATGCTTTTCTTTCTGCTGTGGTGCTGCAGATGAGCCTGGAGCCCTGTGCACGGCAGTCCAGTGCTTCACCACTGAGCCACACCTTGACCCCCACAACCACTTCTTTAACTGAACAGATTTTGCAAGATGAGAGTTTCTCACTCCACATAGGAAGCCATATCCAGGAAGCTGGTCACAAGACTAGTTACTGTATGAATCCATTATATTAATAAAAATAAGCATATAGGAAGTAGATTAGTGGTTGACTGAGATGGGGGACACACAGGAAGGAAGTAAAGTGGGTGACTACTAAAGGGTGCAGGGTTTCTTTGGGGGTAATGAGACATCCTAAATTTGTGATGTGGGTCCACAATTTTATCTATATATTAAAATCACTTGATTGTACCTTTTTAAATTTTTTTGAGACAAGGTCTTACTGTGTATCTCTGGCATGTATCTAACTATGTAGTCCAGGCTGGCCTCAAACTTACAATGACCTTCCACCCTAAATTTTGGGATTATAGATGTGACCACCATGCCTGGAAAATGTATCCTTTAATGGAGTGAATTATTAGGTATGTGAATTATTTCTCAGTAACATTGCTATAAAACATTAAGAAAGGAAAAATAGCACTCAAAGAGAGTAAAACAATAGTACCTCCTAAGCCAAGCTATGTGAGGCAGTGGTGGATAAACCCCATGCAAGGAGCATGCCTCTTCATGCTATTCTGACTTTGTCAACATTGCTTTAGTCCTTGGCTTCACTTTTTCCTCTGGGAGGAGGGGGAGGCAGGGCCTCATGATCCTCGAGGCTCAGGCCCCTAAATACTAAGATTATAGGCATGTGTCACCGCATTTGGATATTTTAAACATATTTAAAACTTATTTTAGGTGATAAGCAGACAAGTAAGTTTGTTCTCATTAGAGAACAGAGTCAATGTTGCACAAACTGAGCTGACAAAAGAATAAAAATCCAATGACAAGAGACTAGGGTTGTAGCTCAGTTGGTAGAGTGCTTGGCTAGAATTCATAAAGCCCTGTGTTCAATCCCCAGCACTGCATAAACTGGGTGTGGTAGTATATGCCAGTAATCCCAGCACTCTGGAGGTAGAAGCATGAGGATTAGAAACTCAAGGTCATCCTCATTTACATAGTAAATTAGAGGACAGTCTGTCTAAAAAAAAAAAAAAGAACAAATGTCCAAAGAGAAAAATGATCTTGTTCTTCAGGGCTTTAAGCATTACCAGGCAGAATATTGGAGCAACTCATTTCTAAGGGGAAAATGCTATGAAGTATAAGGGCAACATCATAGTGAGACCAATCTCAAACAAATAAAAATGTGTAAGGTTATAACTCTTGCATGAAGTGCTTGCTACTGAAACCTGTGTACAGTTATTCCATTTAGGCCTATATAATTCAACAAAAATTCTATTAAAATGCTGAGTTTCATACAATTTCCTAGCTGAAATAGCTAGCCAATTTTTTCTAGGTGTAAAATAAATGTGTCTAAAAAACTCAACTATAACTTTATCCTTACCATCAGATCATATACAGTGAAAATGGAAAATGCTAAGCCAGCTAAAATCAGAAGCTACAAGATTCTTAAATGACCTTTATTTTCTAAGAATATTTAAGCATATTAGTTCCAAATATCTAGAACACATTTGGCCCAATTTCTCTACATCTGCCTTTAGATTAAAGGAGACTTTCTTTAATTTCACCAATTCACTAGTTTAGTATGAAATAAATTCATAGATTTAGAATGCGTGAAACCTGCTAGTGACAATCAGTTTTCCTAAATGAATACTATTCTTTTACATAGGAAAGACCTTAAAAAGATCACAAATAGTCATTTTGGTCTATCTTCAACTATTCTTACATTGCATGACCAGTGAAAATTTTATAGCAACACAAATAGCTTTCTAGCAAGTTAAATTTGCTAAATATTTGTCATGACAGAACTTTTGACGAAAATTGTTCACTGTGTGCAGAATTGCAGAAGTGATGAAACAAGCAGCTGATGTTAGCTAGAAGGTGTATGGGAGTGGGGTGGCATGAGAAATTAAAAACTGGTAAGAATCTGCCAGAGCAGAGCCACTTTTTAGGGAACCCAAGACAAACCAAGAAGTCATTATTTTGGTCTCATTAAGCGAGTTTGTCTGATAAGAACTGAAGACCATTTTACTATAACTCATGCTGCAAAATGCAGTATTTCATACAATATTTCCATAAGGATTCCTAAAAACAGTAGTGCCAAAGAAATCTAAGAATATAAATAACCATAAAAATACTAACTTTTTTTTTCAAGGAAATGTGTTCAAAATAGTGAGTTTTACAAAAGATCTGAATAGTTTCAAATGAAAAAAAAATTCTCCATGTGAAAGAGCAAAGACTCATTCACATATAACTTAATCACCACTTATAATTGGATTAACAATGTACAAACAAGGGCCATAGAGTTTTATAATTAACTCTGAAAGATTTATATAAATATTGATGTTGGGGGGGTCTTTTACACCCCAATCTCCAGTACTTAATTCTTCTCTGTCCTGTTATTTAATTTGTAAAAACCTTAACGGCTCAGTGATTCAAGCGTTCGTAGCTTCAACGATGTTAGAGGACAATGCATCTAGGTTTGAAGAATTTGCGGCATCTGAAGGCCGGAACAGTACCCTACCACGGTGGTTAAATACATAAAAGGATGGGTGATTCCTTAAGGTATCAAATGTCTTATTCTTTAGTTCTGAAGTGGCATCCACGTCTTTAAATTGCCCTGCAATATGAAGTATCCCATAACAGGTAACTGCAAAGGCCAGAAGTGTGTGAAGAACTATATCTATTGGCAGTAATTCATCTTCCTTTTCGGTTAATCGCCTATAAGAACTATGCTGCGCAGCAGAAAAAGCTGCGTGGGCTGCAGCGGAGGCCACCGCCTACCTGCCCCGTCCACAAGGACGCGGGATCCTAAAGGCGCTGCAGCCCAACAAAAGAGACGAAGGCGACTGAGCTATTCCTCTTTCTGCCGGCGGGTGTCCACGCGGCGCAGAAACATCGAGTTCTTTGATTTTTTTTTTAACGAGTTCTTTGATTTTTATGTTTTCCAAAGCTTGTGCTAGCCATAAAAAAGTGAATTAAATTAACAATTTGAATTGTACAGCTTTCTACAATGTCTTAAAATGAAGCATAAAGACATTTAGAAGTAAACAAACTATGTCTCACTTATATTCTCAGATATGCAGTTTTCAAATGGCCTATAAAAATCTAATCCTTTATCTCATAAAGTTTCATAGCAGGAGACATATTCCAAATAACCTTTCTGATATTTTTCATCTGTTTCATAAAGGTCATAAATCCCAGTGAGATATTTTTAACTTAGTCATTCATTTACAGACTCGACTAGCCCATTAAGAAACTCTCTTGCCCATTTTGGCAATCAATTTTTGGTACAAGAATTAGGTCAAATACAAAGATTCCTGAATAATTACTTGGATGAAATTTTCTATAAATATGCTCTGAATTTTAAGCATCAAAATTATATTTTAATATAATTAGGACTGTGAGTATAGCTCAGTGATAGAACACGTGTTCAGCATGTTCAAGTCCCTGGGTTTACTTCCCATTAGCATATACAAGAAAAACCAAAACCCCAGATCTACACTATAAATAGGGTATTGTATTAGCTACTCCCTGAAGGAGACAGTCTTTTCCTTCAAAAAGTTTTAGAAGTAGGAAAAAAAATCACAGATGAGGATATATATTCTCAAATGGAAAAGTAGAAAGAACTTTTAAATATTTTCTAAGTGCACTGAATGTTTTGTATTTGTAATTTGGTATTCTCTTTCTTTCAAAAGAAGAAGAGGAGGGAGGGGGGAGGGGAGAAGCTGCAGCAGCTGGAGCTGGGAAGATGACTCTGCAGCTGTCACCTTCTCCTTGCTGGGACAAAACACCTGACCAAAAGCTGCTGATGCAAAGATCGGGTTTATCTTGGCTTCCGTGATGGCAAGGAAAAGACTGTAGGACAGTGGCTGGACTTCACCTCTGCCACAGCAGGGAGAAAACAGAGACGGAAGAGAAGCTGAGCGCTGGCAAGAGGGAGCTGACTAGAACACTCCAAACTGACCCCTAGAGACTTTCTCCAGCAAGGATCCACCTCCCAAATTGCCACTAGCCTGGGACCAAGCACCCAAAGCACATGAGTCTGTGGAGGACACCTAATTCAAATCATAGCTGTTAAAGGTACTTGCTTGCAGAACTGCCCACCCCAATTCAATCCTCCCCAGCACCCATTCAAAACCAGGTGCAAAATGGAACATGTCTGCGATCTCAATGTGTCTATGACAATAGGAGGCACAGCTGGGAGAATTCAAAGCTAGCTGGCCAGCTAAACTGGCATTACTTTGCAGTGGCAAGGTACTGTCTCAAAGAAGATGGAAGAAGCCCACAGACACCTCATGATTGTCCTCTGACTTCCACAAGCATGCCATGGCACTCATATGCCCATGCACATATAGGCAGGCAGGCATACATACATACACACATACATACTTACATATATTTTTAAATATTTTGTTTATTTATTTGAGAAAGAGAAAAAGGCAGATGAAAGAGAGAGAGAAGATGGGAGAACCAGGGCCTCTAGCTTCTGCAAACAAACTCCAAATGCATGCACCACCTTGTGCTTACATGGGCTTACATGGGTACTAGGGAATTGAACCGGGTCCTTAGGCTTTGCAAGCTCCTTAACTGCTAAACCATCTCCCCAGCCCACCTACATATATTTATTTTTAAATATTTATTTTTATTTATTTGAAAGAGAGGAAGAGAGAGAGAGAGAACTCCAGGTGCATGTGCCACTTTGTGTGTCTGGCTGTACATGGTATTGCAGAATCAAACTCAGGCTGGTAGTCTTCGCAAGCAAGCATCTTTAACTGCTGAGCCAATCCCTAGCCCAATATTTTATGTTTTCAATGTATTTAATTGTTGCTAAGCTTTAAAACACTCTTCTGTAGAATTTGTTAATTTAAATATAATTATTTTCTTATACAGAAGAGACTTCTGCATGAGACAATCAATACCATTAAAATATTAAGTCTCGGAGCCGGGCGTGGTGGCGCACGCCTTTAATCCCAGCACTCGGGAGGCAGAGGTAGGAGGATCGCCATGAGTTCAAGGCCACCCTGAGACTACAGAGTTAATTCCAGGTCAGCCTGGACCAGAGTGAGACCCTACCTCGAAAAACCAATAAAATAAAATAAAATAAAGTTTTTTAAAAAAAATATTAAGTCTCTCAAAGTTAAATGACAAGTACAATAAATATTCCAAGTATGTTTACAAAACACAATGAACTTCAAAAAAATCTGGATAAAAAAATGTTCACTAAGAAATTTTTGAAAAGGATGCTTAATTGAATGTGAGGGGCTGGACTGAGAGGCCAATGGCTGCTTTTGGGAAAATATATTATAAACTTTCAATAATTTAAACAGCATGATACTGGTACAAAAATAGACAGTCTGACCAAACAGACATTAGACATATAAAAAGATTAGGAGTGGGGGTGTAGCTCAGGAGAAGAGCACTTCCTTAGTGTGCACAAATGCTGGGTTTAGTCTATAGTGCTGAGTAATAATAATAACACCAACAAGAACAATAATGATAATGGAAACAAGATTCAGTAGAGGAGAGGTGAATGGTACTGATGTGAATTTTAATTATATCCTACTTACCCAAATCAAAATATAGGAAAAGTGATATTAGTATTTCAATTAAGATTTAAATCCCACAGAAGACTGTTTTTAAGGCTTAAAATGCAATAAGTTATAACATCCTAACTGACAATCTAAAAATTAAAAAATATTTTTAGTCAAAAATAACCCTGTTACCTAAATTAAGGGCAAGTGACACATGGAGTGTTTTGATAATTTTTGTGGTCAACTTGACCAGATTAGGAAGGATAACCTAAGTGAGGAAGTCCTTGCTCCACAATGGGCAGCACTTGTATCTTGCGATGATGCAGAAGAAAGCTTAAGCAGAAGGCTCGGGAATTCTCTTCTTTGCTGGGCTGCCGCGGGTGGGAGCTTGTTGCCTGGCTCCCCTCGCTATGTGCTTGTGTTCTCTGCCCTTCACTTAGCCTCATGGACTGAGTGGCTACCACATCCTATGACTCTCCACCTGCATCTAGCCTTCCGGACTGAGCAGCTGCCAAACTCAATGCTCCCATCTGTAAACAGTTATTGTTGGACTGTCCTGCTGATTTCACGAGATAATTTAATAAATCCTCTTGTTTACATATTCATTCTATCAGTTCTGTTCTGCTAGAGAGCTCTGATTAATACAAGAAGATAAAATGCTTTCTGTAAGTATATGAGATTAATGTTGACCTTATATAAAAATCTTATACAAACCTACAATAAAAGCACCAAGGGGCTGAGGAGGTGGCTCAGCAGTTAAAGGTGCTTGCTTACAAAGCCTGACAATGGAGTTTGATTCTCCTCTGCACCCAGATAAAGCCAGATGGAAAGTAATACACACATCTGTAATCCCAACGCACCTAGAGTAACAGGAGGGGAAGCCAGGAGAATTCAGAGGCTCATAAGCCAGAGCAGCAGCAATTAAAGAGACACTGTCTCAAAAGAAGGCAGAAAGGGCTGGAGAAAGGCTCAGTGGTTAAAGGTGTTTACTTGCAAAGTCTCATGACCTAGACTCAATTTCCCAGGACCCATGTAAAGCCAGATGCACAGAGTGGCATGCATGTGGAGTTTATTTGCAGTGGCAGAAGGTTCTGGTACACCCATACTCACCCTATTGCTGCCTGTTTGTTTGTTTTTTTTCCTCTTTCTCAAATAAATAAACAATATTTTAAAAAATTTGTTCATGAATTTTTTTTTTTGGCTTTTTTTTTTTTTTTTTTCAAGGTAGGGTCTCACTCTGGTTCAGGCTGACCTGGAATTCACTATGTAGTCTCAGGGTGGCCTCGAACTCACAGTGATCCTCCTACCTCTGCCTCCCGAGTGCTGGGATTAAAGGTGTGCGCCACCACGCCCGGCTTTGTTCATGAATTTTTTAAAAAGCATGACTCATAATGGTCAAAAAGTGAAAAAAAGGGCTGGAGAGAAGGCTAAGTGGTTAAGGGCTTGCCTGTGAAGCCTAAGGACCCTGGTTGGAGGCTCAATTCCTCAGGACCCATGGTAGCCAGAAGCACAAGGAGGCGCACAAGTCTACAGTTCGTTTGCAGTGGCTAGAAGCCCTGGTACATCCATTTTCTCCCCCCCCCCCCCTCTCTCTCTCTCTCTCTCTCTCTCTCTTCCTGTTGCTCTCAAATAAATAAATAAAAATAACAAAAAATAATTTTAAGTGAAAAAACTAAAAATCAACTAATAAATACAAATAAAAAAAATAGGTTTATCCTCAGGGCGTGGTGGTGCACGCCTTTAATCCTAACACTTGGGAGGCAGAGGAAGGAGGATCGCCTTGAGTTCAAGGCCACCCTGAGTCTACATAATGAATTCTACGTCAGCCTGGGGTAGAGTGAGACCCTACCTCAAAAAAAAAAAAAAAAAAAAAAAAGGTTAAGCCATATAATGGAATACTGTTAGGCAATGAAGAGGAAGGAAATACTGACACAAGCTAGAATATAGTCAACTCTTCACCACATATGCCAAGTAAGAGAAAGCAATCACAAAGGGTTACATACTGTGTGATCCCATTTACATGAAATATCCAGGACACGTAATACAGACTACAGATTTCTTAGATGAAGGAGTTGGAGGCAAGTAGTGAAGAATGAATGCTTGTGTGGGTACAAGGTTAAAGGGCACAGGGGTTCCTAGTTGGGTGATGAATATGTTCTAGAATTAATTGTGGCAATGATTTCACAACTCTGAATTTACAAAAATCAGACTATAAGGTTTAAATGGGTGGTTTATATGGCAATAAGAATCATATTAATATACAATTTACATATTATGTCAATAGGCAATATACAGTACATTACTATAGTAACTAAAGTATAATATCATACAATACATAAGTGGTTTTATTATAACCACTTGGAGGAGGGGCAGGGTCTAAGTAGGACTAATAGCCCAGGCTGACCTTGAACTCACAGTTCTGCCTCAGCTTCCTCCTGCTCAGTGACCCAAGTACCACCATACCTAGCTCAGGTACCATTTATTTTATGAAGCACTTACAGTTAAATAAATCATGGAAGAAAGTTAATAAACATAAAGGCATTAACAGCATTCTTAGTAATCAAGTAAACACATGCTAAACAAAAGCAATAAGGAAATAGTGTTTGCGGCTTTATATTTTTGTGACTGTGGCAAAATACTTAAGATGAACAGTTATTTGGGACTGTGATTTTGGAAGTCTCAGCCATGTCCTCTGGCACTTTCACTTTGGATGGGTGAACCAGGAGGAGAAGTGCTGATGTGGGCACCTGTTCACCTCAGGGCAGCTAGACACAGAGACACACGGGAAGGCATAGGTTTCTAATATCCCTTTAAAGGCGTATCCTCATTGCCTTATTTCCTTCCACTAAGCCCACCTCTCTCTTAAAGGCTCTTCATCTCTCCAAAGCACAAGCGTCTGGTAACAAACTTGTACAGAATGACCCCTAAGTTCTTTAATAATTAAAATAATGGGGGGGGGGTAATTTGTAAATGACATTTTTTGCTATGGTTCCTGGGGTGCAAACTGACAACCTTTCTTGAAGACAATTTAGCCCTACTGGCTTTACTTAAAAAATACACATATCACCAAGATGGGTTAGGTAGATGGTTAAAATGCTAGCTTATAAAACCTGCCAACCCAAGTTTGATTCCCCAGCAAGACGAACAAAGTTGTGCATGCGTCTGGAGTTCTTTGTTGTGCAGTGGCTGGAGGTCCTGGTGTGCCATTCTCTCTCTCTCTCTCTCTCTCTCTCTTTCTCCATACAAATAACTTAATTAAATAAAGCTATCTTAATAAGTTTTTAGAAAAAAATCTAAGGAGAATATACCAATAGCAAAAAACAATGTATAAAGTACCTACTGTATGTCATACAGCTTTAAAATGCTCTAATAAAGCTGAATGCAATCAATAGATCATACTTGTAATCACAGCACTTGGGAAGCTGAAGCAGGAGGATGTGAGTTTGAGGCCAGCCTGGGCAACATAGAGAGCTTCAAGACACAGTAAAACCTTGTCTCGAACAAATAAAATCCCCAGAAGATGCTGTAATGAACACCAGATAGAGGAAAGTTCTAAGCTCAGTATTGCAAGGTCTCAGCTGCATTTCACTAGGGAGATGGAGCCAAGGGGATCACGAACTTAAGGCCAGCCTGGACTACACAGTATGACTATGGTTACAAGCAAACCAAAAAATTCGTCTCTAAATTGTTTAATTTTAATTTAATTTATTTATTATTTTTATTTTATTTATTTATTTGTTTGTTTGTTTTTTGGTTTTTCGAGGTAGGGTTTAGCTCTGGCCCAGGCTGACCTGGAATTCATTATGTAGTCACAGGCTGGCCTCCTACCTCTGCCTCTCGAGTGCTGGGATTAAAGGGATGTGCCACCACACCTGGTTTCTCTAAATTGTTTTAAATATAGCTTTCTCAAATATATTTTTACATTAAGATATATAAGGTATGCAAGCTACTTAAATAAATAAATAGGTTGAAATATTCTATATTCAATAGGTAGTTTACCTGTAGTCTATTTCAAAACCTTAGAATATTTCTTTGGAATAAAAGATATAAATAGTCACATAATTCTCATTGGAATCTGGCCTAAACAAGAAATGGGAAAAATAGGTCCGGCGTGGTGGCACATACCTTTAATCCCAGCACTTGGGAGACAGAAGGAGGATCACCATGAGTCCCAGGCCACCCTGAGACTACATAGTGAATTCCAGGTCAGCCTGAGCTAGAGTGAGAGACCCTACCTCAAAAAATCAAAAAAAAAAAAAAAAAAAAAAAAAAAACAAAAAAAAACGAACGCAATTTATTAATTATAATGCTATATGTAGGGATAAACTTAGATTAAGTTAGAAATTTTAATTTGACTTTTTGTTGTTTTCGACATGCTGTGTAGCTCAGTCTGGTTTAGAACTCTTTAGTTTTTTGCTTCAGCTTCTTCAGTGCTTGCTACACACTCAGCTTCATTTAATTTTTAAAACACTGAATGCTTCATTGAAGCCACCACTGCACGTAAAGCCCCCTCGTCGTCCCACCTAACCACACACTGTGCTACCCTCTTCCAGGCTCTTCTACTGAGACCCAAACCTGAGTGCCTTTCAACACCAAGTTTAAAAACTACTGCTTCATTTTACCTCCACTAAGTGTTGCTCTGGAAACATGGGTGTTTATTATAATAACAATTCTTAATTGCTTGAGTTTTAAAACAATAAATAAAACTCAAGCTTTTTATATTTTATTTATTTATTTATTTGAGAGAGAGAGAGAGAGTGAGGTAGGCAGAGAAAGAAAATGGGTGCACCAGGGCCTTTAGCCACTGCAAATGAACTACAGACACATGTGCTACCTTGTGCATTTGGCTTACATGGGTACTAGAGAATTGAACCTGGGTCCTTAGGTTTTGCAGGCAAGTGCTTTAACCACTAAGCTATCTCTCCAGCTCCAAACTTCAAGCATTTTAAAAATATTTTGGTGAATAGTCAATGTTTCAAAAGAAAAATAGACAGGGAGGGGCTTTCTAGGGGATAAAATCTTCTATTCACCCCAGACAGAGAACCAATAGACCAAAGAAACAACCCTATCCATACTAGCTTGGTAAGCCAGTAAGTTTATTGTGGGGGTCACTTGAAGGAGCATGGGTAGCTCGGGCAGTTACTTCACCGAAATGCTCCACCTTATAGTGGTGAATATATGAAAGCAGCTAATCTAGACTCTGCATCCTAGTCAGCCTTCCACCTACACATAGCGTAACCTGCAGCAAGCCAGTAGTGTATGTGAGCATGTGAGGCTGGTGGAGGCCGGAGGAGGGGAGTAGCTGAATCTCTAGTAAGGGTCTCATTATCCCACCCTCCCTGTCCTAGGAGGGAGTGTTAATAGGCCCAAATTATGATCACAGTTGCTCTGATTTCCAGACAGTAATGCCCATTCCTGACCAGAGGATGAAGCACAATGAGATGCATACATGTGTAAAGACATCATAATGAAATCATTTTGAAAAGCAGAAAGTTATTGTCCTGGTTGCTTTTGCAGTCATTATGTGAAGACTCCTAGAGGGCAAAGAAGATCATTTTCATAGTGCTCTCATACACATTTCTTTGTAACTTTTTTATGAGAGAGAAAATAGGCATGCCAGGGCCTCCAGCCACTGCATACGAACTCCAGATGCATGCACCACATTGTGTGCATGTGACCTTGTGCACTTGAGTCACCTTGTTCATCTGGCTTACATGGGACCTAGAGAGTTGAACATGGATTCTTAGGCTTCACAGACAAGTGCCTTAACCACTACACCATCTCTCTAGCCCCATATCCATTTCGTATATGCCAAAAGCTTTGGTAACATAAAGACAATAAAAACAATATATATATATTCTGACATTTTGTTTTTCTATATACACCACACACTCACCATGTACTTCATTATACACAAAGATATTTGTTAGCATTAACTATATTCAGTTACTTCATTTTTGTTAATTTATTTTTGATATATATGTGATAAATAAAAACAAAATGTATATAGCAAACAAAGCAAATAATTTACTACAAAAGTAGATGATATAGTAATGCCTTTTTTGCTTTTTTTTTTTTTTTTTCTTGAGGTAAGGTCTTGCTCTAGCCCAAGCTGACCTAGAATTGACTATGTAGTCTAAGGCTGGGCTCAAACTTATAGCAATTCTCCTACCTCAACCTCCTGAGTGCTGGGATTAAAGGTATGTGCCACCGCGCCCAAAAGTAGATGATATAGTGGCCATATTTTCTGACTTCTCAGTGATGAAATCATAAAATTAACTTTTTAAAATATTTTATTTTTATTTATTTATTTGACAGAGAAAGAGGAGGAGGGAGAGAGAGAATGGGCATGGCAGGGCCTCTAGTCACTGCAAATGAACTCCAGACTCATGTGCTACCTTGTGTGTCTGGCTTTAAGTAGTGGGTACTGAGAAATTGAACCTGGGTCCTTAGGCTTTGCAGGCAAGCACCTTAACTCCTGAGCCATCTCTCCAGTTCTTTTTAAAAATTTTTTTTTATTTATTTGTTTATTTGCAGAGAAATAGAGAGAAGAGAGAAAGAATAGGTGCACTAAAGCCTCGAACTCCAAATGCATGCTCCACTGTGCATTTAGCTTTAAGTGGGTACTAGGGAATTGAACTGGGTTTCTCAGGCTTTGCAGGCAAGTGCTTTAACAACCTCTCCAGCTGTCATTTAAAAAAGAAATTTTCAAGGTACGGTCTCACTGTAGCTCAAGCTGACCTGGAATTCACTATGTAGTCTCAGGGTGGCCTTGAACTCATGGCAATCTTCTGACCTCTGAGCACCCCTCCCCCCGAGTGCTGGGATTAAAGGCGTGCACCACCACACCCAGCTTATTTTTTCTTATTTTTAATGTGGGTTCTGGAGAGTGAGTTCAGCTCCTCATGCTTACAAAACAAACACTTTACCAACTAAGCATCTCTCCAGCCACTGATTTCCTTTTATATCTCACTCTGTGGCCCAAGTTGGCCCTGACCTCATGACAATCCTTCCTTAGCATCCCAAGTGCTAGAATTATAGGCAATGCCACCAGAAATGGCATTTTTATTTTTGAAACAGGATTTCATCACAAAGCCCAGGGTTCCCTTGAACTCATGTCTTTCACCTCAGTCTCCCAAGTGCTAGGATTAAAGGATTGAACCAAAATACCTGAGTTCACAATTCCTAAAAATTAAAATGGCTAGGGATATTGGTGTACACCTTTAATCCCAGCACTGGGGGGGCAAAGATAGGAGACTGTTGTGAGTTTAAGGCCAGCCTGGCATTACAGAGTGAGTTCTAGATCAGCCTAGGGCTAAAGGAATACCCTACCTCAAAACTAAAACAAAAAAAAAAATAATAAAATTTATAAACCAAACATGTTACTAAAAAATTTTAAAAGAACAAAAGTGTCATGACTTAAGGAAAACAGGAATAAAAAAAAAATGAAAGGAAAAAAACCACACTTGGCAATGTGCAGTGGGTACAGTGACTCCCTCACTGGGCCGTCCAACTTGGCCCTTTCACTGGGCTTTCCCCTCACTGGGTACCCACACCAGGCTCTTCCTCACTGGGCTCCCCTTAGTAGGTCCCACTTCAGTGGGCTATCCCACTGTGTTCACACTCATTGGGCTCCCCTCACTGTTTCCCTCCACTAGGACCTACCTTGTTGGCCTCCCCTCTACTTGGCTCACCTTCACTGGTCTTTCCTCATTGAGACCCTTTCAGTTCCAAAAACATTGCTGAGAATATTTGGCATCTGCGAAAGGCTCACAGATGAATTGTCCTAAGCCAAATGAAGTGGCCTTCTTCAAAGGCAGCCCATACCCAGTGAGTGATCAACACACAAATTCACATGCTCAATCCTCCTGCTTTGATCTGGGGTTTTTCTGAAGAACTGCAGCTAAGATTGCCATTACATCTGCATTGGAATACAACTGTTCCCTCTGCCCCATAGCTTTACCTCCCTTGCTTCCTCATTGGAGTTGTTTCTGAGAGGGGTTCTGAGGGCTCTCCTTGATGATCTTCTACATGCAAATCTCATATTTTCCATTCCTAAGAGCTTCTGACAGCAGCTAGTGCTGGATTTGGTGCCAGGAAAAATCACCACTGACTAACAGGCATAGAAGACCCATCACTGATGATAAATGGGGCACACACTGCTTTTGACAATTATTCAATATCCATGGTAAGAGCTACACTCTAACATTGGTAAAGGTATGTACCAGCAGGTGCAGAACCTAAGGGGTTGGAGGGACGGAGGGAGGAAAGAAGGGAGGGAGTGAATCAAGGACCGTAGCTTGTGGTTGATGACATGTGATACAATAGAAAAAGACATTGAAAGGATGAAGCTAATCACCAATTAAGAAATGCACGGAGCTGGAGAAATGGCTTAGCAGTCAAGGCACTTGTCTGCAAAGCCAAGGACCTAGGTTCAATTTCCCAGGACCCACGTAAGCCAGATGCACAAGGTAGTACATGTGTCTGGAGTTAATTTGCAATGGCTGAAGGCCCTGGCACACCCATTGTCTCTATGCCTTTCTCTTTCTCTGCCCCCCTTAAATAAATAAACAAATAAACAAATAAATAAGAAATAGCATGGCATTCCTTTGTGGGAAAAAATGTGACACAGTAAGTACATTAAATACAAGCATAAAGCAGGCATATGTGTGACAGACACAAGAAAAGAAAAAAAAAGTCAGGTGTGGTCATGCACACCTTTAATCCTTGTACTCAGGAGGCAGAGGTAGGAGGATGGCTGTGAGTTCGAGGCCACCCTAGGGCTACATAGTGAATTCCAGGTCAGCCTGAGCTAGGGTGAAACCCTACTCAGAAAAAAAAAAAAAAGAAGAAGAAGAAGAAAAGAGAGAAGAAAAAGGAAAAGGAGAATATGAAGAAGAAATAGCATGAACTTCATATAGCCTCCTTACCATAATATAAAGTGATCTTATCTAGAAAAGGCTGAGGGACACACTCAGGGTTCATTTACAGGAACAGAGGTTGAATTCTGAAGCTAAACCAATCTGGTGCCCAAAGATTGTACTTGTTGGGAAAATTCACTGTTAAAAGTATGGGATTGGGTCACCTATAATTCACCATTTTCCTCAGACTCTGGGTCTGTAGAAATATCCAACTGTATCATGCCAAAGCTCACCATTCTCTCTATTCTTAAAGATGATGCATAGTCCTCTATCTTGCAAGACCATAGGCATACTGCTTAGACAATCCTTCTGTCCACCCCATAGCCATCATCAGAGAAATAAGTAGGCTTAAGACATAGTCTCGGGCTGGAGAGGTGGCTCTGTAGTTAAAGGCACTTGTTTGCAAAGTCTGATGGCCCAGGCTCAATTCCCCAGTACTCAATAAATCCAGACAGAGGTCTTGACATTCTTTCTCCCTCTCTCTTGCTCTTGCTCTCACTTGCTCTCTGTCTCACTTTTATCTCCTTGAAAATAATAAATAAAAATATTTTTTAAAAAGACATAGCCTGGGCTGGAGAGGCGGCTTAGTGATTAAGCAGTTGCCTGTGAAGCCTAAGGACCCTAGTTCAAAGCTCAATTCCCCAGGACCCACGTTAGCCAGATGCACAAGGGGGTGAACACATCTGGAGTTCATTTCAGTGGCTGGAAGCCCTGGCGCGCCCACTCTCCTCTCTCTCTCTCTCTGCCTCTTTCTCTGTCTGTCGTTCTCAAATAAGTAAACAAAAATAAATAAAATAAAATAAAATAAAACATAGCCTGATACAACCCTGCTGAGGGACACGAGAGAGAACCAATGGTCCACGGGACCAAGTTAACGTGTCATCAGAATCCTTTAGCATAGCATATTCAAATGTTCCCTGACAAGAGGGACAGGTCTCCAGAAACCCACTATAATTTGAAAGATCATAAGAGAAAGATACATTTAATACCTATAACCCACTGAACATCATAGCTTAGCAGCACAGCACACTACAGAGTGTTGATGGTTTCTTCCTGATGATTGTATAACTTTCACTGGCGGAATCACAATGTATGTACCCACATATACTCAGCACAAGAAAAGATCAACATTTGAAGAATGAGGGGCTGGAGAAATGGCTCATTTGGTAAAATCCTTGCCAGGATCTGAGTGAAAATCCCCAGCCAGTATTTGCTGGCTCATATGATGGCTTGGTGATCCCAGTACTTAGGAGGTGAATATAAGGAATCCTTGGGACAAGCTGGCTAGCTAGACTCATTGAATCAATGAGCTCTAGGGTCAAGTGAGAGACCTTGTCTCAATAAAATAAGGTAGAAGACACCCAATCTCAAACTCTGCCCTACGCCTGCATAGCACCCACATGCACCCACCCATACACATGCAAGCATGCAAACACACACACCAATCCACACACATTTTCTTTACATGGTATAGCCCACAACATTAGCTAGTGCTTGCTCAGCTCTCCCTCTCCAATGGGACAGCAGGGGACTACAAGAGATTGAACTGCATCTGCTTCTATTTCCAACACACTCACGTTCAACTTTAACTCACAAAAACAGAAATTTTTATTAGTTCTTTTTCTCAACAAAAGTTAATATAAAATTTCAATGACAATAGAGGATCGAAACTTTATAACTCAGCTGGGACAATGCACAATGGAGGCTGCAGCTGTGGGAGAAAAGACTTAACCTCAACCTCTGCACACACATGCCAACATACATTTGAAAAAAATGTTATTCTTTTTTTATGAGAGAGAATTGGCATGCCTGGGCCTCTAGCCACTGCAATCAAACTCCAGATGGGTATGCCATCTTCCCACGTGCAAAGGGTTGTATCACCTTGTGCATCTGGCTTACATGGAACCTGTAGAATCAAACATGGATCCTTAGTCTTTGCAGGAAAGTGTCTTAAACGCTAAGCCATATCTCCAGCCCTTTGGTTTTTCAAGGTAGGGTATTGCTCTATCTCAGGCTGACCTGGAATTCACTCTGTAGTCTCAGGGTGGCCACAAACTTATAATGATCCTCCTTCTTCTGCCTCCCGAATGCTGGGATTAAAGGCATGTGCCATCACACCTGGATCCCCACACTTCCTAAAATTTTTTACATATGGGCTTACACAGAATGTCCCATGACATTAGCTACTGCTCACTCAACTTTCTGTAATAGGAAAACAGTGACTGCAAGAGATTGAACTGTCTCTGCCTCTATTTCTTACAGAGTCACGTTGACTTTCTGTGGTTGTTGGTTGTTTGCTAGTCTCATGAGTAATAGAAGAAATGTATATGTTGAAAGGACCAAGAAACGGCTGAAGGTTTCTTTCTCCAGCAATGTGATGCCAACCAGGTACCTGGGAGTCTTTGCACCATTGCAAGGTGTGAGTTGGACATTCTTTTGGATTTTAATGTTCAGTCCTGAGTGTGACAAAAGTAATCTCACATACTGAATACTAGTCAAACGAGTTTTTCAGTGTCTCCTTGGGTCTTCATTTGACACATTGACTTTCATTTCCCTATGCATAAAACAATTGGAATACAATTAAAAGGAGTCCAAGTTCCCAACTTCCCAGTTCTAAGAAACTTTTGTCAAACCCAATAGGCTTGGGCCACTTCCTTTTAGAACTGAGAGCTGCCAGCCTCCAGTAACCCTTCCATAGTTGACTTGAATTTCTGATGCTTTTAATGCCCAGTTTTCTCTGGTGGGTCCCATGTTTTGTTTCTAGGTGTCTGCTGCGATAAAATGAGGTTGTCTGTAGTATTTAAGGAGAAAGATAATTTTTTTTTAATTAAGCAATTCCATTTGATTGAAAAATCTACAAAAAAATAAACACTGTTTATTCTTTAAAAAAAAAAAAAAAAAGCTGACAACAGGGAGCTTACGTCCTCAGGGAGAGAATGTTTGTCTCAGAGATGAAGACATGGGGCAGCACGCTCCTGCTGCCTGCACAGGTTCCCCTGTTAAAGCTTATGAAGCATTACAGTGGCGTTGATTCAATTCCAAACTTCTTTTATTCTTGTAAGAATTTTATCACGCCTTCTCACCAAGGATACCCACTTATTGTATGGGACATATGAATTCTTACTGATTGTACTTGTATATTTTGGATTTCCTAGAAAGTCAGGTTGTCAGCCAGACCAATCCCGAGAAATTCCGATGACTGAGCTTGACCCAGCAGTTATGGACCAGTTCTACATGAAAGATGGTGGACGCCACTCATAAGAGTGGAATTTGTGACCTGATACCAGGTTCTGCCATTGATGCCACACTGTTCAATCCTTCTAGGTATTCAATAAAAGGAATGAAATTAGATGGAACATATTTGACTATTCATATCACTCCAGCCAGAATTTTCTTTTGTCAGTTTTGTAACAAACTTAACTCAGACCTCTTGTTCTGACCTGATCAGGAGAATTGTGGTCATCTTCAAGCCAGGAAAGTTTGCAACCACCTTGTTTGTTAAACAGAGTTCTTGCTGAAAAATTGAAGTGCATATAGGAAAAAGTCTTTGAAAATATAATACTTACAACATTTGTGAAAACAATTCACTTTGGTTTATGTACAATATAATATTTCTGCAGTTATTGCCCAAAATTTCCCACAGGCAAGGCTTTCATCTTCATTAGATGCTGGCCTCAGCTGACCATGTGGGACTGTTCTATTAAATTGTTACCAGACATCTCCATACAGTTACCTCTACTTTCTAGAACACAATCTTGACTAATGTTACTCAAAAACTGATTTCTATTTCATGCAGGTAGTTTTTGCAATGGAAATTAAAGTTTTCTTCATGAATGTATGTGGCATTCACACTATTATGCTAAGTTGAAACATCCTAAGGTGGGGAGAAAGGAAGGCTAGATAAACAAGACTTGGTCAGTGTGCAGTACTATACAGTATTTAACTCAGACATGCACCCCAGGAGATGGTACTGACACACAAGATCTTAGGAACCTGCAGGAAGCATGGCCACATTAGAAGAGAAAACAGTTTGCAATGGTAGGGCCACAAATGTGCCAGCAAAGTCTGAGTAAGGCTGTTCAGGTGAGAGTCATGCAGTAAATTTCGAGGTTCTCTGGGCTGAGGCGTCCTGCCCCCTGGGCCAAATACAGACGGGCCCCCTGAGGGTATGGGATTAAAGCTCTTAGGCAGGCTCTGCGTTGGCTGCAGGGATGCGACAGTGGTGCCCGCCAGAGAATTTTCCCGGGCTGGTTGGGGTTGAGCGCCCGCGCAGCTGCTTCTCGCCAGCAGATGCTCAGCGATTCCCGCCCGCGCGACAGCGCGCCCGTGGCCGGGCTTTCCGGGAAAGGCCATCTTCAGACCCGAGCTGCCGCGTCCTGAGGCTGGTCTCTGGAGACCGCCGACGGGTGCCTGTCGCCCCGCTTCTGCCTGGAGATGGAGGTGGCCTGGCAGGGAAGCGGCTTCTGGTGGTGGACGACCTGGGCGTGGGAGTTCGTGGGTCGCTCACTGCAGAAGCCTCTGGCCGGTCTTCAGGACGCCGTCTGGGGCTCTGGGCGAGGCCCCGGGGCGCGGAAGCTGCGTGTGTGATGGCCAGAGGCGGGGAGGTCTGGTGCCTTGGGCAAGAGCTCTACCTCCTTCTCTCACGGGGTTTCTGAAAACCCCACTTGCCTCCCTCGCAAGAGACCTTGCTTCCTCCTCTTACGTTCCAGGAGGAAGCTCCCCTTCGCTTTCCTCTCCTAAAGTTCTGAACCTTATCCTGTGGTCTGTGGATTTCATTCTTCAAATTCCTAAAACAAGGATCTTGGAACACCTCAAAATGTTCTGTGGGTTGGCATATCGGCATCATGTCATTAATAGAGTGGGCTACTGTGACATTTGGGCAGAATGTACAGACAGCCCAGCTTCTCTCAACACCAGGTTGTGACAAGCTGTGGGGGCAATTAACATAACCTTGAAAATGTGTGCTTGTGTCTGTCATGAATGCAAACTGCTTCTGTCCTTCCTTCTGGTTGAGATAGGTGAAGATTGCGCACTGGGTCTGTGTCAACTACCTGACAAAAATTACACAGGCCACTGTTACTTTTGCAGATATCAGGCCACATGGAGTTATGTTGAGGATCTTCATCTTGTCCTGGATCTCCAAAGTAATCTCTGCCACTCCTGACAGTGTGACACTGTTTTGTTTTATTAGCTAAACTGAGGGCTGTGGGAAGCAATGTTAGAGCCTCTGTTCAATCCGGAGATGCTATGCTCTTTTAACTACCTCCACATCTCTGTGGGCCAGGATCTCTCTCTCTCTCTCTCTCTCTCTCTCTCTTCCTCCAGTCTAACCTTGCCTACTCAGACTTTGCTGGCACAACCATTGCAAACTGTAATCCAAGGAAGGAAAAAGGGATGTTTGTCCATAGATATGACCAGTACCTTTCCCATATCTCTGTGGGGAGGTTTTTCTGTTTTTGTTGTTGTTATGCTATTGTTGATGAACTTATTTCTCTTCTTTCTCACATTCTTTTTAGGTTTCTACTGTTGAAAGTGGTGTTCCCACTCCAGTTGCAAATTGACATCAGTACCTAAAAGTATATACATGAAGTGTTAAGATATTGGGCTGGGGAGATGGCATGGCAAGAGGCCCTGGTGCTCCCTTTCTTCCTTTTATTTATTTTTTCTTTCTTTCTTTTCCTTCCTTCCTTTCTTTCTCTCCCTCTCTCTTTCTCTCTCTCTCACACACACAAATAAATAATAATAATAATAAACATTTTAAAAAGATATTATATCTGCAACCTCTATCCAATCAAAATAGTCTTCCAAGATTGGAAAAGAAAGATACATCTTTACAAATGCTGAAGACACAACAAAGAAACACAAAAAAGGAGAACAATCCACACACACTCCCCTGCAGTGGGAAAGAAAACAAGATAGCTGAAATGTCAGAAAAAGAATTTCAAGTTCTACTTCTAAAAACAGTCACTTCAAATAGGCAGAAGAGTGAGCTAAAATATATACATTCAAGTCTCCGAAATGAATGAAACAGTGAGTAAATTGCAGGAAAAGATCTTAAGCATGAAGAAAAATCAATGTGAAATGCTGAAAAAAGAATCAAACAGAAATTACAGAAATGAAAGCAATGATCAATCAAATGAAAACCACATCAGAGGTAATACTAGCAGACATAGAGGAGAACGTCAAGATGGTATTACACATGGACTTATAGAAAGAGACAGTATTAAAGAACATGACCAATATTTTCAAGAACTTTGGGACAAATTCAAGAGACAAAACCTCAGAATACACTGGGTGTTAGAAGGAGCTGAGATAAATGCAAAAGGACCTGATTGACTGTTTAATGACATTGTAAGAGAACATTCTCCCAATCTCAAGAAAGAAGTTGACATCCAAACACAAAAGGCACATAGAACTCCACAGAGACTTGAGCACAGAAGGACCTCACCTATGTATGACACACCATAGCAACATTGTCAAAATCCAAAGCAAAGAAACAATCCTAAAAGTGGTAAGGGGAAAACACCAACTTATATACAAGGCAAGATCCTAAGAATAACTTCAAGCCTCTCATCTGAAACCCTAAAAGCCAGGAAAAAAATGCAATGATGTATTCTAAGCTCTGAAGATAACAACTACCAAAAAATGAGAATGCTATACTCAGAAAAAATGATATTTCAAAATTAAGTGGAGAAATAAAGATATTCCCAGAGAAACACAAACTAAGATAGTTTGTCAACCAAGTCAGCTCTACAAAAATTCTGAAAAGAATACTTCACAGGGAAGAGAAAGAAAGCCTTGTCTGTGAGACTGCACATAGGATATATTTCATGAAAGAATCAGGTGAAAAAAAAGGGAGGGGAACCACCAACTATGCATAACACAACAAACCAATATATTCTTGGTGGAAAAAATCTAGCCAACCAGAACATCATCCAACAAAATACCAGACAATAGCAAGCATCTCTCTGTAACTCTAAACGTAAATGGACTTTGTTCACCCAAAAAAGATGAAGACTAGGGCCAGAGGGATGGCTTAACAGTTAAGGTGTTTGCCTGCAAAGCCAAAGGACCCAGGTTTGGTTCTTCAGGACCCACATTAGCCAGATGCACAAGGGGACACATGCTTCTAGAGTTCATTTGTGGTGGCTGGAGGCCCTGGTGCACCCATTCTCCCCTCGCCTTTCTCCATCAAATAAATAAATAAATAAATAAATATAAAATATTTTTTAAAAAAGATGCAGACTAAATGACTGAACTAAAAACAAGGTTCCACGATTTCTTGCCTCCAAGAAACTTACCTATCCAACACAGATCTTTACAAACTGGTATAAAAGGATGGAAAATAATCTACCAAGCAAATGAAAGCCACAAACAAGCAGGAGTGGCTTATATCAGACAAAGTAGACTTCAAACCAAAACTAATCAGAAAAGACAAAAAGGGACATTTAGTTTTAATAAAGGGAATCAAAAAGATATAATAGTTGTAAACATTTGTGTACTAAATATTGGAGTTCCTAACTTCATAAAAGAACATAAAAGGACACATAGGTCCAGACACAATAGTAGTGGCAGATTTCAATACCCCACTGTCACACTTAGATAGGTGTGAGAAAACACCACTCCTCACAAAGGTAAGATAGATATGTTGAGGTCATGTAAACTGAAGAGCTTATGTTCATTAAGCACTGTTAAAGGAGTGACTTGGAAGCCAAAAGTTGTCACTCATCAAACTTCAGGCTTGTAATGGACTATTAAAAAGGAAAGAGGAGAGGGAAAAGAACAAGAATAAAAAGAGAAATAACTAATAGAGAAATAGGCAGCAGATTAACAAGAATCCAAGTGGCCAATAAACATATGAAAAGTGCTAAACTTCACTAGTTATTAGGAAAATAAATTACATCCGAGATGAGTTACATTACACAGGTGCCAGACTAGCAAAAATGTTATAGTTTAACATTTCCAACAATTTAGTAGAATATAGAATAAAGGGTGTACTGAAACATGGTCAGCCAATTTTCCTGCCCAGCCTCATCAGTGTCTGTTGGGTGGATGAAGAAAAGCCAGATCCTTTTCATTCATAGTTCTTTAAAGAAAGGGGGACTTCTTGTCTGCAAAATGCTGCTGAGCTGAATGACAGGCACCTGGATTCAAGCTGATACCGGATAAAATTCTAGTATTGGAGGTTAGCTGTGTTTTGTATGTGAGAGAAAAGTGAACTGTGGCAGAGGTTGGACAAGGCTGCTGCTCCTCAAAGCAACCTGAATGAGTGCACCCGCCCAGTCATTCATGTTTTCTGCTCCCATTCTGAGAAACATAGTCATGCCCTTTGAATCCAGACTGGATCTACGATTGTACAACAAATAACACAAAAGAGCTGATGTTCTAAGACCTTTGAAGCCAGTCATGGAGAAGGCCAGGCAGTTAAGCCAATATGTCAGAAGCTCTGATTATCTTGACAGAAGTGGCTCCATAATGCAGTGATGAAGCACCAGGCATCTGGTCCAGCCACCTCCGTGCAACTATGAAAAAGACTCTGAGAAACAGCAGTAAAGGAGCCCTTCCAGATCAGCCCCAAGCAAACCTGCAATACAACTAATAATGAGAAATCATTAAGATAGTTATGCATATTACCTCCTAAAACCATTAATGTTTCGTGTTCACTTTTCTATCTATGATCCACTGGACTTGCTTTCTGTTTGGTGTGAAGTGTAGGTTCAATTGCATTTGTTTCCATATGTATTGCCAATTGTACTATATACTGAAAATTCAATCCTTTCCTATGTGCTTTTTTTTTTTAATGTTTGCTTGTTTGTTTGGAGGAGGAGGAAGAGGGCTACTAGACAGAGATCAAACCTGAGGCCTTGGCATGCTGGGCAAGCATTCTATCACTGAGCTATTTCCCCAGGCTTTTTCTTTTTTTTTAACTTTTGAGACAGAGTCTTGCTGTGTTGCCCAGATTGGTTTCAAACTCACACTTTCTACTGCTTTAGCCTTCCAAACATTAGGCTTACAAACAAGTTCCCCACATTGGCTTCACATTTCTGTGCCCCCCACCAGGACTATTTTTCAGCACTGAGATTCACCAAAAGTTGAGGAAACAGTGCTGACATAACCACATCCAGTTGCCTCCTTATTAACATCTTTCATTAGAATGGTGCAGTTGTTACAAAACAAGAGCTGGTGTCTACACATGCATTAACTTAAGTCCACACTTCCCTTGCATTTCCCCAGTTTTTGTCTAGTGTATTTTCCTGTTCTCGTTCCATCCAGGGCCCCACATTACATTTACTTGTCATATCTCTTTAGACTTTGTCTTACTCATGGTGGTTTCTCAGACTTAACCTGTTTTTGAAGATTGTGACAATTTGAATTGCTTTGGTCAAATGTTTCGTAAGATGACCTTCTGTTGAACTTTTTCAAACATTTTCATTGAGAATAGGGTGGGATTATGGATTCAGAGAGGACCACAGAGTAAAGTACTACGTGACATAAAAGGTGCAGATTCACCATTCATTCACATTGGCCTTGATCATTTGCCAGGATACTTTTAGTACTCATACCTACCAACATTCAGAGAAATAAAATTAAAACTCATGTTAGCATTATTCCTTTTATGCTTATGCATACAGAAGCAGGGCAATTGTTTCTTCAAGATTTTCCCCCCAAATCTGACATTCTATGACATCAAGAGCAAGTGTTAGAAATAGAAACGAGGGTATATTACCCCTGACTTTCTTCCAACCTCCCCTTTGGTCTACAAAGTACACTTGCAATAGAAAAATATTGAAAATAGATATTTCTGTGACTTTTGACAGACCTGTGATTTTTTTTTTAAATTTTTATTTATTTATTTGAGAGCAACAGACACAGAGAGAAAGATAGATAGAGGGAGAGGGAGAATGGGCGCGCCAGGGCTTCCAGCCTCTGCAAACGAACTCCAGACGCGTGCGCCCCCTTGTGCATCTGGCTAACGTGGGACCTGGGGAAGCGAGCCTCGAACCGGGGTCCTTAGGCTTCACAGGCAAGCGCTTAACCGCTAAGCCATCTCTCCAGCCCAGACCTGTGATTTTATCTATTAATCATGTTTTATCCTTTCATGAATGATATATTCTCTAATGAGTTATTGAATGATAGCAATTGGTTCATCTTTGATTATGCTGTTTTGGTTTCCTCTGAATTTACATATTCAGGTTAAATATACAACTATTTATTAGGAACAAATTTGGATACTCATAAACTAAATATAGTCTTTTGAATGCTATTCAGCCTTTAACAAATGCTCTAAATTATCTCCACAGACACCTAGGCTTGGCTGGTATCACAGAATGGTACCATTAAGAGTAAAAGCTGAGCCGGGTGTGGTGGTGCATTCCTTTAATACCAGCACTCAGGAAGCAGAGGTTGGAGGACTGCTGTGAGTTCAAGACCAGCCTGAGACTACATAGTGAATTCCAGGTCAGCCTGGGCTAGAGTGAGACCCTACCTTGAAAAACAAAATAATAATAATAATAATAATAATAATAATAATAATAATAATAATAGTAATAATAAAGAGTAAAAGCTGAAATAATTACTGCAACACCCATAACCACCAACACACATTAAAATTTTACAAAGTCAATGCATTCACCAATATTTAAGGATTTTTTTCTAACATGTGTCATACCTTTCTTACCTACATGCAACATGAAAGGAGCTACCTTAACCATTGCCCACATAAAAAGACCAGCTGCTTATTTGAGAGGGCAGGTTGGTGGCAGTATTCTACCTCAGTCTCATTCAGCCTTCCCTCTTTACTTCTGGCCTCTAACTCCTATTAATCTCTCAAAAGCAGAACATAGAAATTCAAGACCAAATTTGAAATTTCCACCTAACCACCTGTCAAGCAAACCCTGGGATTATCTCATAAGTGTTCTGGAACAGGGTGTTTTATGGGTGCTCTGATTCCTGAGCCTCAATGTTGGCAGAATCCTTACATTCCAGACTGCATCCATTGCCTTGCTCTGTAGTTTTCCTGTTACTCTTGCTTATTTTGCCTGAGCTATTCCAACCTGCCTCTAATTCCAATTTTGCCTTCTCTATTGTGGTAGTTTGAATAGATGGGCCCCAATATATTCAGTGTTTTATTAAAGTTTGTAAGTTAGATCTGCAGCCATCTGGCTGGCGAAGGTGTCACTGGATGGCTTTTAGGGTCTAGCCCTAAGGTGTGGTAGTGGATTTGAAATTCCAATCCAAAAATATGCAAAGTGCCTGCTTCTGCCTGGAGTTCCAGAAGTGTGCTGTGTGGCTATTGGCTTGTGGCTTTTCTCCCCAAATTTGCTCCTGTAAGAGCAGGCCAGCTTTCTCTGCCACTATGGAACTTCCCCTGGATCTGTAAGCTTCAATAAATATCCCTTTCTCCATAACTGTCCCTGGTCTGGAAGTTCATCTCAGCAAATTCTACCTAAATGACACCAAATTTTTGGCTAGGCACACAGTTCACCTTAAGATTTCATGTTCCCACACAGTTTTCAGTTGAATAAAGCTCAGCAGCATAAAAGACATGAACATGTAATTTAACAATGTCTTCAGCATTCAGCCTTGGGAATTTGAAGGGTCCCCACTACCATGCTCTGTGGGACCTTTTGCCCTCCAATCTTCAGACATGTGAGGTGAGTAAACGTTTATTCTTGTATTTTATTTATTTTGTTCATATTTTTGTTCTTTTTAAATTTATTTCCAGCCTCCATACTTATATACACGATATACTGAGATCACAATCCCCTACCACCACCTTCTTTTACCCTCCCTCTTTTATTTCCCCCTCCACTGAACTTCCTCTAATTCCAACTAGCCTTCTACTTTTATGTCAGTTTTGTTTTTGCCTTCCTCCACCATCCATGACGACATGCTGATGAGGCTATATTATGCCAGCCTGTGGTATTCAGTTATAGCAACAGAAAAGGGACTAATTCAACTAATATTTACTTATTTAGGAAATAAGAAATAAGAAAAATACAAAACTATGCATTTACAGAATTTTTTTTTCTTTTTAAATAGATAGGCGCTGTATGTGTTGTTCAGGTTGGCCTCTAACTCTTGGACTCAGGTAATCTCCCAGCCTCAGCCTCCCAGGTAGCTGGGACTACAAACAGATGCTGCTACTGTGCTGGCTGGCTCATCAGTTTTCACACTTCCATGCAAACTGCTTCTCAAAGTTCTGTATTCTGTGACCAAGACACAGATCAAGCTATTACTTTTCAGGCCATATATTTACAGAATATAGCCCAAGTTAATTTTTTGGTGGTGGTGGTTTTGTTTTTCGAGGTAGGGTCTCACTCTAGCCCAGACTGGAATTCATTATATAGTCTCAGGGTGGCCTCGAACTCATGGCGAACCTCCTACCTCTGCCTCCTGAGTGCTGGGATTAAAGGCGTGCACCACCACGCCCAGCACAAGTTAATTATTTTGAGAGAGCTTTGCATATGTCAAAGTAAATTATGAAAGCACTTTCACTTTTAATCTTTCTCACAGTTCTTTAAGCTTAAAAGCTCGCTGTTGCAAAACAGGTGTTCAATTTCTTAGGTTTATTCTATTATCTATAACCTTTCTAACATATAAACACTTAGCAGTAGTGCACATACCAAGGGGGAGAGTTTTTACCGCACTTGACACTGCAAAGCCTTCGGCGGCCCTGGGGCCCGAGAGAGCGGGGAGGGGCCGCCGCGGGCAGTTGCGGAGGCCGCGCCTGCAGAGCAGCTCTTAAAAGAGGAGGCGTCCTTGGGCAGGCTCGAACCTCCAAACTTTCAGTTAACAGCTGAACCCTCCGGATGGCGCCACAGAGACCGCGACTTCCGCCGCTTTCGGCCAGAGCCCTAATGGAAAAAATAAAAACAGTGCGTTTACTTTTCCTTCCTCCTTCCGGGTTTGAGTTAGAGCCGAACTTTTGTCTATCCTGGAAGCTCACTGGAAAATCGATGCTGCTTGAGCTGGGATGCTTTTCTCCGGGCCTCCCTACTTGCGAACGTAGTTTCAGCTACGAGCGCTCCCCTCCCGAGCCCAGAAGCCTGCCTGCTTTCGGCTTCTGCTCGCGCAGCTGTTGGCCGGCGAGCCGCGAGTCCAGGCCACCCGAACTGCACCCCTGGTTTTCAGGGGCGGGTGTGCCGAGGGCGCATTCACGACCCCGGGCCGCCGCCGGCCGCAGGTGCGCGTCCCAGAAGGGACGGGGCGGTGCTGCCTGCCCGCGGCTGCCTGTGCTGCGCGGATGCCCGCACCGAAAACTTGACTCCCTGCAGGGAAGTCTCAGAATACATGAAGAAATCTTCGTCCGCTTAAAAGTACTGTTTAAAATCCTTTCATTCCCTCTCTTCTACCCTCCAAGAACTGATAGTTCCCCTTTGAGAACACAGTATTTTAATTTCTAGGTCATTAAATTGCTCTTGTCGAGAATCCCTGGGGAAAGAATCCATACCGTGACTTACAGATGCTGTGTGTGCTGGGCGCGTTAGTCCAGTCCACATTTGGAGTCCGCGATCTTGACGACAACTTAAATTGGCCTTAGAACCAGTTAGCAGAGCGGTTCCAGAACGCGCTGAGACGATAAACAGCGGGGATTCACGCCCGGCGGTAGCACTAGGCTTTCAACACACAACACACTTTAGATGTGCACTTGAAAATTATGAATTTGAAAGAGACCAACTGGGAAACTTCCACGGAGCAACTAATCAGTGATTTCCTTACGTGATGCTACCTGTTAATTTAAGCTAAACCAGCCAGTTTTGACCTTTCTTCTTCAAACACCGAAGTCCCCTAACAGACCCTGAGACTGGTAGACCCCAGGCCCTTCCATTAAATAGTTACTCTTCTGCTTAAATTTTTAACCACAGCTCTGTTCCTGTACAAGTTTTTAGCTCTCATCTCTCTTCCTCACTTGTACATCATGCTGACATTTTCACTACTAAAAGAGATGAAGAGAAGCTGTTGATGAGAAAAATGAATTCAGAAAACATTTACTTGTTATTGGACACCAAAATTTTGTCTACTTGCTGTTTGTTTTCAAACTGTCTTCAAGCATGTTCTATGAATTTTTAACATTGTAAATAAAATAAGGACTAGTTCCATATTTAATTAGCTTTGTGTTTGTGTCCCTCCACTTGAAAATACTTCAAAAAACATAAATAAAAATATTTATTTTTAATAATTGGAATTGGAACATTGTGTGCCAATGATGCCTTGTTCACACAGCTTTTATGAAAATGCCCATTTAGCAAAAATACCAGAGCAACATGTGTTGTTCTCTGAACAGTGATTAGTTCATCTTGGGCAGTTTCAAAATCAAATCTACTGGATTAATTTTAGAAATATGCACTGTTGTTCCTTATGGTTTAAGATAACACACACACAGAGATTTCTATGACTTCATTAGTCATTAGGTCTTCATTAATTGCAGAAGGGAGGAGAACTGGGCACTGTGTCCATTGGCCTTTAGTGTACACCACTGAACTGCAAATTTACCCTTCCTGGAATATTACATATCAATGAGACAACCTGTACACGTATATGGGCCCATATATTGAATTTTTTTCTGGGAGCAGAAAAGAAAGAACAGGAATATCTGTGCAGATGGGTTCCATGTGTCATGACAGACCAGGCATGATGGCCTGGGAGGATTTGTAGATTTTCCAGCTATTGTGAGCCCTGGCCTGTAGCTATTTTTCCAGCTTCATTCTAACAAAGCAAGCACTTCATGGGACTCCCATCAACATGAATACACCTGATCACAATTCTTTTAAGTTACTGTATCTCAGAAGAATGATGACTAAGTTGTTAAACATGAACAAGGCAGTTGTAACTTTTTTTTTTTTTTTGAATAGAAAAATCATCCCAATAAATGGAAGACTGCACCACATAACAAGTTAAAAGAGAATGCTAAGCAGGACGAAAATGATGGCAGGTATTGAGATCTTTGTAAATCAAACCTTGTAAATGATTGACAGTGTTGCCATGTCAAACCCTCTGAGCAGAGAGCATGTTTTCTGTTCCCCAAGTTTCCTTATTATGCAAACTTGCTGACTCCAGGTTAGTTAATTGTTTAGCACACTCATAGCAGCACATGAGAAAATAGTATTCGTAGGTCACCACTAGATTGAGTCTACTTATAAAATATACAAGAAAACTGAAAATAGGTATATTTGTATATCATTTCTTTTTTTCTATCATCTTTAAAGTTATGTCACTGGAAATTTTGTGAAATTATTCAGTTAATTGCTTCTATTTTATTAATAAACAGATGACTTAAGAGGAAAGGTAAAGAAAGGCCCCAAAATAGCAATATCATGCCTAGAGTATGCAAACAAAATTCTTTAAAATATCTTTTTTTCTTCATGGACCTCTATTTTGTATGTGGAAATAACCCCAAGTAAATTTATGGTATTATGAAATAATAAAAAACTGAAAGTTTGATCACTTCTCATCTCATTAATAGAAAAGTATTTTTCACAAATAGTATCAATGATTTTTTGTTAAACTGTTTCCAAACTAATAGAATCTCAGGAGTTGGAAGACTGTACCTTTCTTCAGTACATTAGTACATTGGGGAACATCTATTGGGAGACCTATGGTTGCCTCAGTAACTGACACAATCCATGACTTCACCACTCCATTAGCAGGGCCTTGCACTTTTCTGGGTGTTTTCCAGAGAGCAGTCTTCTGCACAGCTCTATAGTGAAAGTGCTGTCTTGCCTGGATTGCCTTTTCTTTGTTTCCATGCAACAGAAAGAAAAGCTTTTTTAATGTTAGTGGGCTGGGCAGTGACAAGAGTACCATCAATGGTTTCCTACCTATCTTTCTGAACTCATCTATTAAAAATTAGAATTTAACTGGGTATGGTGGCACAGAACTGTAATCCCAGCACTTGGGAGGTAGATGCAGGAAGAACAGGAGGTTAAGGTCATTCTCAGCTATATGGTGAGTCCCAGGTCAGCCTCATCTCCAAGACCCTGTCTCAAAAACACCAATAATAAAATAACACTGTTGTAATAAAATTACAACTGATAACTTTCTGCATTTGCTTCAAAGGAATAAGGTAAGCAGATGCCAATGAGAGATGCCAGAGAGTGGAATGGAGAGATTGCTCAGTGGTTAAGGCTATTGTCTGTGGAGCCTAACTACCTAAGTTCTCTTTCTCAGATACTCACATGGAAAGAGATGCACAAAGTGAAGCACGCATCCGGAGTCCATTTGCAGTGGATGAGGCCCTGTATTCCCATTCTTTCTGTCACTCTTCTAACTCTTTCTGTTTGCAAATACATAAAAAATAAATAAATAGGGGCTGGAGAGATGGCTTAGCAGTTAAGGAATTTGCCTGCAAAGCCAAAAGATCCTGGTTCGATTCTCCAGGACCCATGTAAGTCAGGTGCACAAGGAGGCACATGCATCTGGAGTTCATTTGTAGTGGCTGGATGCCCTGGTGCGCCCATTCTCTCCCTCTCTCTCTCTCTCTCTCTCTCTCTCTCTCTCTCTCTCTCTCCCTCTTTCTCTCTCTCAAATAAATAAATGAATAAAATATATTTAAAAAATAGGTTAGAATAACTCATTTAAGATTATAGAGTCGATGCAAAACAAGAATTCAAGGCCAAGCTTTTCCTCCTTTCCTTTATTTTCTTCTCTTTACCTCTCATTTTCTTTCTTTCTTTCTTTCTTTCTTTCTTTCTTTCTTTCTTTCTTTCTTTCTTTCTTTCTTTTCTCTCGATATTTCTTCTTTATTTATTTTCCATCTTTCTGTCTTTCTTTTAGTGGTATTGGAATGGAGTGTGTTGGGCCTTGAGAGGCCCGGATGCAAGGCCTAGTGGAACTTCCTGAGTCTAGCTAAAGTTTGGTGATCTGTCTCTGGCCAGCTAGGACTCAGCAGGGCGCCAAATTGCCTCTAGCCTGCTACTTCTGCAAAAAAGTTAGAGTTCCCACGTGTGTGCTTAGAACCAATCATTTCAAAAGTCATGATATGCTATTGGCCCTTACACCTCATCCTTTCCTAAGATCCCTGACTTTGTTCTCAACGCTATATAAACACCTGCCTGGTACAATAAAGTGAGAGCCTGCTTCGACAAGTCTCCCGACTCAGTGTGTTTCTCTCCGGGGACTAGGAGGGATCTGGGTCGTGGACACTCACCATCCTGCTCAGCCCCAAGGAGAGACCAGCGGGACCTGCTCTCCTACAGCCCTACCTGCCCCTAGGAAGGCAGATGTGCATAGCTTCACCCTTGCTATGGAAGCACTCTACCATGGAGCCAAACATCCCTAGCTCTAATTTTTAAACTACAGAATAGTTTTCATGTTAAACACTTATTAAAATTTTGCAAACTTTAAAAAACATTCCATTAGTTTAAAAAAAAATTTTTTTAGAGTTAAAAGTTGCAAGCTTAGTATGAAGAATTCCATCTGATTCCCCAAGTGGTAATGTCTTATTACGTGGGCTTTATAATTTTCTCTTTTACTTGTTCCTCAAAAGTGTAGTATTTCTGCTGACTTTTTTTGAGAGTAACTTTAGGACCTGATATCATGTTTTTGTTGTTTTGTTTTTTCGAGGTAGGTTCTCACTCTAGCTCAAGCTGACCTAGCATTCACTATGTAGTCTCAGGGTGGCGTCCTATCTCTGCCTCCCAGTACTGGGATTAAAGACGTGCACCACCACACCCAGCCTGATATCCTCTTAATACTTCAGTGTTTTTCCTACTTGAGGAATGATTGAACACACTGCAGTTATCATAGAATGAGATGACTATAAATTTAATACTATTAGAATTGGTCCTGACCAACAAACCTCCTTCACATTCTACTAGCTTTTTCCCTGAGGTCCTTAATGCAGAAGAAAACCTGGAATAATACAGTGCATTTGTGATAGTTAAGTTTTGTGTCAACTTGATCTGTTTAGGAATCCACAGATATTTCCTGTAAGTGGGTCTGTGAGGTTGCTTCCAGGGAGGATTGACTAAAGGAGGAATCCTTCCTCTAGGGTGAGCCCTTCCCCCAGAATGGGCGGCCCCTCTGGGGGGAGGGGCTTTATTTAAGGAAGCTGGGGAAGGAAAGTGTCCCCTCCTTCCACCTGGCTGCTTGCTGCTCCCAGTTTGCTGCTTTCCAGTGTGGCCTGAAGACCAGCATGGACTGAAGAGCAGTGGCTCTTCAGAAAGCCTCTAGGCCTTCGGTGTGGAACTGGGACTGCTGAAGCATCCAGCCTCATGGACTGAGCTGCTACTGGGTCCCTTGACTCTTGGGCCTGCAAACTGCTATTACTGGACTGCCATAAGCTAATCAAATAAATTCCTCTTTAATACAATTCATTCTATTGGTTCTGTTCCTCTAGCTAATCCTGACTAATACAGGTTGTGGTACCAGGAGTGCTTCTAGAGAACAGAATTGTGAGGATGGATTTCCCTAGTGGGCTTGGTGCTCTCTGGAGTTGGCTCTACAACTTCATTGCCACTAAAGGCCCTACTGGTAATAAGGAGAGTGCTTTTACTGGTAATAAGAAGGGCACTAATAATCCATGGTGGGAACTATTTAAAGAACTTCATGAAATAGATATATTGGGTGGTCCTGAGTCATACCTTGTAAACAGCAAAGGAGTTTAGTGATTCTGTATCTAAAACTTTTCAGTATTTGTTAAAAAGACAAATGATGATGCTGGTATAAGTATCCAAGAATCACTGAAGAAAGACCCCCCAGACTCAAATAATATATAAAAGCAAAGAGCGTTTATTCTGTAGAGTCAGCCAGCATGCAGGGGGTCAACCATTCATGCAAAATGGCGACCCTGAGAGGAGCTCGCCAGCTCCTTTTAAGCACAGCTAGAGGAATTTTGGCGGGTTTAGGTAATTTTTTTAAATGAGTGGCTAGGCAAGCAGTAATTACAGTTGTGCATTTCTGATTGGTTGGGGCAGGAGGGTTGTCAAAAGGAATGAAAAGGACATGTCTCCAGGAACTGACTTAGCCCCTGGGTAGTTATCTTTTTTGACCAGTTGTCAGGATCACTATTGATTAACAGCCCACCCTTTCTCAAAAGTCTTATTTGCCTCCCTGGGAAACTGGAACTTAGGCCTAGTTAGGGTGGCACCTTACTGAAGCCTATCATGCATCAGTTTGGTCCCTTCAGTGGTTGGTCACTTCTAGCATCTCTGGATAAACTATTAAGGGAACAACAGAAGCTCAGAAAGGAAATGTCCAAGCTTAAGACCCACATACATGATCTCAAGATTTCTAAGGGAGCCCTGGAAGAGAGTCTCCTCTTTAGCCAGAACAGGGCTCAAATTAGAAAACCAAATCCAAGCTCTCATTGTGAGATTGGCTAACTTGCAATGTAAATTCAAATCCCGGCCTCACAGGCTATTAGAAGTTAAAAGTGAGGGCTGGAGAGATGGCTTGGCAGTTAAGTGCTTGCCTGTGAAGCCTAAGGACCCTGGTTCAAGGCTCGATTCCCCAGGACCCACGTTAGCCAGATGCACAAGGGGGCATACTCGTCTGGAGTTCGTTTGCAGTGGCTGGAAGCCCTGGCATGCCCATTCTCTCTCTCTCTCTAATAAATAAATAAAAATTAACCAAAAATTTTTTTAAAAAAAGAAGTTAAAGTGAGGGCATTGATTGGAAAAGAGTGGAATCCTATAACTTGGGATGGGGATGTGTGGGAAGACCCTAAAGAATCTGGGGACATTGATCTCTCAGATTTTGAAGAAGCTGTTTTGCATGAGAATGTGACCCCCCCCCCCCCCCCCCCCGTTAGCAGCAGTTGCTACACCCTCAAGTCTTGTCCTCTCCACCCTTGCCTGGGAGAGTTAATCCTTCTTTGTCTGAGGATCCAGCAATGATCCACCCTGCAGGAGGTGCTGAGGCTCCTCAGTGCCCACCCATCTTTGCCTCTAGGCCTATAACCAGATGGAAGGCAGGCCCCTAAAGGTGAGATAGAAAGCTTATCTCAGAAGAAAGTGAGGTATATCCCTAAAGAACTTCAGGAGTTTTCTAAATGTATAGGCAGAAGCATGGGGAATATGTGTGGGAATGGATTTTAAGGGTGTTGGACGATGGAGGAAGAAATATAAGATTAGATCGGGCTGAATTTACTGATATGGGCCCACTGAGCAGAGATTTTAGAATTAGCACTGCAGCTCATGCAGTTGGAAGCAGTGCCAAAAGTTTATTTGATTGGTTGGCTGAAGTATGGCTCCAAAGGTGTCCTACTCTGAGTGAGCTCGAGCTGCCTGGTATCCCTTGGCTCAATATTGATGTAGGGAATTGAAAGGCTCAGAGAACTTGGAATGCTGGAGTGGATTTGCCATGTACACTCATCTTTGTCCCCACAATGGAAGCATCCAGAAGATGTGCCCTTCACTAAGACTATAAGAAACAGATTTGTGAGGGGAGCCCTAGTGCACTTAAAGTTGCCAGTAGTTGCCATAATATGGAAAGGAGGCATCACAGTGGAAACCACAGCTACTGTATTCGGTGACTTAGATGCAGTGGGTTTAACTGGATCTTGGGGTAACAAGGGCCAAGTGGCAGCACTGAATTGCCAAGGGTGAGGTGAGTATGTTTACTGTAATGGACAGACTGGGCAAAACAATGTTCATAATGACATGACTCATGTAGACCCTTGGTTGATTAATTATTATGTTTCCAGAAGTGAAATAGATAAGAAGCCTACTAAGTTCCTTCTTGATCTGTATAAGTAGAAAAGTTCAAGAGCAAAGGAACAAAAGGCCTGTTTGAATTATAGCAACAGAGAATCAAGGTCTCTTAACAGTTTCCAGACTTGAGCCAGTTTACAGATCCCGAGCCCCTTGATTGAAGGGGTGGCCAGGTCCCCTTAAGGAAGGACCCTCCTATAACCCCAAAAGTTTCAATATTAAGCATAGTCCTATATTTCCTCAGAGGGCCTGATAGCCTTTTGCTAGGTTTGGTTCCTTGACTTGTGGAGTGAGTGCTATTATGGTTGGAAAGGCCAAATGGAAACCACTGGAGCTCCCTCCACTAGGGAACATAGTGAAACAAAAACAGTATTGCATTCCTGGAGGGACTGAAGAAATTAATGTTACTATAAACGACTTGCAGAGGTGGTGATTCCCCACCACATCTCTCTCTAACTCTCCTTTTTGGCCTGTTCAAAAGACAGACGGATCCTGGAGATTGACAGTGGGTTATCAGACTTAATCAAGTGGTGACTCCAAGTGCAGCTGCTGTACCAGATGTGATGTGGTTTCTTTACTTGAGCAGATTAACACATCTCCTGGTACCTGGTATGCAGCTGTTCATGTTACAAATGCTTTCTTCTCCATACCTGTCCATAAGGACCACCAGAAGCAACTTGCCTTCAGCTGGCAAGATCAGCAGTACACCTTTACTGTTTTACCTCAAGGTTATATTAACTCTCCAGCCCTGTGTCATAGTTTACTTTGCAGGGATCTTGACTTCCTGTCCCTTCCACAAGGTGTCACCTTGGTCCATTATATTGATGACATTATGCTGATTGGATCAAATGAGCAGGAGGTGGCAACCACTCTGGAGTTGCTGGTACAGCATATGCGCATCAGGGGATGGTAAATAAATCCATCCAAATTTCAAGGACCTTCTACCTCAGTGAAATTTCTAAGAGTTCAGTTGTGTTGGGCATGCAGGGATATTCCTTCTAAGGTGAAGGACAAATTGTTGCATCTGGCTCCTCCTACCACTAAGAAGCACAACATCTAGTGGGCCTATTTGAATTTTGGAGACACACATTCCTCACTTGATTGTCTTACTCCATCCCATATGCCAAGTGACTCAGAAAGCTACTAGTCTTCAGTGGGGATCTGAAGAAGAGAAAGCTCTTCAACAGGTCCAGGCTGCTGTGCAGGCTGCTCTGCCCCTTGGGCCATATGATCCAGCAGATCCAATGGTACTTGAGGTGTCATTGGCAGATATGGATGCTGTTTTGAACCCCCATAGGTGAATCACAGCAGAGGCCCTTGGGATTCTGGAGCAAGGCCCTGCCATCATCTGCAGACAATTATTTTCCCTTTGAGAGACAGCTCTTGGCCTGCTATTGGGCCTTAATGGAAACTGAACACCTGACAATGAGCCATCAAGTTACTATGCAATCTGAGCTGCCCATTATGAACTGGGTGTTATCTGACCCACCAGGCCATAAAGTTGGACGTGCACAGCAGCAGTCCATCATTAAGTGAAAGTGGTATATACGTGGTTGGACTCTAGCAGGCCCTTAAGGCATAAGTAAGTTACATGAGAATGTTGCCCAAATGCCTATGGCTGCTACTCCTGTTATAATGCCTTCTGTCCCCAAGCATGCACCTGTGGCATCATGGGGTGTGCCCTATGATCAACTGACTAGGGCATGGTTTACAGATGTTTCAGCATGTTATGTGGGCACCTCCCAGAAGTGGACAGCTGTAACACCTTTCTGGGACAATTCTGAAGGGCTATGGTGAAGGGAAGTCTTCACAATGGGCAGAAGTTCAGGCAGTGCACATGGTTGTGCATTTTCCTTGGAAGGAAAAATGGCCAGATGTGTGGTTATACTTTGATTCATGGGCTGTGGCCAGTGCTTTGGCTGGATGGTCTGGGACTTGGAAGGAGCACAGTTGGAAAATTGGTGAAGACTTTTAGGGAGGGTGTATGAGGGTAGAGTTCCCTGAATGAGCAAAGGATATAAAAATACTTGTGTCACATGTTAATGCTCATCAGAAGGTGACCTCATCAGAGGATGACTTTAATAATCAAGTAGATAAGCTGACCCATTCTGTGGATAGTGGTCAACCTCTTTCCTCAGCCATTCCTGACATTGCCCATGAACAAAGTGGCCATGATGGCAGAGATGCAGGTTATGCGTGGACACAACAACATGGACTTCCAATAACTAAGGCTGACCTAGGTACGGCTGCTGCTGAGTGCCAAATATGCCAGTAGCAGAGGTCAACTCTGAGCCCTTGATATGGTAGCATTCCTCTGGGTGACCACCAGCAACTCGGAGGCAGGTTGACTACATTGGACCACTTCCATCATGGAAAAAGCAGCATTTGCTTTTCCTGCACATAGGGCTTCTGCCAAAACTACCATCCGTGGGCTTACAGAATGCCTTATCCACTGTCATGGTATTCCACAAAGCATTGCTTCTGACTGAGGAACTCACTGCACAGCCAAGGAAGTACAGCAGTGGGCTCATGATCATGGAAATCACTGGTCTTACCATGTGTCCCACCATCCAGAAGCAGCTGGCTTGATAAAATGGTGGAGTGGCCTTTTAAAGAAACAGCTATAGTGCCAACTAGGAGGCAATAGCTAGGAGAGCTGGGGGAGTGTCCTCCAGCAGGCTATATATGCTCTGAATCAGCATCCTATATATGGTATTATTTCTCCTTTACTGTGGATTTGTGGGTCCAGGAATCAAGGGGTGGAAATGGGAAATGGTCCTGCTTATCATCATCCCAAGTGACCCTCTAGCCAAAACTTTACTTTAGGGCTTTTCTTGGTGTTACCACGGTCTGTTACCAAAGTCAGTGGACAATTGCAACAATACAATCCAGGCAGTGTGGTAAATGGCCCAGATCCTTTGGGAATGAAGGTATGGGACACCCTTCCAGGTAAAAAACCAACCTGCTGAGGTGCTTGTTGAAGGTGGAGAAAATATAGAATGGGTAGTAGAAATACCAGCAAAGGGCTGGAGAAATGGCTTAGTGGTTAAGGCACTTGCCTGTAAAGCAAATGGACCCAGGTTCAATTCCCCAGGACCCAATAAGCCAGATGCTTAAGGGGGTGCAAATATCTGGAGTTCATTTACAGTGGCTGGAGGCCCTGACATGCTCTCTCTCTCTCTCTCTCCCTCTCTCTAACAAATACAGAAAAAAATAAATTAAAAAAAGAAAGAAAGATAGGAGAAAAGAAAGAAAGAAAGAAAGAAAGAAGGAAAGACCAGCTAAGTCCACATGACCAGTTACAAAAATGAGGATTGTAATTGCCATGAATGTTTCTGTCTTACCTTGTTACAAATGTTTGTACATATCTACACCAATATTAAGATGTTTTTGTTCTTCCTCTATTTTTCTTTTAGGTAATTAATATTGGTTATGATCATATTGCTAGTTAACTGCTGTTGGATTTATATTTGACCTATTATATTAGAGACTAAGCATTCCTCAAGGACCCTTGCTTTGTGTTGGAGGAAGATTGTGCATTTCCAGTTGTACATGGGATAGTTACATGTTAGGCAGAATTATGAGCTTGTTACTGTCTTCATTTGGAAATTAAGTATGATGTAAGGAGAGGGTTTGGTGTAAAGTTGACAAGGAGTGGATTTGTGATGCTTTTGTGTCAACTTGATCTGTTTAGGAATCCACATCCATTACCTGTAAGTGGGTCTCTAAGGTTGCTTCCAGGGAGGATTGACTAAAGGAGGAATCTGTCCCTCAGGGTGAACCCTTCCCCTAGAGTGGGTGGCCCCTGGGCAGGGGGAGGGGACTTTATCTGAGGAAGCTGGGGAAGTGTCCCCTCCTCCCCCCTTGCTACTTGCTGCTCCCAGTTTGCTGCTTTCCAGTGTTGACTGAAGACCAGCGTGGACTGAAGAGCAGCAGCTCTCCACGAAGCCTCCAGGCCTTCAGTGTGGGATTGGGACTGCTGAGGCATCCAGCATTGTGGACTGAGAAGCTACTGGGTTCCTTGATTATCAAGCCTGCAAACTGCTGTTGTTGGACTGACGTAGGCTAATCTAATAAATTCCCTTTTAATACAATTCATTCTATTGGTTCTATTCTTCCAGAGAACCCTGATTAACACAGCATTTGATCTTCTTCTCCTATTCAGCATGACCCACATTTCTGACAAGCACAGGCCTGCAGAGTATTCCTAAGGACTGTGTTGCCTAGTGGTTCCTCATGGCCAGGTTCAGGTTATGCAGTTTCCTCCCTCTATTTACTACACTTAATAGCCTGTACATTGCAATATCAACCTGAACAACAGTAGTCTGGAAAGAATGAAGTCAAATAAGCTCAGAGACATGTGGTGTTGACTCTGAGGATGCCCAGAACAAAACTTCTCAGTATCCAATACCATACAGTATGAAGAGCCTCAACTACTTAGAAACTTTTTTAGAAAAATATTTTACTTTGGGAGCTGGAGAGATTGCTTAGTGGTTAGGCAAAGCCAAAGGACATCATTTCGATTCCCCAGAACCCATGTCAGCCAGATGCACAAGAGGGCACATGCATCTGGGGATTGTTTACAGGGCTGGAGGCCCTAGTGCACCCATTCTCTCTCTACCTGCCTATTTCTGTATCTATCTCTCACTCTCTCAAATAAATAAATGAGAGTAAAATATTTTAAAATTTTTACTTTTATTTATTTATTTGCAAGCACAGAGAGAGAGAGAGAGAGAGAGCTCAGACCTCTAGTTACTGCAAATGAACTCCAGATGTATGGGACACTTTGTACATCTGGCTTTACATGGGTACTGGGGAATCGAACCCAGGTCATTAGGCTTTGCAGGCAAGTGCCTTGACTGCTGAGCCATCTCTTCAGCCCCCAGAAACATTGTTTAAAATATATTTTTGGAGAGAGCTGGAGAAATGACTCAGAAGTTAAGATAGTTACCTGCAAAGCTCTCAAGTTCAATTCCCTAGCACCCACATAAACCCAATGAATAGAGTGCTGCATGCATCTGGAGTTTGTTTACAGCACCTGGAGGCAATTTGGTCTGTCTATGTGTGTGAGAGAGAGTGAGAGAGTAAGCCTTGCTTGCTAATGTGTCTCTTTCCTTCTAGGAAATAATTTTAAAACTTTTTTTTCTACTAAGAGAACCACAAAGACTACAAATTAAATTAAGAGATTATGTCACCCTACTGATAAGAAATTTTTGATTTCTGAAAATCCTTCCATTTAAAGTAGAGGCATATTAAATCCTAATACTAAATCCATAAAATAGAATAATTTTTTCCTAAAATTAATAATCTGAATGGTTTTATTTGAAGAACAGCTTTAAAGTTAGACCAACATTACACATTCTGTTAATTGAATGCTTTTGCTCATAACTTATTTTTGTTTGGTTTTTAGCTAGAGTTTCAGTATTGAGTCAGTTGGGGTTAACAGGGCCCCCAAAAATAAACTAAAAGTGGCTGAAAACAAGAAATGTGCTTGAGGACTTCTGGTTAAGATGGCAGCATAGGTACCATGCCAAAGCAGCCTAGGGGGGAAAAAAGACCCAAAAAACTCAGCAAAATATACACTTTTACTAAAAAGTGAGGTGTATAGGAAATTGAAGCAGCAGCAGAGAAGTAGAAGAGATCCAGAGCATCCAGAGCCCACACAGGCTGGCAAAAGCGGCTCCGTCAGCTCAGCCAACTGCGGTGGCGGCGGCACAACAGAAAGCCACCAGACTTGGCTCGAGCCACAGGAAAAGCCAGGTGTGGGAGCTTCCCCTCACACCGGCGCTCTCTGCAACTCGGGAAATGTGAAGGGAAAGCGGCAGTGAGCAATGGAGGAGCAGACCACGAGGTAGAAGAACATGTGGAGCAGCGAGTGAACCAGAGCGGCTGTGGCTCCCTCCCCTTCCCCACTGCCTGAGCCCAGCTCCGGCGAACAGAGCAGCGGCCCGGGACTCAGCCACGCCAACTTGAGCCGACAGTGGGACCCAAGCAGGAGCAGAGTTCAGCAGCAACATCAGTGGCTCCGGCACTGGTAGCAGTGGCCCCAGCAGTAGCAGCACCAGTTGCAGCAGCAGCAGCAGACCCAGGAGCGGCAGCAGCGGCAGACCCAGCAGCAGCAGCTTCTGTGGGAGCAGCAGCAGTGGACATAGCAGCAGCAGCTTCAGCAGCAGTGGTGGCTCCAGCAGTGGCAGCTACAGCAGCAGCAGAGGCAGCAGCATGGTGGGTCCAGCAGCAGCACCTTCAGCAACAGTGGCTACAGACCCAGCAGCGGCAGCTTGAGCAGCAGTTTCAGCAGCAGGGGTGCTGATCTGCAGGGCCACACTTGCCAGGTTCGGTTTTCCCCACAGGAAAAGCCAGTGCCCAGCTCCAGAAATCAGAACAACAGCCCGACGACCCAGGCAGCAACTCGACTGAGACCAAAATCATCCAAGGTAACTGGGATTGCACCAGGGAAGGGTCTCACTTGGTCGCAAGTTGACTTGGATCCCTCAACAGACCAGAAATCTTAACCTCTTTGTTGATAGAGGATCTGGTTGTTATAATAACTACTCTTGCATACATACTCGGGGCTGTTTTTGATTGAATGTGTACAGTGTTTAGTTAAGCTTTAGAATCTACCTGTATTTTATTCCACTCAGCCTGCTTGAATACTCCTATAGCAGGGAAACTCAACCCCTAAGAACATCTTTGTAGATACTCTGAGAGTCTTAAGAGCAACACCTAACACCTTAAGCTTCTACACTGAAAATATATTACATCAAATCAATTGATACAGCTAAGAATACCCAGCTAGCTAGAAAATCCAAGCATTAACTTAATTCAAGATGCAAAAATATATACATTATAACACAAGAAACACTAAAAAGCAAGACGATATAAACCCACCTAAAAGTATTAATGCATCAGAAATGTCCTCCAGCGAGAATGAGTTAGAGGAAATGCCTGAGAAAGAGTTCAAAAGAATGATTATAAATATGTTCAAAGAGGTCAAAGAACAAATCAAAAGAAACAAAGAAGAAATCAAAGAGGAAATCAAAGGAATCAAAGAAGACACAGGACACCAATTTAATGAAATAAAGAAGGCAATACAAGACATAAATAAGGAAATAGAAATAATAAAGAAAAACCAGTCAGAATTACTAGCAATGAAGAACACAGTTAACGAAATAAAAAACTCTGTAGAAAATCTCACCAGTAGGATGGATGAGGGAGAGGACAGAATATCTAAGCTAGAAGACCAGGTAGCAGAACTAATACAGTCCAACAAAGAGAAAGACAAACTTATAGAAAAGTATGAGTGGGAATTTCAAGATATTCGGGACACTATGAAAAGATCCAATATAAGAATTCAGGGCATAGTAGAAGGAGAAGAAATCCACTCCAAAGGCATAATAGGCGTCTTCCACAAAATCATAGAAGAAAATTTCCCCCAAATTGGGAAAGAGGTGCCAATGCAGATACAGGAAGCCTTTAGAACCCCAGCCAGACAAAACCCAGAAAGAACCTGTCCTCGCCATATTATAATCAATCTTCCAAACACACACACCAAAGAAGAAATATTGAAAGCAGTTAGAGAGAAAAATCAAGTTACCTACAAAAGCAAGCCCATCAGGATTACAGCAGATTATTCAACACAAATTTTTAAAGCTAGAAGGGCTTAGAGTGATATATTCCAAGTTCTGAAAGATAACAACTGTCAACCAAGGCTACTTTATCCTGCAAAGTTATCCATTCAAATAGACGGAGAAATAAGGACATTCCATGACAAAAGCAGGTTAAAGGAGTATTTGAAGACAAAACCAGCTCTACAGAAAATACTTGATAGAATCCTCCATGCTGAAGAAAAGGAAAAGCATACATATAAGGAACCTAGAAAAAACAAGCAATACTCAAATACTAGATAACTGAAGAGAGCACAGGTAGAACCGGGACCATAAAAAAAAAAAAAGGCAAACTTAAATACACACCTTTCAATAATATCTCTTAATATCAACGGCCTCAATGCCCCATTGAAAAGACATAGGTTTGCAGACTGGGTTAAAAAGCAGGATCCTACAATTTGTTGTCTCCAAGAAACTCACGTTTCTACAAAGGATAGACATTATCTTAGGGTGAAAGGTTGGAAGACGGTGTTTCAAACAAATGGGCCTAGAAAACAAGCAGGGGTTGCTATCCTAATATCAGACAAGGTAGACTTTAGTCCAACATTAGTCAAGAAAGATAAGGAAGGTCACTTTATATTGATTAAGGGCACACTCCAACAGGAGGACATTACAATCCTAAACATATATGCACCTAACATGGGGGCTCCCAAATTCGTCAAACAAACACTATTAGAACTAAGGTCACAGATAACACCAAACACAGTGGTGGTGGGTGACTTTAACACCTCACTCTCATCAATTGACAGGTCATCCCGGGAAAAAATAAACAGAGAAGCAACTGGACTAAATGAGGTCATAGAAGAAATGGACTTAACAGATATATACAGGACATTCCATCCAAAGGCCACAGAATATACATTCTTTTCAGCAGCACATGGAACATTCTCTAAAATAGACCATATATTAGGACACAAAGCAAATCTTAACAAATTCAGGAAAATTGAAATAATTCCTTGCATTCTATCTGACCACAATGGAATTAAACTACAAATGAGTAGCAAGAAAGGCTATAGAGCATACAGAAAATCATGGAAACTAAACAATACACTACTAAATGATGAATGGGTCAATGAAGAAATCAAGAAGGAAATCAAAAAATTTATAGAGTCAAATGATAATGAGAACACAATATACCTAAATCTCTGGGACACAATGAAGGCAGTTCTAAGAGGTAAATTTATAGCCTTAAGTGCCTATATTAAGAAATTAGAAAGGTTGCAAGTAAATGACCTAATGCTTCACCTTAAAGCCTTGGAAAAAGAAGAACAAGGCAAACCAAAAATCAGTAGACGGGAAGAAATAATAAAGATTAGGGCAGAAATTAATGAAATAGAAACAAAAAGAACAATCCAAAGAATTAATGAAACAAAGAGTTGGTTCTTTGAAAGGATAAACAAGATTGATAAACCCTTAGCAAATCTGACCAAAAGAAAGAGAGAAGAGACACAAATTAATAAAATCAGAGATGAACAAGGTAAAATCACAACAGATTCCAGAGAAATTCAAAAAATCATAGGGACATACTATAAAAGCATATACTCCACAAAGTATGAAAATCTGAAAGAAATGGATGATTTCCTTGATCTATATGACCTACCTAAATTAAATCAAAATGAGATTAATCACTTAAATAGACCTATAACAAACATGGAGATCTGAACAGTTATCAATAATCTCCCAACTAAAAAAAGCCCAGGCCCGGATGGATTCACTGCTGAATTTTACCAGACTTTTAAGGAAGAGCTAACACCATTGCTTCTTAAGCTTTTCCAGGAAATAGAAAAAGAAGCAATTCTACCAAACTCCTTCTATGAGGCCAGCATCACCCTGATACCAAAACCAGGCAAAGATAGAACAAAAAAAGAAAATTACGGACCAATCTCCCTCATGAACATAGATGCAAAAATTCTCAACAAAATATTGGCAAATAGAATACAAGAGTATATCAAAAAGATCATTCACCCTGACCAAGTAGGCTTTATCCCAGAGATGCAGGGATGGTTCAACATATGCAAATCTATAAATGTAATACATTACATGAAGGGGTTGAAGGACAAAAATCACATGATCATTTCAGTAGACGCAGAGAAAGCATTTGACAAAATCCAACATCCCTTCATGATAAAAATCCTACAGAGACTGGGAATAGAAGGAACATATCTCAATATAATAAAGGCTATTTATGACAAGCCTACAGCCAACATATTACTAAATGGGGAAAAACTGGAAGCTTTCCCACTAAAATCAGGAGCAAGACAAGGGTGTCCACTGTCCCCACTTTTATTCAATACAGTTTTGGAAGTCTTAGCCATAGCAATAAGGCAAGAGACACACATGAAATGGATACAAATTGGAAAGGAAGAGATCAAGTTATCATTATTTGCAGATGACATGATTCTATACATAAAGGACCCTAAAGACTCTACTAGCAAACTGTTAGAGCTGATCAAAACCTACAGCAATGTAGCAGGATACAAAATAAATACACAGAAATCAGTAGCCTTCATATATGCTAACAACAAACACAGAGAGGATGAAATCAGAGAATCACTCCCATTCACAGTTGCATCAAAAAAAAAAAAAATAAATAAAGTGCCTTGGAATAAACCTAACCAAGGAAGTAAAGAATCTCTACAATGAGAATGTTAAAACACTCAAGCGAGAAATTGCAGAAGACACTGGAAAGTGGAGAAACATCCCTTGTTCCTGGATTGGATGAATCAATATTGTGAAAATGGCAATCTTACCTAAAGCAATCTACACATTTAATGCAATCCCTATCAAAATTCCGAAGGCTTTCTTCATGGAAATAGAAAAAACAATCCAAAAATTCATTTGGAATCACAAAAAACCTCGAATATCTAAAATAATACTGAGCAACAAAAATGAGGCTGGTGGTATCACCATACCTGATTTTAACCTATACTACAGAGCCATAATAACAAAAACAGCATAGTACTGGCACAAAAACAGACATGTAGATCAGTGGAACAGAATAGAGGACCCAGATGTAAGCCCAAGTAGCTATAGCCACCTGATATTCGATAAAAATGCCCAAAATAGTCATTGGAGAAGCAACAGCCTTTTCCGCAAATGGTGTTTTGAAAACTGGATATATATCTGCAGAAGGATGAAAATAGACTCTTCTCTCTCTGATGCACAAGAATTAAGCCCAAATGGATTAAAGACCTTAACATCAGACCTGAAACTCTCAAAGTGCTAGAGGAAAAAGTAGGGGAAACCCTTCAACATATTGGTCTTGGCAAAGACTTTCTGAATACAACCCCAATTGCTCAGGCAATAAAACCACAGATTAATCACTGGGACCACATGAAATTACAAAGATTTTGCACTGCAAAGGACACAGTGAAAAAAGCAAAGAGGCAATTTACAGAATGGGAAAAAATCTTCGCCAGCTATATATCTGATAGATGATTAATATCTAGGATATACAAAGAACTCAGAAAGTTAAATAATAAGGAATCTAACAAGCCAATCAAAAAATGGGCTATGGAGCTAAATAGAGCATTCTCAAAGGAAGAAATACGAATGGCATATAAGCATCTAAAAAAATGTTCTACGTCACTAGTCATCAGGGAAATGCAGATTAAAACTACATTGAGATTCCATCTCACTCCTGTCAGATTGGCCACCATCATGAAAACAAATGGTCATAAATGTTGGCAGGGATGTGGAAAAAAAGGAACCCTTCTGCACTGCTGGTGGGAATGCAATCTGGTCCAGCCATTGTGGAAAACAGTGTGGAGGTTCCTAAAACAGTAAAGATTGATCTACCATATGACCCAGCTATAGCTCTCCTAGGCATATATCCAAAGGTCTCATCTCATTTCCTTAGAAGTACGTGCTCAACCATGTTTATTGCTGCTCAATTCATAATAGCTGGGAAATGGAACCAGCCTAGATGTCCCTCAACTGTTGAGTGGGTAATGAAGATGTGGCACATTTATACAATGGAGTTCTACTCAGGGGTAAAGAAAAATGAAGTTATGAAATTTGCAGAAAAATGGATGGAGCTGGAATGGATTATACTAAGTGAGGTATCCCAGACACAGAAAGCCAAGCGCCACATGTTCTCTCATATGTGGATCCTAGCTACAGATGATTGGGTTTCTGTGTGAGAATGAAAATACTTAGTAGCAGAGGCCAGTAAGTTGAAAAGGAGACATAAAGGGAAGAGAAAGGAAGGGAGGAGGATACTTAATAGGTTGATATTGTACATATGTAATTACAATGATTGTAATGGGGAGGCAATATGATGGAGAATGGAATTTCAAATGGGAAAGTGTGGGGGTGGGGAGGGAGGGAATTACCATGGGATATATTTTGTAATCATGGAAAATGTTAATAAAAATTAAAAAAATTAAAAAATTAAAAAAAAAAACGGGCTATGGAGCTAAATAGAGCATTCTCAAAGGAAGAAATACGAATGGGCTATAAGCATCTTAAAAAATGTTCTACGTCAATAGTCATCAGGGAAATGCAGATTAAAACTACATTGAGATTCCATCTCACTCCTGTCAGATTGGCCACCATCATGAAAACAAATGATCATAAATGTTGGCAGGGATATGGAAAAAGAGGAACCCTTCTACACTGCTGGTGGGAATGCAATCTGGTCCAGCCATTGTGGAAAACAGTGTGGAGGTTCCTAAAACATCTAAAAATTGATCCATATGACCCAGCTATAGCACTCCTAGGCATATATCCGAAAGACTCATCTCATTTCCTTAGAAGTACGTGCTCAACCATGTTTATTGCTGCTCAATTTATAAGAGCTGGGAAATGGAACCAGCCTAGATGTCCCTCAACTGATGAGTGGATAATGAAGATGTGGCACATTTATACAATGGAGTTCTACTCAGCGGAAAAGAAAAATGAAGTTATGAAATTTTCAGAAAAATGGATGGATCTGGAAAAGATTATACTAAATGAGGTAACCCAGGCCCAGAAAGCCAAGCACCACATGTTCTCCCTCATATGTGGATCCTAGCTACAGATGATTGGGTTTCTGTGTGAGAATGAAAATTCTTAGTAGCAGAGTCCAGGAAGTTAAAAAGGAGATATAAAGGGAAGAGAAAGGAAGGGAGGGGTGTACTTAATAAGTTGGTATTGTATATATGTAAGTAGAATGATTGAGATGGGGAGGTAATATGATGGAGAATGGAATTTCAAAGGGGAAAGTGTGGTGGGGGAGAGTATTACCATGGGATAATTTTTATAATCATGGAAAATGTTAAAAAAAATTGTGAAAAAATAAAAATAAATAAAAAATAAAATTTTTAAAAAATACAAAAAAAAAGAAATGTGTTTGACCCTGAAAGAGAAGAATCTGGTTTTTCATTATTTCTTTTTTTTTTTTTTTTTTTTTTTTTTTTTTTTTTTTGGTTTTTCGAGGTAGGGTCTCACTCTGGCTCAAGCTGACCTGGAATTCACTATGTAGTCTCAGGGTGGCCTCGAACTCACTGCGATCCTCCTACCTCTGCCTCCCGAGTGCTGGGATTAAAGGCGTGCCCCACCACGCCCGGCTTTCATTATTTCTTTTTCGTAAAGGGTTCTTCATAGCCTCCACCTTGCTGAAAGCCAGAAATGTTGGGTCTGGTCTTTCTTATCTCTTTTTCCCTAAAAGAGTTTTCCATCCCTAAAAGAGAAGAATGCCCTTCCAAAAGAAGTGCCCAGACACCTGGGGTAGGGGCTGGACTCTAGTGAGTTCCCATGAAGGACCCTGAACAGAGTCACCAGGAAGGTTTTCCCTGCTCAGGACCCTCCCACTTGGGGAGCTTTCCACTTTATTTCTTCAGCAGGGCTGTCCCATTTCTGGGGACCCATTCTGCCCTACAACAGGAGCTTTGCCATCTTTTTTTCATTAAGCTCTGTATAATTTTATTTTAATTTTTTATTTGAGCAAGACTGACACAGAGAGAAAGACAGATAGAGGGAGAGAGAATGGGCGCGCCAGGGCTTCCAGTCTCTGCAAACGAACTCCAGACGCGTGCGCCCCCTTGTGCATCTGGCTAACGTGGGACCTGGGGAACCAAGCTTCGAACCGGGGTCCTTAGGCTTCACAGGCAAGCGCTTAACCGCTAAGCCATCTCTCCAGCCCTGTAAAATTTTTCGAAACTTCTCTATCTATGGTCTGTGATTTTTTGTAGAAATTCCTAAGGCAGCAACCTAGAGGCCACTGATTCAGTGAAAGTTTGAGTTACTGTGACATTAAGTACCCTAACTCCTGCGTTACAGTCCAACGAAAGGCCAAGAAAGATCTATTACTCTCAAAGACAAGCCAAACTCTGGCATCATTGTGTTGCTTAGGCTCAGCTCCAAATGAAGGACCCTTACTCCTCATGGCCACTCAGGTACTTGAGATTACAGGTAAATGTCAGCATGCCCTGCATAAACAATATTTTAAAACTGCAAAGAAAGAGATTACCAAAACCCATATCATTAACCTAAGTAGAATTACATAGAAGGGCCCTGCTGGTGAACATTTAAGTTTACATTTATACATGTAGTTTATTTTGGATGACATTGGTGAAAGACTCCTTTTTGCAAAGAAGTTAAATATGAAAGAAAATCTATAACCACAAGTCTCTTGAATTATCAAGTAAAAGAGTTTTTAAAAATCCCTTTTGGGGCTGGAGAGATGGCTTAGTGGTTAAGCGCTTGCCTGTGAAGCCTAAGGACCCCGGTTCGAGGCTCGCTTCCCCAGGTCCCACGTTAGCCAGATGCACAAGGGGGCGCACGCGTCTGGAGTTCGTTTGCAGAGGCTGAAAGCCCTGGCGCGCCCATTCTCTCTCTCTCCCTCTATCTGTCTTTCTCTCTCTGTCTGTCGCTCTCAAATAAATAAATAAAAAATAAACAACAACAAAAAAAATTTTAAAAATCCCTTTTGGGCTGGAGAGATGGCTTAGCAGTTAAGCCTTTGCTGTAAAGGCAAAGGACCTTGGTTCAAATTCTCCAGGACTCACGTAAACCAGATGCACAAGATAGCACATGCATCTGGAGTTCATTTACAGTGGCAGGAGGCCTTGGTGCAGCCATTCCCTCTCTTCTCTCTTACTCTCCTTGCAAGTAAATTAATTTTTTTAAAATCCCTTCTGTGTAGTTACACATTGTAACATCATAGTATTGTTAGAAGGATGGAGCAGAGATCAGCCAAAAAGAGTTAACAGTTCATATATACTGGCCAATTGAGTTTTTAAATTTTTTTTAATTTTAGAAAGAGAGATGGAGAATTAGCACACCAGGGCCTCAGCCACTGCAATAGAGCTCCAGGCACTTGCGCCACCTAGTGGGCATGTGACTTTGCACTTGTCTCACTTTTGTGCCTCTAGCAAGTGCCTTAACTGTTAAGCCATCTCTCCAGTTCCCAATTGAGTTTTTATAAGGACTCTAAGACAATTCAACAGGGAATGAATATCTTTAACAAATGTCACCAGAACAACTGCACAATTACATGGGAAAGAATGAAGTCAAATCCTGAATTTACATCATAACACAAATATTAAGCCTCGAACCGGGGTCCTTAGGCTTCACAGGCAAGCGCTTAACTGCTAAGCCATCTCTCCAGCCCAAATAAATCTTTATAAATAAAAGCTTTACCCTGACATCATGGACCTTCCCCACATACTACAAGCTAAAATAAAATCTTTCTTCCCATCACTTTATTTTGGTCAGATGCTTTGTCCCAGCAACAAAAAGGTAACTGCAACAGTAATGAAGACTGACTACCATTTAACGTGGGGTCCCTTTACAGATGATGAGATGTGCTGGAATTAGATAGCACTGATACTTGTATAACTATATAAACGTGCTGAGTCATACACTTGAAAAGGGTGAATTTATGTTATCTGTGTTATAAATCCTAGTAACAATAAATAAAAACAAATAACTAAGAACTGCTGGAAATGAAGGAACAGAAAATTAGTTGCAGAACTACATTCTGATTCACTGATCCATGCATTGCAATCTCTAGTCTTCACTGGACAAGCTGCCCAAATCCTGAACTCACCTGGTTTCTAGTTTATGGGTGAAGTTTCATGACAGATGTGTCACCATGAAAATGTCAGGTTCTTTAATGTCTAAATGTACTCCCATATCACGTGGTGACTCAGGATCAATATTTATCTTAGGACACATTGCTGAGTGCTCAGTGTAGTGCACATAGCAGGAAATGTGGAATTCAAGCTTAGCTAGTCAGGGGCTGGACAAATGGAGCAGAGAAGTAATTAGTCTGCAGTGGTTAGAGTTTTACATTGGATGAAACTGCTCAGGAGGAGCAAGCAGAGGGAAGCGGTGCTAGGATCTAAATCTGGGGATCCACACCTATCACAGAAATCAAAAACCATTCTTCCAACAAGGCATGGTGGTACATACCTGTAATCCCAGCTCTATGGAGGCCAAGGCAGGAGAATCACAAGTCCCAGGCCAGCCTGGGAAACCTTATCTCAAAAAATAAAGGAAATGGGCATGGTGGTTGTAGTAGTTTAAATAGATGGCCCCCAATATATTCAGTGTTTTATTAGTTTATAATTTGTATCTGCAGGCATCTGGCTGGAGGTGGTGTCACTGGGCAGATCTTAAGGTGTGGTGATGGGTTTGAGATTTCAGTTTAAAGATATGCAAAGTGTGCTAGCTAGAGCTCCTGACATGTGCTGTGCTGTGTGGCTTTTTGGCTTGTGCTTCTCTCTCTCTGTGCCTGGACCTGTGAAGGCAGGCCAGCCATTATGGAACTTCCCCTAGATCTATAAGCTTCAATAAATATCCCTTCCTCCATAACTGTGCCTGGTCTGGAAGTTCATCTCAGTGAACATGAAGCTGTCTGCTACAGCACTGCATGTTTTCAGTCCCAGCACTTGGGAGGCAAAGGTAGGAGGATCACCATGAGTTCAAGGCCACCCTGAGACTACATAGTGAATTCAAGTCCAGCCCAGGCTAGAGTGAGACCCTACCTCAAAACAACAACAACAAGAAAAAGTTAAAAAGATACTAAAGTGTCCTGTTGCTAACAGGCAATGAGACAAGGAGGGTGGTGACAGAAGCAGGAGGAAGTCATCCTGTGTTATGTTTAACCCTGTATCTTTGTGCATACATTGTTACTGTGTGTTCCTATGACTATCTCCCTCATTACTCCCTGAATAATTCACAGTCTGCCTTCTACTATAGGAAAAATACTGGGGCATGTCACTAATGCCCTCCAAATTCTAAAATTCCATAGGATTCCTCTACTCCTTATTTATCCCTGTGGAATACTTGATACTATAAGCCATTGCCTTAATTTTTCTTAAATGGGGACATAAAATGGCACTCTTCCTCGTGGCAGGTCTTTGAACACAGGGTGCTCCCTGAGCAGGTCCCTCTCTGCTCCTGACCCTCCACTGACACATTTCCAAGATGGATCAGAGCCCACACTGTTGTGTGATGGTGGCCCTCTGAAGCTCTACCTAGGCCACCCTCATACACACATAGAAATGCGCAGGAGAGTCCTGGTTTTCCCAAGCACATTGATTTACACAAGCTTTATAACAACTCTCCAGATTTGTCTTACTGGAAGGATTTTCTCTTCTTGGTAAGTCTTTAAACAAGATCCATACACTGTTAATATGCATTGTCAGGAATTGGCTCTCATGACTGTGGAGATGGAGAAATCCCACAATGTGCCCTCTGAGAGCTAGAGCCCCAGGTGAGCCAGTGGTGTGGTTGGAAGGTCTGAGCTGATGGTAGAGGGTTCAGGTGTGCAGGCCGAACTCAGGAACACCAAGGAGTGGAGAAGATAGTTGGTCCCAGAAGGTCAGAGAAAGTTACTTTCCTGTTCAAGTCAGTCTCTTCATGGTCTCAATGGACACCTTCTTCCCAGCAAAGAGGAAAGCAGCTGAGTTCTGGAAATGACTGCTGCATCACTGAGCCCCATTCCACCACAGCACCTTACCACGTTGCTCCTTCCTCTACTGGTAGGCCTGAGCTTGTGGAGGGGCCAGGCTCTGCATGGGCACTGCTGCGTTCTGTCATCAGGCAGAGCAGCTGGTCCACAGAGAGCCATGTGGGTATGTGATGAAGAAAACACTTCAGGGAGGACATGCTTGAGCCTCACAACTCAGACAATAAACATTGATCATCAGTTGAAAGTCACGGATGACATCAGTCAAAGATGTGTCAAAACATGGATGAAAACAAGCTGGTTTGCAGGTCCTAAGGAGCCAACTGGGGAATTGCTTGTCCAAAAAGTCACTCTTTTCTTTTTTGCTAAAAACAAAACAAACAAGCCTTCCAGTTTTATGTAAATATTAAGCAACTTCATTTTTTATGTGAAAGAGTGGCACCAGCTCCTGTATATGTCACAGTTTGGGCTGAAAGGTAAGAAGAAATCATTTGGTGAAGTATTAGGAAAATATTATGCCTCCTTGAACAAGTCTCATGAAAGATATATATATATACACACACACATATATATAATGAACAAGACTCAGATATATATCAGGAAAATCATGCAGGTATATGTATTATTATATAATTCTATATATTATTCACGAGAAACTGAGGCTTTCAGAGAAAGCCTGGAGTAGAGACACAAGCACGTGGTGGGTAGAATTTTAGGAGCTTGTGTAAGGCAAGTTAGAAGAAACACATGGCATCTGCCATTTTCCTATGAAGGGAAGTTAAAAGGGCATATGGTGAGGCTCAAGGAAGAATAAGAGGAAAAATATCAAAGAAAAAGAGACCAAGAAATTCAGAGGAGAAATGAGTACTGAAGAGAGTTACACTCATGGTTACCCCCAGTTTAAGAAAATTACACAGGGAGCAGGTCTAGAGTTAGTGAGAGCACCCATGTGGTAGATCTCAAGTATAAGGGAAGAATGTGCTGGTGGATTCAGAGACTGGAGGAAAATCATGTGCGTAATCAAAGTGAGAAATTACCCAAAACTATAAAGCAGAGGCAATCAGAAAAGTTTTCCCAGAACAAGAAACTGTATGCTCTCCCCTCACCCAGAGGTAAGCCAGACTTATGTGCATCCCTGTGGCCTGAGTGAAGAGGCAGAGTCAGAAAAGCAGAGCAGAGCAGAGTGGGGCAGAGCTAGTGACATGAAGAAGAACAAAAAGCCTTTATAGGCAAGGGGAAGACTTGATTGATTTGTAGATTTGAGCGTGGATCCCAGAGCCAGCCCATTTGGGCTGTCTTGGATAGCACAGCAGACTGTGGACAGAAGGGGACACTGTAGTTCAGTCTTGATCAGGCATGAGTTCCATTTGTGCCAAGAGTTTTGTTCTTGTGTCAGGGCAAGGTGAAGTAGCATCTCCGGTTCTCTCTGGGCCTCGATCTCTAACTGAAACTGCCTAAAAGGACCTAGCTTTTGCCTATCCTCCTTCATTACCACCAACAAAATTTTCTTCACTGTTAAGTGGGCACCAAGGGGATTTACAGGATCCCCTCTAGAAATAGCTCTCTTTGGGTCCACCACACGCCCATCAACTTTGTATGGCCAAGCCCACATTGCCACATCCACCTCTTCAACAAGTCACAAAACCAATGCTTTGATTGGGGCAGGGGAGTCTCTCATGACCACACAAACTGTGAGTGCACCCCATTTCTCAGAATGTTCTCTCAAACTATTTTGAGAACAGACTCCTCTCTTCCAACTCTAGTTTAATCTGGGTCTTGAACTCCGTTTCTCCTGTCTCACCTCCTGAGAGCTAGGATGACACATGCCCACTATCACAACTGGCTTATGAGACTCCCTCCCTTCTTGCTCTTGAAATTGTGATATTTGTAACTGTGGAAGTCATTTTGCAGCCATGAGGTTAAGGTCTGGTGAACTACAGAGTTCAATTTGACATGACTGACCCTCTTAGAAAACACCAGAACCTTTTTATCTTCTTTAGAGTTTTTGTTACATAAGAAGCCTCTGTTTCAGCTGAGGTTTATGTTAGGTTAGGAAGAACAAGGGAAGCCAGACAGTGGTATGCTCTTGTAGTCCCAGTTACACAGGAGACTGAGGTAGGAGGATCATTTGAGCTCAGGAGTTCAGATCAGGCATGGCAATCTAGTCAGAAAACTCAGTGAGATCTTGACTAGAAAGGAAGGATAAAGGAAGATTAGATGGGAGTGAGAGGAAGGGAAGAAAGAAGGGATGAAAGGAAGAAGCTGGGAACCACATTTTGATTACATTGGTCTTTGTTTAAAGTCTAACTGTGGCAATTTAAAAAAATGTTTTCAGAGACGATGACATCAAAATAACAGAGAAATTAGGGCTGGAGGGATGGCTTAGTGGTTACGTTTGCCTGCAAAGTCAAAGGACCCAGGTTCAATTTCCGAGGACCAACATTAGCCAGATGCACAAGGGGGTGCATGTGTCTGGAGTTTGTTTGCAGTGGCTGGAGGCCCTGGTGCGCCCATTCTCTTTCTCTTTCTCTGCCAAATAAGTAAATATTTAATAAAAGATTAATGGAGAGAGGGAGGGATATGATGGAGAATGGAGATGTGAAGGGGGAAGTGGGAGGGAGGGAATTATCGTGGTTTATTGTAAGTATAGAAGTTGTGAATAAAAAAATTATACATTAAAAAAAGAAGAAGAGCATCACCAGGTGTGGTGGCACACGCCTTTAATCCCAGCACTTGGGAGGTAGAAAAAAAAAAGTTTTCAGGACTGGAGAGATAGCTCAGTGGGTAAGGCACTTGCTGACAAAGCCTGATGGCCTGGGTTCAATTCCCCATTACCCATGTAAAACCAGATGCACAAAGTGGCATATGCATCTGGAGTTTGTTTGCAGTGGCAAGAGGCCCTGGTATGCTCATTCTCTCTCTGTGTGTCTCTCTCTCCTTGCAAATATACATTTAAAAATTGGTCACATTGTATAAGAATAAATGCTCATATAATTCATAGTTCTAAAAATGTTTCTGTTCTCACTAAATCTGGTCCAAAAAACAAATAAGCCTACCACACAGACACACCCCAGTAGAGAAATCTTTGCTAAGAATATTGTATTACTCTTAAATTCTGCTCAGGAAAAGCACTAGGGGACAGGGTTTGCTTTGCCATCATGTGTTTGAACACCATCAGACTAGATTATTATTGACTGAAAAACAGAGATGTCATTAGATTTTTTTTGGACTAGAAATTGATGTTAGAGCATTTTAGGTAAATTATAACAGGATTGTAAAAAAATAGGAAGAACAAAAAGTGTTAACATCTTGCCATAATTGCCTCTGATGTTCTAGAAAGAGTTGGTGTTCCTCTGAGACTCCTTCCAATTCATCTCCTTCCTTCTTTCCATCTCCCCAAGAGGAAATCACTTTCTTTTGAAGTAAATATGTATCCTTCCTGTTAACAGTAGTACACTTTCATGTGTATGTCTCTAACCACATCTTTCACTTATGAAATTATGAATTAGTAAATCTGTTATTTATACAATCTAAATATTAATCCTTTGCCAAGTACATGCCTTAAAAATACCATCTCAGGTTTCTTTTAATTTTTGTCTCCTGTCATATTAAAGGTATTTTAAAACTATGATTCAATCTACCATTTTCTCTCTAGGTTGTGTACACTAATGCTTTACTGAACTATTTTAGTTATAAAGAAATCTAAATGTACAACAGTTTTAAGTACTGTAAGTACTGTTTTTATTGCAGTATTCAATGTATCTGAAAGTTAATTCGTATGTGGGGAAAGGTAGGAATTCATTTTTTACATGAATATTTTTTACTGAGAAAATTTTCATTCTCTAATCATCCTTGTAACTCCTTAGCAGTTAGACACTGATTTATATTTACCTCATAAATATACTTCCTCAAAGTTATCTAAACAATACTGATACTCAACATATAACTTTGAAATAAACTTTATTCTGAAAAAAAAAATCTTGTTGAGAAGATTAACAGTATAAGTACAGAATTAGGGCTGGACAGATGGCTCAGCGGTTAAGCGCTTGCCTCCCCAGGACCCACGTTAGCCAGATGCACAAGGGGGCGCACGTGTCTGGAGTTCATTTGCAGTGGCTGGAGGCCCTGACACACCCATTCCCCCCCCCCCCCCCCCCCCCCCCCGTCTCTCCTTCTCCCTCTCCCTCTCTCTGTTGCTCTCAATTAAATAAATTTTTAAAAAAAGCTATTCCAATTAAATTGAAGGATATTGGTGACTTCTCTAATGTCCATTTTTGGCAAGCTCATCTGAGGGGGGAAAACATCTATCTTTTCATCAAATCAGATTCATCTGCTTATTTACAAAGACTGATGCCCAAGAAACATTTTAATCTACTTGTATAGGATTCCAAAAATCAACTATTTGTCAGGTGTGGTGGCATATACCTTTAAACCCAGTTCTTGGGAGGCTAAGGTAGGAGGATCACCATGAGTTCCAAGACCACCTGGACTACTAGGGTGAGTTCTAGGTCAGTCAGTCTGGGCTACAGTGAGGCCCTTTTCTAGGAAAAAAAAAAAAAAAGGTCAACTATTTTCATCAGAAGAATTCCTACTCCTGATTCAAAATGACTTTCTAAATTTTGGGGATGCTAACATATAAATTCTTAATAAGGTCTGGTTGTACTTAATTTCTACCAAGACTTGTAAGTAGTATGCAAATAAGATATGTTTAAAACAACTTTAATCAAAGGCAATGAGTGAAAACTAAGAAAGGTTCTTTTTTAATTTTTTTTTTTTGTTTTAAAAACATTTATTGAGTATGATTGATTTTTCTTCAAGTCAGTGGTTTTTGATTAGGACCTATTACTTCATTTTTGTGAACTACATAATATAAACTATAGGAAATAAGGTAAAGAGACCAAGGACCAACTACAGGTAGATTTTTATGTTAATGAACACCATTATGAACCACAGTTCACTAGAATAATATTATTTTTCATGTCATGTTGGCATCTCTCTATTTTGCATGTGTGTTTGTTGTACGTGCATGTGTGTATGCATAGTGTTTTGTGTGCCAAATCAGGTATCTTCCTCTATCATTTTCCAGTTTATTTTGGGTGTCTTTTTTGTTGTGTTTTTTCCTTAGGTTTATTATTATTATTGTTGTTATAATTAATAACAACATATTT